>NC_090446.1:300029003-300332033 GCF_031143425.1 Pleurodeles waltl
ATATCTCTGCACCATTTTTTTTGCGCCCTCCCTAATGGGGGAACACTTACTTTTGAATATATTATGCCTGACGCAGGCATAATGTAGCGTAAGGGCTGTGGTCAGGGGGAAAGGCAACTGCTGCTCCGGCAATGGTTTGCGTCAAAACATTTACCGCCGGCTAGCGCCATTCCTACGCGCCATGCGGGCGCCTTATTTAAGGATTGATGTTAGCCAGCGCTGCGGGCTGGTCAGAGTAAAAAAAAAATGACTCAAACCAGGCAGCGCCGGTGGAGGGGAAAATGGGGGTTGTGCGTCAAAAAATGGTGCAAGTCAGGTTTGACAAAAAAATCGTGGCTCAAACCAGACTTGTGCCATTTTTTGACGCACAGCCCCCATTGAAATGACTGCTGTCTTAGCAAAGACAGGAGTCATGCCCCCTTGCCCAATGGCCATGCCCAGGGGACTTCTGTCCCCTGGGCATGGCCATTGGGCACAGTGGCATGTAGGGGGCCCAAATTAGGCCCCCCTATGCCACTTAAAAAAAAAATAATACTTACCTCAACTTACCTGTACTTACCTGGGATGGGTCCCCCCATCCATGGGTGTCCTCCTGGGGTGGGCAACGGTAGCAGGGGGTGTCCATGCGGGCCGGGAAGGGCACCTCTGGGCTGCTTGCATGGTCTGAGACCATGGAAGTGAGCCCACAGGTCCCTTAATGCCTGCCCTCACCCAGGCGTTAAAAAATGGCGCACAGCAGGCTATGCGTCGGTTTTTTAGGCCCGCCCCCTGCTGTGCGTCAAAATGACGCCAGAGTATAAATAAGGCACCCAGGCCTTCAAGTCATTTTTTGGATGGGAATGCCCACCTTGCATGTCATTAATGCAAGGCAGTTTCCCGCATCCAAAAAATGACGCACACAGAGGTTTTTTGATGTCCGCGAGGTCAGGCGTCCTAGTTTAAATATGGTGCACGGTCTGCGCCGAAAATGCGTCAAAATTTTGGACGCACATTCGGCGCAATCAGAGTATAAATATGCCCCAAAGTAACTTGTGCTGTGAAAGGGATTGAGGGTGAATGGAAGGGAGAATACAAGGATAGGGAGACCACCTTACATGGAGGCAAATTCTTGACAGTGACTGTAAAAATGCAGGACAGAGGCTCAAAATTAGGACAATATTTCAGGACTAAAGTTCAAAATTCAGGACATAAATTCTGGACAAAATGTCAATTTTACAGACACAGCAGGAGGAGGTCACACACCGTTATATAAGTAAGTAAACAGACACCCACAACCAGTATAGGTAAAATAGATTTATGTTCTTTGATCAGTATAATACATAACAGTATTGCTCAGACATGTATATGGAATTGGATCTGTTTAAAAACTAGCATTGAGCAAAATCTGGCCACCAGTTGCCCCAGGATTCTGCCTCCTTAATATGAAAGTTAATACCAGAAAAAGCTCTCTTTTGCTGAACACGGACCCCCGAGCAGTAGTACTTTTAATTTTAGTGTTTGATTTTGAAAGAGTACTTTTTTATCAGAAGTAGCAGACTTCTGATGTTATTTGGTCCCAAAAGAAAACAAATAGAGATCTGTGCGTGACTGTTTCACGTTAATGTGGAGAGAGGGACAGACAGAGGACGCGAACAATAGGAAGTTTGCTTTGTTTACTAATGTACCATACCTACAATGTTATTTCCTTTCGGAAGTACTGCCCTTTTTAATGTACAAGTCAGTGGCGGTTGGCAGCAAATTAAATTGGAGGGGCGCAAAACACACACACAAAAAACTACACACATAACATATGCACCAATATAAAAACAAACTCATCTTACTCGATGTTCTGCAGCACGTCCCTTTTCTTTTGCTGCACATCCCCAAAGCGCAAAGCCCACAGCCAACTCCCTCATCCAATCATGGTGCTGTTTTCATGCTGTTAAGCATCACAAAAAAAGCATTTTGATTGGATGGAACGGGCCGGCTCCATGTATGCCTGTGCCTGCTCTCCAACCCGGATTTCCAAGACTGCCGGGTTGGAGAGGTTTGAATTGCGCATGTCGGTTTGGCCATAGCAAGGTACCCGGCCAAACCAACATGCGCACTTCAAACTGAAGTAGCCACTCCTCACTGTTGCCAGTCAGTGGCAGCAGTCACATACTGGTCCTGCCCTTCCCTTTCACTCTGTTTGCTAGCAGAAAGCAAGAAAAATAAAATGGTAATAATATCATTTTATTACCATTTTATTTTTGATGCTTTCTGCACAGCAGCACGGGGGTGATGCTCCTCTGCTCCCACAGAGAAACCGCTGCTGGTAGAAGTAAGTCATATGTTTTCCCTTTATATACTATATGACGATACAAAATAAATCAATTTAGTAAAATCTGAGGTTCAGCACATACCCTGGCCTCTCCTTAACCCTTTGTCATTTAAGAATCACCACATGACACTCCTTGATTTCAGCCCACCATGACGATTGAGTCCAGCCTGCCTCTGACTGAACAACATTTCATCCTAGCAGCAGGTAAGAGACGTTTAAGAAAGTGAACAGGGCACATTACGTAAGTACGGCTTGATATGCATTTGGTGCATTTGCATAAGTGTTAAAGGGTGCCTGTGTTAATACAGGAAAATCAAATTCCAGGCAGTAGTTCAACATTTTGCAGCATTAAGGAGAGAGGTGCACAAGAGGCATACACAATACAAAGTGGCACACAATGAGAGGGGCAGATTTGAAAAGGTGAGAGAGATGCAATAAGAGAGAGACAGGAACAATAGGAAGCAAAACAAGAAGCAGAAAGAGAAATAACAAGCATTTGCAATGCAATGGGTCTCGTGTTTGCTCGATTAAAAGCTATTTGCGTTGTAAATTCCGAACTGGACATTTCTTGCCACATAAATTGAAAATAATAAGTATAACAGAAGTTCGCTCCGAGTCAAACTTATTATTGGCAAAAATTCAATTATCCATGTAACATGGTGAATGTGATGTAAAGTGCTCGACTACTGCCCAGCGAGATCGTGCTGCATAGGAAATAAATAGAAAAAAGTAGTCCAGAAATAATAAGGAAAACATGGAGCTTCGTATGTTTTCAGTGGTTGACCGGTGCTCTCGAGGAGGGCTAAACACTGGAAAACACATGACGTATGCATGCCTTCCACTAATGAAAGCAAGTGAATTTTAAAAAGCAAGCCCACAAACCAACCAAACTCATGGGCGTGCGGTGGGTGTGGTTACAAGCCCATAGAGAGATTACAACAGGGACAGATCGCTTTGCGCTCGACTCTAGAAATGGCTATGGTTCAGTGCTTAATTTGTAAATAAAAACTTACTGGTGGCCAACGCTCTCCTGTGAAACACGGCTGCTGCATTTAAATGTGTGAACACTGGATACTGAGGCAGTATAATCCTAAAGCCATCTCTGGCCTCTCTAATCCATTTACAGCCACTCCCTGCCCGTTCAGCTCACTGTTGCAGCTTTCTTCTTTGTCTCTTTGAGATGCTTTTTCATTTTTATCTTCCTCCGCTGCTCTTGTATGTGTCTTTTGCTCGCAGTAAATACCTGATGCAGAAAAATAAGTGTTGGCTCTCAAAAATAAGAGCCAATGCCCCTCACTGGAAACCCCCGGCTCAAATTAAGCACTGCTATGGTTACTAGCATACCTTACACACCAGTGCTTAATTTGTAAAATAATAAGTGCTGAGGCCCACATTTTGCTTAGAAGCCCACTGCTGGTGCTATCAAAGGTGTGGGTGCCAAATACCAAGGCTGCGTAGTTTCAATTCTAGCTCATGCTTCTTAAATTCACCACCAGACACCCTCTGCCTCTTCATCTAACTCTTGCAGGTTCTTTTTCATCCTTGCTTTCTTACGTTGTTGTTGTTTTTCATCTTTCTCTTATTTCCCCCTTTCTGATTCTTTTTTGCTTTCTCTTGTTTCAAATCAAAGTCTGTTGATGAAAAATAAGAGCAAGTCTCGAAAAATGAGTGCTGGTAGGCCCACCTGCAACCTACAGCGCAAATTAGGCACTGCTGACCACAATGTGGTTTTCTGCCTGTCGTACCTTCTTTTAGTGAGAGTTATGTTCTGCTCTTTTTGCAGCGTACAGTGCTCTGGTTGCCAAAGTTCTAAATGGGAGCTATACAAAGCATAAAATAATGTGAGTGAAAAGCTGCTTTAAGCACATATCCTTCGCTCCCCTGTCAACTTTTCACCCACTGCAATAACTCCCTGTAACACCTTTTCTTTAAATAATAATTATTGTGCCCCAGTCCCCCTCTGACTAAACACCCTTTCGCTTTCACTTATAAAGCTTAAATAAAGCAGAGGCCACACCACATCTGATTTACATATGTATATGTAATCTGTGCATGGCTTAATTTAAGTCCATTAGTAATGTAATATTTTTTAGTGCTAATAATAAAACGTGAAAGGTTTTGTACATATGGGCACAATACAGGGAGACAAGCAGTAAGGAGAGAGAGAAGCATAATACAACGAGAGAAAAGCACAATAGAGAGAAAGACACTCAGAGAGAAAAGACACATTCAAGAAAGATGTGTTTAATGCTAAACAGAGCCATGGGGCAGAGATAGAGAGGGCTACAGTTTGAAACGTGTAAAACTTTATCAAGGGTGATGGTCTGCGATTAGGCCTCGGAGATTTATTTATGGAGGGCGGGAGGCGCTGCAGCCTGACTGGCTGTTCCAATTGTCATGCCAGCAGTGCTTAATTTGAGCTGGTGGTTTCCGGTGCAGGGCACCAGCACTCATTTTTTGAGGGCCGGCGCTTATTTTTCTGCCTCAAGCATTTACTGCGAGAAAAAGACACATATGAGAAAGTCGAAGGAAGAGAAAAATATCAAAAAGCGTCACAAAGGGAGAAAGCTGCAAGAATTAGCTGAAGGGGCAGGGAGTGGCTGTGAATGGATTAAAGAGGCCCGAGGTGCCTTTAGGATTATGCTGCCTCAGAATTCTGTGCTCCCACATGTAATTGCACGAGCCCCATGTTTCAGAGGAACCTTTGGACATCAGCACGGTTTTGTTTACAAATTAAGCACTGCATGCCAGAACAGGAGCAGGATGTTGGGGTTAGCCCTCAGGGTCCAGCAGTCAGGTCATAGACTGGTTTAGATTTAACCCAAGCAGTTCTGGACGAGAAAACGTTTACTGAAACATGAAGGAAAATACCAGCTATGATCTCGGGGCATTCTAATGTAACCTCAGGGGCCAAGTAACAGGGACAGTCTGCACATTTTACAGTATGGTGAACGCTAGAGTTGGGTATTTGGCACATAAGCCAACCCTAGGTCAATCCACACTCAGTGGCCACAGTCCAGGGGGGCCAATGGATGACGAAATGGGTCACATGATTGGCTGTCAGTTTGAATCTTTCAAATTACGGACAAAAGCTGCCTGTGATTAGGTTCGTTATGGTCAACGGACAATGGGCCTAAATAACGGACTGTTGGTGAAAATTAGGGAAGGTAATCACCCTATACAAGGGGGAGACACGGGCTGTAGGGAAGGCGGGTGGAGATGGGTTGTTGTACATGTCCTACAGAGCATGAGTAAATCAGAGCTGTGAGTAGGTGTTGGAAAATGCACAAATCTAGCTCAGAGATGAAGGTTGATTGTGGATGAGGACGATGTCGGCAGGGGTGATTAATATGGGTTGGGATGTGGACAGAGGGGATGGAAATGCTGGGGAATAAAAAATGATGAATATTAGACTGAGAGCTAAAAGCATCTTTGGTGGAAAGTAAATTCACACTTGCCCCATACTGTAAAGCAGGGGCCTTCAAACACGGGGGGCGGGCCCCCATAGGGGGCCCTAAGTGATCCCAGGGGGGCGGTGCCAGGCTCTGGCCAAAAGAAGGTTTATGCAGATAACAGTATTTGTTTTAAGTAAAAACATGTTTATTGCATTTTTAAAAAGGTTACAGAACTTAACTGCAATGTTTAAATAACTCTAGACACATTGAAACATTGCCAAATTAATAGAATAATTATGAAAAATTCTGAGGGAGGCGATGATTTTTTTTTCTCCCACTGGGTGGTGCGGTATTAAAACGGTTGAAAACCACTGCTGTAATGGGTGGGTGTAGCCGATGAGCTGACCATCTCCAGGAGGTTGGGGACAGGATATTATAGCTGTGTCTGCAAGGACATTGCACGCTTTTCCTTAGGGCCGTTTGTCAGGCGGAATATCTGATGACCCCTCCGCGCATTCACCCCGAAAAGAATGCCCTGGACCTCAAGCTACCGGGGTTCTTCATGAGTCTGCGGTGGTCAGTCCGGCCTGACGACAGATGACGGAGGAGTTGTTCGAGTGGGCGATTTGAAAGGGAGGAAGTAAGGATAGAGAAGAGAGGAAGGGCGTAGGCCCGGAGAGTCCAAACACGTTTTCAAGTGGCGCTGGGAAAGTGCCCGGTAAGACTAAAAACAATGCGCTTTGATAATATGAGTACATTCTAGACCGACAGGGGAACATGTGCCCTTCTTGGGGACACAGGAAGAGATTGTCGCGGAGATATAGGAAGGGAAGGGTTGGAGGCGGTACTGGTAGAAGTACTGGATACAGAGTTCCAAGCAGTGAGGGAACCGGGTCCCAGAGGAGGTCCTATCACCACACTATCTTCAGGAAGTCCACTGACTGTTCTAGTGCCAGTGTACTCACGAGCCCCCACAGTGTGCCCGATCCCACTACAGTGCCTAAGTGTGCCCACCTCCAGGCCTCACGAAGTGAGTCGTTTCATTGGTGCCACAGTGCCTTCTGTTGCACTTCCTCTCGTTGACAGTGCTTTTTATTCCACTAGTGAAACAGGCATTCTTGCCTCACACACAGTGTCTGATTGCACGAGTGGTCTTTCTGCCTCACCCCCAGGGGCTCTGATTGCACTAGTGACAGAGGTTTCCCCTCCTCATTCACAAGTGGTGTAATTGAAGTAGAGAAGTAATAGATATTCCCAGGCATAAAAATACCCCAAAGCACACTGTCGCCCTTTCAGCCCCTATGGTACTTGAAGAACATATACACAGTCTTCATTAACTGGACATGACACATTAATGGTCAATTTTACGCCACTGGAATGTGGATATCTAAGTAGGTAACCTCTTTCTCTAACTGAAATATGTGTGCTAGTTATGCCTAGTTGAAATGTTCTTAACTTAAGAATATATCTGTGTAATAATTGATTTCACGTTTTTGCATTTACAGAACATTCCTCCGATGCTATCTGAGTCCGAAATGTATTGGGGTTACGATTCTGAGCTCATAAGGTGATCGGTGTGTATGTGTTTTGGATAGTTATGAACTTTGTTTTTGAAAAAAGAACTCAATCTAATAGAGAAAGATTGCAAAGAAATCATTAATACATAATTATGGTCAATATCGTGTGAACACTATGTATATATTCTCAAAGCACCACAGTGGCTGAAAGAGGGATAGTGCGTTTTTGGACTATTCTTACGCCTGGAATAGCTATGACTTCATTATTGTTGTCTTCTTGGACAGAGAACATCCCTAGGCGGCGCGTCCTTACTAGAACATTTTACAGATCATGACTGTGTTAAAGGAGTGTAATGCAAGAACTCCGTTCCCTTTGCATCTGACTGCACTGGTGTGAAGGGGCTACATTTCCCCCCACTGTGTCATATAGATTGACTTTCTCACAGATCGATTGGGTGCACAAGGACTCCCTGCCGCCATCCTCACTCTGAGACTGAATGCAGTGCACTGATTCAAGAGCTGACCGTCTCCCTCACAGAGTGCCTGACTGCACCAGTGACCGAGGCCTCACAGCATCACTCACAGGGTCCCTGATTGTCCTCGTGCAAGAGGTCTCTAGGTTCCACTCACAGGGATGCTTATCGTACTAGTGACAGAGAACTCCAAGCTTCGCTCACAGCTTCCCTGATTGCCAGGGACATAGAAGTCCACAAGCCTCATCAAAGGGTCCCTGATTGCCCTAACGACAGCGGCCCCCCGTCTTACTCACGGAACCCTCCATTGTCCTAACTCACAGTGTCTAATTGCCCTACTGATAGAGGTCTTCCTGCATCACTCAGATAGTTTCCTATTGCACTGGTGGCCAACTGGCTACACAGGTGCCCGGGGGTACATTTCACACCCCCCCATGGTCCAGTAATTGGAGGTGCCAGGACATACTGATTTCCTCACAGAGCGATTTGGTGTCTAAGGGTTCCCCGCTGCCATCATCATGTTGATACTGGTCTCACTGCACAGGATCAAGGACGGACCCTGTAGCCCTCAGAGGGTGTCTGACTGCGCTGGTGTCCGAGGGCTTCTGCCTCCCCTTATGATGTTATCGGTTGCAATGGTTTTAGAGGGCAACAGCCCCCATCCCGGTTTATGGCGGATTACACCAGGACACCGTGGTGTAACAAAACCTGTGGCCAGCCCCCTGCAAGACACAGTGAGGGGCGTCCCTCTCTCTTATCATTTCATTCCTAATATACCATGTAATCCCCTACAGTAATACACTCCCCGCCGTGCACTTTCCGCACCTCCATGCGCCTCTGCAAGTATCATTCCCCCGAGGCCATGATATCCTTAATAGTTTAAAATGCCAAACCTTAACGTTGACTGTAGTTATTTGCTCCCAAAAAGTGCTTTTGCTATTTTCATCCTCTAGTGATCACATTTCAGCATGCCATCCTGCTTCAGAGGCCTGGGTATGAAGAGAGACCAGAACCAAAACTTTAAAATTAAGTAAAAGGGGTTCCCCAGGCAACAACTGATATTGGAGCAGGGCTGGGAGAGCTAAGCAAAAAGAGAAATATAAACCCACCACCAAATAACTGTTTTAAAAGTAGAATCACACGTGAAATAAAGCAACGCACACGCTTATTGCTATAGGACTATATCTAGTTCTTTTGTTTTTTTTTAAATATATAAACACATTTTCTCAAAACAATGATTCGGGCATAAATGTAAATAGGACCAGAACAACCCAACACAATAATGGCCTTGAGAGCTTTATGCATGTGCCTCTACAAAGCCCAGAAACTGGCCAATGTAATCTGAGCTAGATATGCGAACCAGCCAAAAATTCAGTATACTGAAAGCTGTAAATATGTTCCCCCTACAACGATCACATATTTAGATTCGTTACTTCTCTATCTACCTAAAACTCCTCTCAACCCTAAGTATTTAATCTTGGAATTGGAACTTTTTCCTTATCGACCCAAAGACCCTGTTTTCATAAAGTAATGGTAGGAGGCAGAGGTTTCATTTTGTTGTATTTTATTATTTTTTATACATTTTTAACTAATTAACAGTTGCTTCAAATGTCACCCATTGAAATGTGGAAGGTTGAGTAGGTCCAACTAGGATTCACACTGTGAGCTACTGGATAAATGTTGACCTCAGCAAAGCACACTGAAGTCATGTCGGTGCACTACCTCTTAGATTATTTGCATGAAAGTGGCACGCCCAGTTTGCGTGGGTTGGGTACGGTGTTAACCTCAAAGACTATGACGTAATGTGTCCTTAGAGACAAGATTCACACAGCATAAAAAAATATCGAAAGGACTGTTTGAAAAAGGGAGACGAGATGAGAAATTTAGAGAAAACCATGAAGGTTAATTACAAACTCATTTTTGGTGCTAACCCTGAACAGTACATAAATATGGCACTCACATGATGTCAGTAGGCAGGCGCTAAGGGGCACAAGAAAAGTGATGCTACACTGGGTGCAGCACCACTTTTTGTTAAATCTGCCCCTTTGTTTTTCTGAGGGGGGGGGAAGTGCACCATTCCTGGAGGTAATGCAGTACCTGGTTGATGCGTACAGTGCAAAACATTTAATGTCATCTTTATCAGCTGGTTTCCTTTGTCAAGAGTTTAAACGGATGTTACTACATCCTGCGTGCTTAATGATACCTGCTTTTCGGCACATGCTTGAAGCCATAAACACCCTCATGCTGCATACAGGCGGTAATCCCCTTACTTTTAAACACAAAGAAGAGTTTCCGGCACTGCTTCAATAACTCAGAAAATCTAAATGAAGCAAGACAGTACGGGCGCAAAGTGGCCAGATTTATTTTAGTCACACCCCCACATATTAGCGCCACTTTACAGTTTGCAAGTGAAGCACTGCTTTTATTTTCTCATCTTTCTTTCAACAACATTGTTTTCCCCAAGTGGGGAAGTGCACCATTCCTGGAGGTACTGCAATACCTGGTTGATGTGTACAGTGCGAAAAGTTTAACGTCATCCTTATCAGCTGTTTTCCTTATTTTAGTTTTAAAATGTGTCCTTTGGCTCTGCGCCGCAAGGTCATATGAATGGCAACAGGGCTTTGCAAATATGATCACTCCACTGCAAATAAAAAACACAAAAAATAAGAATACATTGTCATGTTTAAGTGCCAAAAGCGCGAACTTTCCCAAATGCAGCTCCGATTGCATTGCAAATGGTTGTTTGTTTCACCACCCTCTTCTTTCCTATCTCTCTTTTTCATGTTCATCCTTCCTCTTCCAATTCCCTTTTTTAGCACACAAAAGTTTCTTATATCCACTTCATTCTCCTCTAGGCCTTTCTTTCAGCCCACTTCCTAATTTCTCCACTCTAGCCTCCTGCTCTCCCCTTCTATCCACTAATTTCTTCACCCTTTCCAACGATGACTGGACTGGCCGCGCTGAAAAGCCAGTGTCGGGAGCATCAGCTGTCCTGGCGGGATGTGAAAAGCTGTAGAACGGCACTCTGTCACAATAGGGTTAGCATTTATTTCATTCGTTTTTTTTATACTACCAGAGTGGCATTAAAAAGCTTTAGATCAGTGGTTCCCAATCTTTTGACTTCTGTGGACCCCGACATTATCATTACTGGATCCTGGGGTCTCCCACTGAATTATTATTGTAATCTGGGGACCCTCCCACTGAAAGCTGGGGACCTAATCTGTTAATATTATTTCATTTTCTAAGTAGTCACAGACCACCTGTGGAGGGTTCGCGGACCCCCAGGGGTCCCCAGACCACAGTTTGGGAAACACTGCTTTAGATGATAACAATAGTACTCTACACATTTTGTTTTTGGTCATGGGATGATTAAGTGATTTGCCCAGAATCATAGCATATTGAGATGAGGAGGGATTTGAACCTGGTTCAGTATTTGAATCTGGTTTCCCAGTTTCAAAATCAGCTGCTCCCTGGCTATTTACATATAGTAAGTTAAGCTTGATGAAGGGGAAAGGTGGCTGATAGGTCACAAATTGAACAGGGAGCCTAATGCCCCATGCAATGCGGGGACTCAAGGTCCCTTTCTTATGCCACTGCAGGCCCGGAGGGTGCTCGGCCTCCCTCCCATTTATCTACGCGGGAGGCAACATCACTGGATTTCCAGTCAACCATCAGCACAGCAAGTGATACCACTGGTTTCTCGCCAAACCAGTCTTTAGAAAAACAAACCAAGGGGACTCATTTCCCATCATCCATTTTCACAGGAAATGACATCAATGGATTTCCCATGATTCATCTGCAGTAGAACTGATATCATTGGTTTTCTCATCATCCAGCTGAACAGGAAGCAACATCACTGAATTTCCCATCATACATCAGCACAGGATGTGATGTAACTGAATTTCCCATTATCTCTCTGTGCAGAAAGTGACACCACTGATTCCCCACTAAAAAAGTTCTTCACCTAATGGTGGTAGCAGTTTGAATTCACCACTGTAACGGCAAAGGCACGCACAAGCAAACATTAGGTCAATCTATGCCTGTCCATGCCCCATCAGTGCCCAGCATTAGGACTTCTGGTCCTGATCTCCACCCACCCTCGCTTCTCTACAGCGACCCCTTGTGACCTAAAACCCAGTCACATCTCCCAGCGCTGCTACTGTACTTCAACACCTAGTACGTAAGGTGCGTTATCTTGTGCCACCTGCCAATTCACATGCACTCTGCCACACCCACCTCACTTCCCCAATTCACCACACACAATACATACCAAACCAGCACTACACCGCATCCATCACTGTCATGCTACCTAAAACCTGGCTGATTCAGTCGTCATCCCCGTCATCCCCATGGCAATTCCCCTGGGATATAAGACTGCAAAACAGTAAAGGGCAAATAGACCTGGAAGCAGAATTGCTATCAAATTCAAATAATCTATCCAGTGCCTCACCACCTCCATAAGCACCATCAGCAACACTTGGCTTTCAAACTCCTTATCACTATCAACCACACCATGAGCAGCACCATCATCTACTGTGTCCCTGGGCTGGGAGTCAACTTCAGCAGCATCATTGTGGACTTCATTGCACCCCTCTGATCCTCGCCTCTAGCACCTTCATCCCCCTTGGTGATCACAAAACTACGACCTAGAGGACCTCATGCAACCCAACATGACTATCCACCTTAGACTGAGAATCAGTCTGCTACACACCTATTGGAGCACCTCATCATCAATGTCAGCAACATCACATTAGACAAGCCAACACCAATCACTTTGTCTGACAACACCCTTGTTAACTTCAGCATACCCATCCCACTCAACCAAAGAAACCACATAGCCAAATCTTCACAAATGGACTGGAACAAAATCTCAGAAGGATCCTGGTCTTCAAAACTCCTACAATATGACCCCAAAACAGCAGCCTCCCCAAATCCCTCTCCAGTTTCAACAACTGGATCACCACCGAGCAGACACCCTTGCTCCTCTCAAAGTCAACTAAGCCACAAGAACCGCAATGCAAGCAAGCTGGTGCAGGGAAGAGTCAGGGTCACCAAATGCCACTCCAATCAACTTCACAGATGGAGACAAAATCAGGATGACACAGACAAGAGCACCGACAAATCTGCTACCAGTTGTTACCATGAGCACATCAGAGCCACTAAACAATCCACTCTCACCAACTGACTCAAAAACAGCAACAACAGCACCAAGGAAATCTTATCCATAGTCAAAGACTTCACATCTGTGGCAACAAGCTCCACCAGTGCAACACCCTCTCTGGACCTCTGCACCTACCTCTCCATATTGTTTGGCAACAAGATCACCAGCATCTACAACTACAGCCAATCAGACCATTCCACCCTTGCAGCCCTCCTACCCATCTTAACCAACACCCAGAAGATCAGCCTGACCACATGGCCCACCATCACAACTCCAGAAACTCAAAGACAATATAATCAATACACTCCCTCAAATCTGTGCCCTTCCTTGTCTTCATCAATGGGCTGGTCTTCATCAGCGCAGCCCTCACACAGATCATGAATGAATGAATCATCATAGCCACCTACCCCCCAGAAGTTGGAAACACACCACCTTACTGCCCCTGCTTATGAAACCCTCAGGAGATACGAAGGTGCTAACCAACTACCGACCTATCTCCCTGCTACCTTACCCAGCAAAAGTCATGGAAAAGAGGATAAACAAATGCCTAGCCACCCACCTCAGTGACTACCTCCTCAACACCACTCAATCTGGATTCAATCCCAACCACAGTACACAGACACTCCTCATCACTGCCACTGATGGCAACTGGATAATCATTGACAGAGGTAACACCACAGCCCTCATCCTACTAGACTTTTCAGCAGGCTTTGATACCATTTCCAACCCATCCTTTTCAGAGGACTGCATGAAGGTGGCACCAAGTCGATCAGCCTGGTGCTCCTCACCTTAAGCGCCGTCTCTCATTCCCACACTGTTCAATGTCTACATGACTCCACACTCCAGCATCATCCACGCAACACAATGTACTACACTGATGACACTCATCATTGGGAGCTCATACTCTCCCTCTCCGGTAAGACTGAAACACCTAGAGCAATTTCTCTGCCTCCATGACTGAAATCACCAAATGGATGAAAACCAACTGCCTCAAGCTCAACACAGACAAGTCAGAAGTAGTAATCTTTGGTAAAGACACCTCAATCTGGGACTCCACCTGGCGGCCTGCCAAACTCAGATCCACACACTTCCCATCAACACATGCAAAAAATCTTGGAACAGTAATCAGCCAACTCACTGTGATATGCCAAGTGAATGCAATCTTTATCTCCTGCTTTAAGAGCCTCAATGTGCTCAAGAAAATCTTCAAATGGCTCCCTGTCAACATTCTGAGAACCATCACCCAAGTCCTCATCACCAGCACGCTGGACGACAGCAACACACTCTACACTGGAATCAACATTCAAATGACCAGAAGACTCTAGACCCTACACTGAGAGTTTTCTAGCCATGGTCACCTCCGAAGCAGGTAGCAGCCTTGACGTAGGCCTCGCTGTGTATATTTGGTGTGATTCTAGCTACCTCTGGCCCGCCTCGGGCCCATGGTGCGACAGTGATCTCCAACTGGAAGACAGTTGGAAGATCTCTCCTTAACACTGTCTTCCCCATTGGGATCTGCTACTGGACTCATTATAATGAAGTGGCACACTAGATTAGTTGTATATACCATCCAAACTACTACAGCACCCCATCCACAGGATTTCTAACTACCACTGCTTTCAAGCATGGACCTTCTTCACCAACAACATTCTCCTTATGGGAATGTTCCATATTACATTTATGAGGAAAGATAAATAACAGCCATGCCAACATCTGTAGAGATTTCCACACCAACACAATGGCCCATGTCCCGCTGCACCAGTACAGACACCAACTCTGCCAACAACGATAGATGTCCTAGTGCCGATGCTAATCTCAGATCCCAAGCTGACGTTGGCCCAATCTAAACCGATGTCATGCTACGAAACTACTAAAGCACAACGAGTTGTCAAACAGCCTGACAGTAATCCAGACAGAGACTCAATTCTCTTTGGTTTCTGATTCTGAACCTCTACTGGAAAAACATATGGCCACTCAGGACACTGATGATGATAGAGATAAGGATGAATTTCTCCCCCACCTTACACTGATGGTGCACGGTATCAAACCCTGCTGCATGCAAGTGGGCTAGATACATATCCTGAAACAGTTCTTGACTCACCACATACACCACCAGAATTAGAAAGAACCTTGTTTGCAATAGTAGTTCGGAGGGCAGCTGAGACAGTGAAATTACAGTTGTTCACCATTGAGGTTAAAACAAATGTTGTCACTGAGATTCTCCACCTGGAGCGCCTCTTCAATTGAGCCATTTACAACCATTTGAAGACACGTTTACTGATGCGCTTATGGCCGGATGACCCAAACCATATTCATATCTTCCGGCTAGTCTACCTGTGCCAGGGAAATATAGACCTGTTCCTGGTGATCCTGACTTTCATACTAAGCACTTTACACTGGAGTTCCTAACTGTGCAGCCTCAAAAAGTAAGGTCAATCAGCCCTTTTCCGACTAATCTCCCAGGTAGGGAACCCATCCCACTTTCAAGAAAAGAATGTTTACATCAGCTAGATTATATCTATCAAAGTGATTTGCTTCTGAGGGAGCCATACACATATGTTATGCAACTTGGCCAGCGAGATCTTGCCAGCAGTCCCAGAGCACCTCTTGGCTTTGCGGGCCGAGATGATACACAGTGACCAGGAAGTGGCAAAATATGTACTCTGTTCCAGTCAGTGGAACACACATGCTTACATTTGCACTCCTCTGTTGAGTGGCACACACTCACAGTGAAGCATGTCAAATTCTGAATAAAATGTATTGGCTTAGAGAATGAGTGACTTTGGAAGTCATCACTCTGCCTGAGGCTCTCAAAACAACTGGTACTGGGGAGTATCAGTAATTCCAAGAGGGGAAGTTATCAGAGAACTTTAAATTATTCCCCGAGATCTCAGATGATCATGGAATAATGTAGGGGATGGGTATGACACCGTGAGCATCAGTGCAGCATCAGTGCTGCTTCTTTGACTGTTTGCATCTACATGGATTTTTTTTCTGATCTATGTGAATTATTATAAAAGTGAAAACTGAAAAAGCACATTGGATGAAATGAAATCATGCCAAATTAATGTAAAGGAAAGACAATTTTAAGGGAATGCAAATAAGTGAAATATCAAACCAAACATTTTAAAGGAAAGGTAATTTTAAGGAAAAATACAAAATCACGTTACACTTGGATGGAGTTAAGAGTAATATGACTTGTTGTTTACTGCATCGCTCCAGGAATGAGGGTATCGCTGACACTCTGCTAATAATAGGAATGCACTTATGGGACACAATGAGCTGGGAGACCTTAGAAGACTAGACATATTACGGGTGATTCCGAGGGAATGAGGACACACATAAAATAACTATTCAATCAGAAATGGATTAATGTGAAGAAGTCCTATGTGGAAGGGCGAAACGCGTTGGCTGTTGTTACCACAATTATATATGTTGTTGAGAATAAGTGGAAGAAAATAAAGAGAAGATTCGTTATATTCTTACTACAAAAGGATTGGACTCTTTAATATAGAATTTGTTTATTTGAAAAAGTGGTGCACCACCATTATGTTTTTTGATTGTAGATTTTCCTTTTCCAGCAGAAGGTGTTCACCTTATTAGCAGCAGGTGTTTGGTGTAGATGCACACGGAGCATAACATAATTCTCTATAGGGGACCCGTCTGGGAATATAAAGGGATATGTGCGCTCTTTATGAGTCTGCTGCTTCTGTGGTGTTGGGAGACTTATACCTCCCAAATGTAAGTTCCTTTTAGCTTTTGGGGCGCATTCGTAATATCCATTTAACTTATTTTTTTCGCAAGGTTTCTATATTTTTAAAACGTAGGTTAGGAAGTGACAATAAACAGGGAACCCGAACGTCAATTCATCAGTGTTTTTTTTTTCTTTGGGTTTGTAATGACTCTGTCCACGGATAGTGCTCAATGTAGACGAATCTTTTCCCTGTTCAGTGGGTGCTATGGTTAACATGGCCAAGAGACACGCCTTCAGTCTAGCACCGTTGTCCTGGTTACATGCAGGGCATTACCTGTGCCCGGTTCCCGCACTGCATGGCACAGGCCTTGAATGTACACGAACGAATGCTCTTCATCTATTGTTTGCACCCAGGATATTTCTTCGTGTACATTCAAGGCAAATTGACAAGAATCGTGGGCCACGCGACCAGGGCCATGTCTCTAAGTGCTCATCGGGCACAGTGTGGGACCACATCAGGTCCATTCACTGAGCACTGCGAATGGCTTTTGGCCCTGCACTGTACCCAGTACCTGTGCCAGCATTACCAACACGTCAGGGCACTGGGTGCCAGTCATGCTCTTCTACAATGCTCTGCATCAACTACCTGTGCCCGCTGCACTCACAGCCCGTTCCCTACCACCTGCAGAGAGGGATACATGACCATCAGGCCATGTGGGCACAGGATGCAGCATAATGTGGTTTGGGGATATCTCCTGGTTCTAGTTCATGCCCTTGGTACCCATCGGGCATGAAAATCCGCTTTAAGTACATTAATTGGCCATCACTTTTGTATAGTTTTAAGTGGAATTACAAAATGCAATTAAAGTGGAAAACATACCTTGCAGAGAACGTTTTCAGAACGGCTAACTAATCATCTTCAGAATCAAAGCATAATCGACAGCCACATAGTAACAAATAATATACAAATAAGCTGATCACTTCATTACAGCAGCAAAAAACTAGATAACAAACCTGCCGAAGGCGATCAGGAGCATCTCAGCCAATGACTGGCAGGCTGAGGTGCCAGAGGCGGAGCTGCAAGCTCAGACCTAAGGGCCAGGCTCTTCAAACGGGTCGCAGAGACTGCTCTCATTCCACAGCCCCATGTCAGCAAACAGAGACGCCCGTCTCCTTTCAGGGCCTTTCATTACTGCCCCAGACCTCATTAGTTGAATACACGAGCCACATCCTGGGTCAACAAGGCACCAGTCTCCTGCTCTCATTATCACCCTTGTTAAATCTGTCGTCTTCATGGAGACACCGGGCTATGGTTCTAACGTGGTCTCTCCAGAGACTAGCGACTCTTTCCTGCCTTGGGTCCAAGGGGTGAAAGCCTTCTTATCTGAGGTGCTGGCCCTAGTATTGGATCAGTTATGGCCCTACATACCCACTTTAACTTCAAATCTGGGGCACTGCGATGCAAACAGGAAGGGATCTATTCCACCTTTGGTGAGATGTACTTGCAGATGTTTGGTGGGTCCAAGTACTGGCTTTACATGCATAAAATATTTCATAAAAATATTTTTTTTTTATTTTCAAACATTTTATTTTGCACTTGGCCATAAATGGCCTGCAAAACCCATGAACGTTTGAAGTATTGTACTCTATTTAAAGAGTAAAAAAAAGTGCCCTGACTAAACTGATTGAGAAGAAGGCTGGACACTGACTGCACACACCAGCTTTATTGTTAACTTTGGGGTGAGTAGGGCACACTTATTGGATGGCTCAGCATTCTAGTGCCCCCCCCCCCACTCCGCAGTAGTTTATGTTTGATCTGATGGTGTTGGTTTGAATCCCGTGGAGACTACTACGTTTTTCTTCGTTCTGACAAAATGAGGACCCTTGAGTAACAATGAAACATCTGTGTTAAAAAGGCAGATGCAGTATCCAAAAGCAATTAAATAAGGAGCAGCCCACACCAGACTCCATGGCCCAGGGCAGCAGCTCATCTGGTGCCAGCTGGAACATGGGACGTGGACCACAGGCAAAGACACTATGTAAACATTCTACAGCCATCATACTATTCAGATGTGACAATGCAACGCATTGCATTTAGCACCAAGGTAATAACACCCACGGAGTGAACGTGGACTTTTCAATCAGGTATGTCATGGTATTCGTCTGCATTTACAGCTTGGTACTGAAAACAATATGTGCCACAACGACTACGCTAAATCGAAGCATATTAAATGTTGAGACTTTTTAAAGAGGATATGATAGTATCTGTGATTAGATCTAAGATATGTAAAAAGTATGCCATAAATATCAAACATTCATAACAATTGCAATCACGTCACAAAGTTGACAGTTCCATCTACCAAGGGACAGAAGTGATATAGACTATCGGATTCATTATTCTCATAGTCTAAACACTCAGGGCATGCATTAAGAAAAGTGGGCCTGCATTCACCCCCCTAACGCCACCATGTGTGCACTGTATGTAAGATACGGCGCACCATGGCGGTAGTTAGAGGAACTAGCGTCAAGTTCGGAGCTTTGCAGGATTAGAGTAAAATCTTTTGACGCTAATCCTGCAAAGCTCATTGAGGCCCATTGAAAACAATGGTGTACCTCCTTTTAAAGGCTGCTCTGAGCAGGCGTTAAAAGTGACAAAAAAAATGACGCAAAGAAATTTATTAGATTTCTTTGCGCCATTTTTTCGTCCCCCCCCCAAAGGTGAAACGCCCCCTTTGCATACATTCTGCCTGGATCAAGCATAATGTAGCGCAAATGGTAACAAAGTGGCGCAATGCATGCATTATACCACTTTGTAAATCTGGCAGGGGGAAGAGGCCACCTTAGTGCCACCTAAGTATCAATAAAATGACGCTAAGGCTGTGCTAAAGTGGCGCTAGGCTCTCTTAAATCAGGGCCTCAGTTATTTCTACATACACATTTTTCAGCACTTTTTATGTGGATTTCTGCTAAGGAGCCTTCCTCAGGGCTTGTGACCAATAGCAGTGGCTTGCTGCAGACCTCACAACGAGGAACCTATATGAGTGAATGCTTGACTTTCACCTCTGGTATAATTTGTTGAGCTCTATAAGAAACATGTAATGCAAACAACTGTTATATATGTACACAGACAGTACCAAGAGCTCACCTAAGCCCTCATTGGTTTAGAAGGAAAAATGTTCCACATGCTACAATCAATTTTTTGCCGGACACAGTGTTTATACCCCCCAAGATTGTGTCCTCACTGCTTGGGTCATTTCAGCACTTCCACAGTTACCCTGTGCGGTTTTCTGTGAGTTGCAGCCCAGCCAGACTCCAAAATTCTGAGTTGTGTGTCAGGTTTAATTTTAGTTTCTTTTTCAAAGTCGAACAAACACCATGAGCGTCTGGGAAGGGGTGTAAAATACTTAAATAACCCTTTCCAAGAAGCTGGTCTGTTTATTAGAGGATGTCTGAGTTTGCCAATCAAATATGTTGCAGGATTTTTTCCTGTTATGTAATTTCCTATTTAAGCCATATGTGTATGAAGGTGGCTTTTTGAGAGGAACACATTTTGGGCCTGATTTAAGGAAAGTGGCGCTGCACTCAGTGGAGTGTCACTTTCCTTGAACCCCTTAGGGCCCCCCTAATGCCACCATATGTGTTTCATATCTAAGATATGACGCACCATTGCAGTAGTTTAGGGGAACTAGCATCAACATTTTTGAAGCTAGTTCGGAGCTTTGCAGGACTAGCATCAAAAATGTTGATACTAATCCTGCAAAGGCCATTAAGGGTCATTGAAAACAATGGTGTGCCTCCTTTTAATGCCTGCTCTGAGCAGGCGTTAAAATTGCCCCAAAAAATGACGCAAAGAATTCTTCTAGATTTCTCTGCAACGTTTTTTCAGCCCCCCTAACGGGGTAACGTCCCCTTTGCATACATTATGCCTGGCGCAGCTATTATGTAGCGCAAAAGGTTACAAAATGACGCAATGCATGCAATGCGCCACTTTGTAAATTTGACGCAGCAATTTTGGCCTCATTAGGCCACATTAGTGTAAAAAAAATGACGTTAATGTGAAGCGAGGAGGCGCTAGGGGCTCTTAAATGAGCCTCTTTGTGCCCTGATTTTTGGTTGTGATCTTCACCACTTGCTACTATTTCTATCCCTCATTTTTGCATTGAGCAGGTTGGATCGTTTTCCTTCTGGAACTACTATTTGTATAGACTAGCTCTTTTATTATCCCTGACATCAGAAGCAGTTTGGTGACTTAAGATTTCTCCAGTACTAATTCCATCTTTAATGAAAAATTGTAAGGCTTCTAAAGGAGGTTTTTTCCATTTATGGGTTTTTTCTTATAAGTGGTCTCTTAACAATACATTTGACATCTTCCATCTTCTATGCAGGATGCCAACGTGGTTGCAGGGATTAGTCAATCGTTCTTTGTGCAATCTAGAAAGAGACTCAACAGACCTTCTCAGTGTCCAGTCTTTGGCAATAAATTTGATGCACTGTTTCACCAAGGAAATGTATGTCTCTTTCTTGCTGCTCCACAGATCCGATGATGGTTTTCAGTCAACCAACGTTGCTGAATACCATGAGAGTGGGATCCATTGTTGTTGACAGTATATTGCTATTGCTGCAATGTAAGGCTTGCATCACCTACTGAGACTTGTTAGGTCCCTGCAGTTAAGTCATAGGCAATGTACCTCTGACAGCTGCATCAAGATGGTGCACTTACAAGTAATGGATAATCAAATGGAGTAGGTGACCAGGATGAAGACACATTGACACAGCTTCGGACACAAATCTACTGCTGACCTCAATCCTAGCCCTTCAAAGAGTTTGAACAATCGTCTAGCATTCTAACAGACCCAATATCTCATGGTATAATTCTCACAGAAAGATGCTTACCATCTGCCAAGATAATTGAGCAATAAAGCACCTTGTCCCCAAGGTGCTGTTGGACAACATAACATTTAATGAAAGGAAATGCTTGAACCAGTGCTTCTAAGCCAACAGGCACTTCTTTGGGTAGTATTTCATTCCATCCATTTCGCCTGACTGTGACTTTAACGAACAAGAGCAGTATTATGCAAACTAGTTGATATCTAGCCCCAAAATGTGCAGCACAATCGAATTGCTAGGCCTCTCCCAAACCACACAGAAACACAAACCTAAACATATTTAGGCTCAATGAGCCTCATCAGTGAGGCAGGCTTAAGCAATAATTGAGAGTAAGAGAAAAACCTGAATGGAGTGCTAACCAGATGATTTGTCTGGCGCTCAGAAACAATAACTCAAGGATTTTTATCCATCTTTTTTTTCCTTCTGAGGTTATAAAACTCAAGCCATCTATTGAGACCAGAATTACTAAGGGTTTGTGCCAGGGCAAAGTTAGGCAAAGTGACGTCAAGCAGCACAAACTCTTGCAAGGGTATTTATTTAACAGTGAAAAAGATATGTCCCTATTCTCTGCACATATAGCGCTTTTTGCTGCTTTCACCACTTTGTCATAGGAGTGTTACTTGAGTGTAACTTGGGTGATTCAGCACCATCACCCAAAGATTTTGTCACACAACCGGACCGATTAAGATACCCAGAGAGGGCCTTGCATCAAAAAAACAGCTTTCTCCTTGAACAGGGATATAGAATTCCTATTGCCTTATGCTCAGGACATATTGTTTGGGGTCAAGGGCAACTAGTTTTCATGTTTATTTTGGCCTTGGGACAAGTGGGCCCAAACCTCTGCAGCACAAACCCTTTAGCTGCTAGTATACAGACAAGGGAACTGTCTGCAGTTGAGGTAATATGTGTCCATAAATTGATGCTGTTCAAACTTGTATTTATGGTTCATTAATGAAAAGCCTTCATTATTAGGGTGAGTGCTGTAAATAAATGTTTTAAGGTCACACTACACTACTGACATGGTTTGAGTAAAAAAAAAGAAAAAGAAATATTGTACACAGGTTTGAAAAGTTTAGCAATATGAGGCTAAGTATAATGCTCCCAGAATGTTCTCTGATTAGATGCAAATGTTTGCAGAAGCTTGAAAGCAAGAGTGAAGATTATTTGCTATCAAAATACAATGTTCAGGAAAAAAATGCAAGTGGGCAAAAAAAAACTTTTTGCTACTACAAAATTTTAGGTGCTTATTTCTTTGAAGCGTCATTTAGTAAAATGTGTTGATGCATGCTAGTATTTCCAAAAAATATTCCTAATAGAAAATCGCTGTAACCCTTTTCAACAAGATTATGGGAAGCATGAAAATCAACAAGCACTGGCAAAGCCAACCGATCCGACTTTTTTTTAATTTTTATTTTTAAATGAGTCTTTTGGTTTCGTCAATGTGCATCTTGTTTTGACATGGCTTTTGTAACACTTTATTGATGTGGGAACTTCCAGCCCCTCACCATTGTAGCAAACACTGGCAAAAAGAAAAATAAATGTTGGTCTCAAAAAGCACACGCTGACACCAGTGACGTAACAAAGGCTTCACATCCCACTCCAGGCGGGCCCTCTCAGCACAGCACAGCACCTGCACTGAGTTAGTCTTGAGGGGGCGGTTCCATGTTCTTTGCAGGGGGCCCCCCTCTAATTTCTTTACGCCACTGATTGCCACAGTAGTTCCTGGCACTGAACAGAACTACTTTGTGTGCCAATATGCTCCTTGTGGAAGAGCAGAATGTGATCATTCACAGTAAAGCCAGCCGACAGATAGAGAAATAGAAGTTTTATAAAAACAAAGGCCCATATTTATACTCTGCTTGCGCTGGATTTGCGTCATATTTTTGGCACAAATTAGGCCCAAAACTAAGACCATATTTATACTTTGACGCTAGACCCAGCTACCGTCAAAATATCTCAGTGTGTGTCATTTTCTGGATGCGTGAAACTGCCTTGCTTTAATGACATGCAAGGTAGGCGTTCCCGTCCAAAAAATGACTTAACACCCGTGCACCATATTTATCCAACCGGGCAAAAATGGCGCACAGCGGGGAGGCTCTTTTCCATGGCGGGAGACCATGGAAGCAGCCCACAGGTGCCCTTCCCTGCACCCAGGGACACCCCCTGCCACCCTAGACCATCCCTGGAGGACACCCATGGATGGGGGACCCATCCATGGTGAGTGCAGGTGAGTGCAGGTAAGTATAATCTTTTTTTTTTAGAGTGGCATGGGGGGCCTAACTTGGATCCCCCTACATGCCACTGTGACCAATGGCCCTGCCCAGGGGTCATAAGTCCCCTGGGTATGGCCATTGGGCAGGGGGGCATGACTCCTGTCTTTGCTAAGACAGGAGTCATTTCCATGGGGGCTGTGCGTCAAAAAATGACGCTAGTCAGGTTAGAGTCATTTTTTTTTTACTCTAACCCAGAGGTCTCCAAACTTTTTAATGCTGCGCCCCCCCGGTTGAAAAATAAAAATCATTGGGCCCCCCCTCAGAATTTTTCACAATTATTTTATAAACATGGCAATGTTTAAATATGTCTAAACATATTTAAACATTGCAGTTAAGTAATGTTACCTTTTTAAAACAGCAATAACATGCTTCTGCTTAAAACAAAGGCCTGTTATCTGTATAATATTTATTTTGGCCAGAGTCTGGGC
This sequence comes from Pleurodeles waltl, assembly GCF_031143425.1. NCBI lineage: Eukaryota > Metazoa > Chordata > Amphibia > Caudata > Salamandridae > Pleurodeles > Pleurodeles waltl. Next base: position 300,053,134 of record NC_090446.1, read on the forward strand.
CACCCCTGGGATCACTTCAGGCCCCCCTAGGGGGGCCCGCCCCCCAGTTTGAAGACCTCTGCTCTAACCTGACTTGCACCATTCTTTGACGCAGAACCCCCAGTCTTCCCTATGCCTCCGCTGCCCAGATAGAGTCGTATATTTTGACGCTAACCAGGCCGCAGCGCCGGCTACCATCATTCCTTAAATATGATGCCCGGCTGGCGCGTTGGAATGGCGGTAGCCTGCGTTAAAGTTTTTGACGCAAACCTGCGCTGGTGCAGGTTTGCGTCAAAAAGTATAAATATGGGCCAAAATGTCTTTGTTAAAGCCATTCCTAATTAGTGCCCCAATTGTCAAAGAAAGTCACAAAAGTGCACCCCTGGTATATGTCTTTGAATCAGTGTCTTTCATGAATTCACAAGACCAGAAGTAGACCAGGAAATAGTACTCCTAGAAAATATTTGTGAACTGTATTTTAGCACAAGCAAATATGCATGTGTAGCTGTGCTCATGTGAAAATCTGTTGAGTGCTTACAAGCTCACTTTCCCTCCAACCACTTTTTCCCAACCCTGGAAGAACTTCTACTTCTGCCATTGTCAGGAGTAAATTTCCAAACTTTATTATTATGGGAAAAGATTAGAGTAGAGCTGGTGAAAATCCTTAAAACAGGCAAGTTAGTAGGTTTGTAGACTCAAAGGCATTCCACCCCTAGAACTACTGCTTACTGCTTTCTCCAGCCCCAGTACATTGGTCTGCAGAAAGTGGAAAAATAAGGAAATTGCTATAGTAGGAACTGAAATTGCAAGTATTCAAGCCCTACGATACTAGTCCTGGCATAAACAGAGCCCTTATATAATGAGATTGCTGCCATAATATGTTGCTGCACTACATGGCACCAAGGGGACAAGTAGATATTTTTACAGGCCAAGTAGATTTAAGAAGCAACGTGTCCCATGGACAAGTAGATATTTTAATAAATTCCACATCCCTGTTGAACATGCATCAACAAGGAGAAATGTTTTATTTACTCCAAACATTCCACACATTGAATGTGAGCTGCACTTGACAGCACACATTAAATGTGTGGAAAGTTTTAGAACTTGTCTTTGCATAGGATTCTGTCCTGGAAATGTAGGTTTCCAGTACAAATGCTATGCTAGCCTTCACACACCCACCTCTTTACCGTGGTACAGAGGTTATTTGTGGCACTAGACAGTCTATTTGTGAACTAGTAGAGGTGTAGTAAGAAGCAGCAGGCCAATTTTTATTTATTTAATATGACCCGTACTGTTTTGTACTCATTGTGTAATCAAATGCAGCAAGTTTAGTTGATGTGCTGTGTTGCACTAAAAAAATAATAGAGATGCCCCTTGGTGTTCTGGGCCTCTACAATCTAAAGAATTCACTCACCCACGAGCCTGCCTCAAGACACTCAAAACACACCAGCATAGTATTTTGTTTCTCCCCACATTTCAGAACACAACTCCCCCACCTCATAGGTCTTTCCTATCTTTTTATGTGTGGAGTTCTCTGCCCGACTGCAGAGTCTCTGCCATCATAAACTTCCTTATTAAATTGCAGTTTTGTGAATACTGAAAGAGTAAACTTACTCAAACGTGTATATTAACCTTGTGAATCAGGCACCACCTTCTCCTGAAGATGTCAGCTCTTAAAAGCATCTGATGACCACCTGCCGCCTTCCTAGACCCCTCACAATCCAGCTCGTGAATTAGTGTCTGCCTTCATAGATGCTAAAGAACTCACTTCATCTGGCATCCTCTCTTCTTGCCAACCTTCAAAACAAAACCCACCTTCTGTTGCATCCCGCACCTTCCAGATTTTCTCTTCAAAATTTCCAGTGTTCTTCCGTAACCAAAATGGGGACATGTATTTCTGTAGAAAACTCCTTAATAAATAAGTATTCAATTATTTCCCGTAATTATGATGACTTTGGTCTTTGTGCATGCTCCCGCTATAATCCTAGCAGTAAAACGTTTTTCTTTTTTTTCATTTGCCACACTGGGCTTCTAATAAATCTGCAGTAGATTATGTTACAAATGTGAGATCCAATACTGGCAAAGGTGGTAGCAGAAATTACAAGAAGAACTAGGGGCCAGATGTACGAACCATTTTACCAGTCGCAAGTGGCCCATCAGGCCATTTGTAACCGGTAAAATGCATTTTCCCATGTACAAAAGGCAAAATGTGATTCAATAACTTGTTACCAAATGGCATTTTGCTCTTGCGATTCGGTATTAGGAAGGGGAGTATTTAGGGTGTCCCTTCCTAGAGCCAAATAGCACTGGCATGTATGAATATTGTGCGACCGTGAATGCACTCACAAAACATTCCCAGTTACCACCAACTTCAAGTTCTCCCAAGGAACCCCTTCACCTTTGTGAATGGGGGTACAAAACGTCTTTCAGAGCAGGCAGTCTGAAAAACAGACCACGGATCACTGCCTACTTTGAAAAAATGAAAAGAAAACTGTTCATAGAAAAAAAAAACTGATTTATTTAAAAAGCAGTCACAGACATTGTGGTCTATTGTCCCTGTCCCTGTGAGTGTGGCCATTCACAATGGGGTTGCAAATTGCAACCTAACTCATGAATATTGATGAGGTAGGTCATTTGCGACCCCATTGGGAATCGCAAACAGTGTGCTTTACACTGTTGTACATTTTGGTTTGATACTCGCAATTTTCAATTCCCAATTCCCAATTCCCAAAAGGATCGCAAATTGCAAGTCGCAAACAAAATGTCATACATCTGGCCCTAGATCGCTACATCCATGTTACCTAGTATTGGCATGATTATACAATTTTCAGCAATTTCATGTGTCATGGTAAATGCAGAGCGAACATAACAGTCAAAGATGCGCCTTTTTCTGATCTTCATTGGGTGTAGTTCCTTAATTGTTATTTTGGGGCTAATCAGAGGCTTAGTTTTAATGTTTTAGTGCTTAGTGATTTGAAGGCATTCATCTCCAGTTTACCAGGGCAATGTGGTTCCAGATAATGTCTCATTGAAGTCTTCTTGAGAAGAACAAGCACACCTCTGTGCCATTCATGTGACTATGGAATCCTATCCTGAGCTGTTGGTGTGTCTTCTGAGTTGTACCGAAGGCTCACCTCATCTGTCCCTATTGTGAGATGCAGCAGCCCTGCATTATCGATTGAATGACGCTTGTAATTTGAGGAAATGGTGCATGCATTCCAAGGACAATCACTAAAACAGGCAAGAAACATCCTGAAGAAAGAAACTAAAAAACGGATAGAAGCTAAAACTTCTTGCACTGTTTGACAAAGAGGAGAAGGATATAAAACAAGCCTGATGGATTGAAGACAATTCTTTGCCAGGTTCTGTGTTTGAGCCCATGGTCAGGGAATGAAAACCGATGGGTCCATTATGCCTTTTTTCCTTCCAAGGTCAAGGAAATGAACAGCAATGGGTTTGGTAGCAATAAACATCTGTTGTCTATTAAAACCCAGATGAAAGGGCTCTCCGTTATGCTTTTGTAGGTTCGGTAGGGGAGAACCCTGAGAAACTGCATATTTTATTATTTGTATCTCATTTAAGATGTATTCACTACACTTTTATTTATTTATGTCTCAGACAAATCTCATAGAAATTAATTTAAAAACACACAAACTCCATATTTAAAATAACATCCCACAACCTAATTCAGATATCCCATGCACAACCTTGCTTTCTCCTACAAATACAAACCAAAGACAGTAAAGTGCATCAACAATAGCAGGAATTATAAAAACAAGCATTTGCAATGCAACGGGTCTCGCATGTGCTTGAGTTAGAGCTATTGGAGTTTAAATTCATAACTGGACATTTCTTGCCACATAAATCAGTCAACACTGCCTCATAATTTGTTTTTTTCCTCCCACATAATTCCAGTGGCCGTGTGTTAGACCTGGCAGCTTTTTGGCGTGTCTCCCCTGCTTTTTTGCCTTCTGACCTCCTGGTTTTGGACTCTGTTTTTGCTGGTTATTGTCTCTGCGCACTTTACCACTGCTAACCAGTGCTAAAGTGCAAGTGCTCCCAATATAAATTGTACTGTGGATTGGTTTATCAATAATTGGCCTGTTTGATTTACTAATAAGTCCCTAGTAACGTGCCCTAGAGGTGCCCAGGGCCTGTGAATCAAATGCTACTAGTGGGCCTGCAGCACTGGTTGTGCCACCCACATTAGTAGCCCTGTAAACATGACTCAGACCTGCCATTTCAGTGTCTGTGTGTGCAGTTTTAAACTGTCAATTCGACTTGGCAAGTGTACCCACTTGCCAGGCCGCAACCTTCCCTTTTACTACATGTAAGGCACCCCTAAGTTAGGCCCTAGGTAGCCCCAGGGGCAGGGTGCAGTGTATGTCTAAGGTAGGACATATACTAGTGTGTTTTATGTGTCCTAACAGTGAAATACTGCCAAATTCGGTTTTCACTGTGCAAGGCCCATCTCTCTCATAGGTTAACATGGGGGCTGTCTTTAAATATCCTTAAAGCGCAGATTCTCTTTGAGAGCAGATACAAATGTGGAGTTTAGGGGCTCTGAGCTCACAATTTAAAAATACATCTTTTAGTGAAGTTGGTTTTTAGATTGTAAGTTTGAAAATGCCACTTTTAGAAAGTAGCCATTTTCTTGCTTAATCCATTCTGTGACTCTGCCTGTTTGTGGATTCCCCACCTGGGTCAGTTTGAAAGTTGGGCTGTTCACACCCCTCCTCTAGACAGTGACACAAAGGGGTCTGGGGTGTAACCTGCATATCTTGATTAGCCATCTGTGCTGGAGGGGAGGAGTGGTCACTCACACCTGAAAGGACTGTGCCTGCCCTCACACAATGCCGTCTCCGACCCCCTGGTGAGTGTTCTGGGCCTGGCCTGGACAAGGAAGGATCTTGCAAACACTTGAGACTTTGCTATGAAGTTTGCCAACTTCAAAGGCAGATCTGGGTATAAGAAGAAGACCCAAAACCCCAGACTTTGAGAATCTTTCTGGAATCAAGAGGAACCTCTACCCAGGAGAAGAGCTGAACAGCTGAAGGAGGAGTACTGTCCCTTTGCTGTGTTGCTTTGCTGGACTGGCCTGCAGTTGCTGCTTCTGCCTGAAAAGAGTGCAAAGGGTGAACTTTGCTGTGTGTCCTGCTTGAGATAATTCTCCAAGGGCTTGGAGTAGAGCTTGCCTCCTGTTGGAAGTCTCAGGGACACCAAAGACTTCAGTTTCCTCGACCTGCAGCACTGGTAACTGTGTGTTTTGTGCTGTTCAAGAGGAGAAACCACTGCGACGCCGCCAACGACGCCACTGGCCTGCACCGTGACCTGCCGACGCCACATGGAGTCGCATTGCCCCGCTCCGCACCGTGACCCTGATCTCACCGATGCCGTCATCAGACGACTTCACCGAGCCGCTGTTCGCACCGCGATCTGTGGGCCCCGCATTCCGGCATCGCGTGCTCACACCGTAGCCTGGGCATCACCGACGACGACGCTCCTGCTGACACCGGCACCGCTGCCTGCTCCGTGGGTTGTGGACACCACTTGTGAGGTACACAAAGCACCGTCCCATCCCGCACCGCAGCCCCGGTCCACTGACGCCAGCGCCATCGACTCCTGTGTCGTCCCCAGGCATCCTGCCTGCACCGTGGCCTCTGTACACCGCTCGTGAGGGTCACGAAGCATCGTCCCGTCCTGCACTGCTGGCCTGGGCCTACCGACGTCAGCGCTTCAGTAACGACGATGCCGCTGCCTGCACCGTGACCTGTGGACACCGCACGTTGCACCGCCCCGTTTCACACCGCAGACCTGGTTTCACCGACACCGCTGGACGCCGTCACTAAGCCGCTGCCTGCACTGTGACCAGTGGGCACCGCATGTCGCATCGTCCTACTTCGCACCGCAGCCCTGACGCCATCCACACTGGCGCACCTGACTTCATCAGCCTGGAGTTCGATCTGCAACACGTGTGACCTCAAGGGCCTGACGACTCCTGCACTGACTCCGGACCCGACACCGCGACGTCAGTGAGGCCACCTTCCAGAGCTCAACGTAAGGATCATGATGCCCTGCAAATCCAAAGTACTGTTTGCGGGTCTTCCCGACACCGTAGCTGGCCCGCAACGCCATGGCCTGAACTGTTGGTTTTGTTGATCACGATGCCGTGATAGCCCCAGGTGGAGCTATCGACTTCAAGGAACTGTAGTTTTGAGTAAATCTTGCATAATTCATATTTTTCATTCTGTATGTTGGATTCTTATCACATTTGGTCTTGATTTATATAGATAAATATTGGCTATTTTTCTAAAACTGGTGTGGTGTCCTTTTGTAGTGTTTTCACTTATTACTGTGTGGTATGTGCAAATGCTTTACACATTGCTTCTGAGATAAGCCTGACTGCTCGTGCCAAGCTACCAAGGGGGTGAGCAGGGGTTATCTGAGCAGGTTTCTCCCTTATCCTGACTAGAGTTAGGGTCCCTACTTGGACAGGGTGCAAACCGACTGCCATCTAGAAACCCCATTTCTAACATTGGTTGTCAGCGGCGAGGATAGGACTTGCATTTGCACCTGACCTACAGTGATTGGTGTACACTACTACCATATCGCAGACCATTTCGTGCCACATACTTTTTTGGTTTAGATTTTTTTCTCTTTGACCTATTTTGGATCTTGAGTTCAAGTGAACCCCAACAACATCATGTCTCAATCGAGAGCATCTTCAGTTGTATCCCAGGATTTGGTTTTTGAGGAGGATAGGTTGGAAACCTATTCCATGAAGGAACTGAAGGCAGTTTGTAAAAACCTCAAAGTTCAGATTAGAGGCCTCACCGCAAAGGAGGAGCTACAGAAGGTGCTGAGGGCCTCGGTAGCAGCCAGAACTGCCAGTGGGCAGTCTGAGGATCCAAATGGAGAGTCTACTGACAAATTCTAGGGAAGATGTTCTGAGGGTGCAGGAGCTGCCGGGGGGAGGTACCCCCTGTGCCAAGCAGCAGTGGTGGATCAAAAGGATTGACTCCAGAGGATCTGGAGGACAGGAGAGAAGCCAGGAGGCACCAGATTGAGTTGGAGAGATTAAAAATGGAGGCTCAGAGGGAGCAGCGAGCCATGGAGGAAAAAAAGATGCTTTTGGACCATGAGCTTAAAGTAAAAGAGCTGGACGTGAGGAGCAGGTCCAGCCAGGATGGTGGCAGCAATTCCTCAGTGCAGTCAGAGAGAATTGTGCACATTCCTAAAAACGTGGGGAGAGAGTACAAGAAGGGAGATGACATAAAGACGTGGTTTCAGGGATATGAGGCGTCCATCAACATGAATGGGGTCCCTGAGAAGAACTGGGGATCAGAATTGTGGAACCACTTCACAGAGGAGGGGAGGGACACTTTGCTAGCTTTGGGTAAGGGGTACAACCTCACCTATGCTGACATGAAGGAGGCCCTTCTCACTCGGTATGGTCTCACTCCTGACAAGTACAGGGATCAGTTTAGGCAGAGAAAGAAAACGGAGTCCCAGACCTGGTTAGAGTGTCTAGATTCGTTTTGCAGAGCACTGGTGTTGGGAAAAATATATATTCACATGTATGTACCTATAGATATGATACTTTAGTTCCAATTCTCTCCTCCCTTATCTGAATCCCAGTAAGACTTCCCTACTGACCTCTCTGACACCTATGCCAGTTGTACAAACAAACCTCTCCAAGCCACGTTGTTAGGTTTAGCTCGGTCTCACACTTTAAGTTCAGCCAGCAACCCAGCCCCCATTTCTTTAGGGACCACCTGTTGTCTGTTCATGTGCTCATGCTCACACTGCATTATGTATATTTTTACACTATGGCATTCTAATTTTGTATGTGCAGCATTTCTTTTGTATGTGCGTGCCCATGTTTGGACTGTGTCCCATTTTGGGGTTGTGCTGTGACAGCACTTATTAACATATATAAGTGCCTGACTTATATGCTTCAGGGCAGAAGATGCCAGCTTGTAAGACGTTACACTGGGATGTGCGTCTGCCTTCTGCCTTGGCCTGCCAATAAACCTTGGTACCTCGTGAAAGCATTTCATCTGTTCCGGAGCCTTGCCTGGTGTTTGTGTTTTCTTTGCGTCACTCTGAGGAGGGTTGAAAAATAGTTTCCTAACAAATGGCGTCAGAAGTGGTATGCATGAAATGCCACCACCGGTAAGTTAATTAAATGCCTGTTGTTGTGGCCTTTCAACGCTTAGCTAAGACTTAAACTGGGGATTGATGCAAATAAAAATATAGCTGGCTATTTAATAGGTGACTGAGGAGTAACTAAGTTACCCGTATCATTACGTTAAATGATAGAGGCAAATTCGTATGGCGAATTGTAATACCACGCAGGAGAACCTGGCCAGACAGAAGATCATTTTTTTCTTAAATAGGTGACTGAGGAGTAACAAAGTTATCCGTATCATTACGTTAAATGATAGTGGCAAATTCGTACGGCAAATTGTAATTCCACGCAGGAGATCCTGAACAGAAAGAAGAGAATTTTGTTTTTGTTTTACGGGAATCCCAGAGAGAAAATAAATACATTAATTAATTAATTAATTAATTAAAACCCTCCTGGAGTGTAGCTTGGGAAGCATTTGATCGGCTGGCACCGGAACACAGGAAATGATTTTGAAATGTGCACAAACAAATAGTCTGTCATTGATCAATGGCTGTATTTGAATTATGTGTTGATTAAGTGTAAATGTGTCACTATGTTTCATTGCAATGTTTTTGAATTATTTGTAAAGTAGTGCAGACTTTATTAGACAAGAAAAACTGTTTTATGTTGTGCCTCTAAATTGTCAACAGCTCTTGGTTTCTCTATCTCTCTGTCTATCCACCACGGCATAACATTTCCCCCCCCCCTGTTTAACAATTTTTTTTGCAGGATACAATCATTGTGTTTATTTTTTTCAGATTATAAAATTGTGAGGGAAGGGCACAATGGGCAGCGGCAAGTCTAAAGGAAATGTAATGGTGGTAAGCCCTAGAATGCTGAAAAAGACTAAAAAGTTGTTTAAACAGTTGACAGGAGAGAAAGGTTTCAAATTACCTCCAGATAGCCCTGCAGCCCAGGTTCTAGAAGATACAAATTGTCTGGAATATGTGACACCTTTCTGCGCGCTAGTTTGGACATCGGAAAGGGAATAACGGGAAGTGGCCTAGATTTGGTTCTCTTGAGGTAGAGGATATTGAACTATTGACAGAAACTATAGAATTACGGGGTGACCCATCATGGGATTCACACTACATAAGCGATTGCTTGCATCAGTGGCTTTCCATTGCTTAGAAGAAAGCTCTCCTTTCAAAAAGAAAAGGCCAGTAAATAGTCTCCACAGAGTCCAGAGACTGTTCTACAGTGGCAGTGGTGAACAGGGAATGCGAAAAACATAATAAAAAGGAGCTATAACTAGCAAAGGATTGGCCCACAACATATAGCCGATGTTTATTGGAATTAAGTAATTATGTGCAAACAGAGCAGCATTTTTTGTCACTATGTAACCACTGTGGTTTGACAACAGCTGAAGTAGACAGAGTTAAAACAATACCAAATGCCACTACTTCAAGAAGGGCTTCTGCTCTGCTGTGTATTTGGACTCACCGCCCGGTGTATATTGATATAAATAAATTGAAGAAACTGTTTATCACCTCCAAGCCTTACGGCCTTTATGTAAAATTGGGGGAAGGAGGGAATAATGAGCAAATAATGAGTAGTACATTAACTGAGGAAGAGATACTGTTATTTACAGAGGAAGAAAGGAAAAGACAGAGATTGGATGTGAATAGTGAGTTCAATTCCTGGAACACAGGTAGAAATAACAATGAGAGCAGCCCCCTAAGATTGGACCCAAGCATCCATTCTGCAGGGCCAGATCCACCTCCTCAAACAACTTCAATTTACCCATCACTTTCAGGTCCCTATGTACATTGTGAAAGAAATAACACACAAAAGCAGGCTCTGGGTCCAAAACAAGGTGTGCACTGTGTGACTTATTTCCATATTTCCCTGGAGGGTGATTTAACTAGGGTATCTGACATGCCAACTAGTGCCAGAGAAGGTGGTGCCACAACACCGGTCCTGAATAGACACCTGTCCTTCGGGAGGGACATACCGCTTGCTTTTGAAACCCCTGTCCCAACTTCCACTTTTGGTCTAAGGGAGGATTTAGGGATGAGTGCACAAGGAAAAAACAATGAGGAGGAACACAGGCAGTTAGCTCACCTAAGGCGGGAGACAGACAGGTTCCAGGAAGAAGTGAACACAGAAAGGGAGAAAATACAACGCTCCATTCATAATCTTCAGGATAAGATAGGTAGCAGAGAACGGCTGATACTTACACAGTCTTGCACACGGGCGCTAAAAGGAAAGGGTGAGAACTCCTATACTGATGATGCACTATTAAACGCTAGAGTGACTGCACCAAAAATAGTGTTAGGAGGGACAGCAATGTTAAAACCATGGACCCCCTTGGAAGCAGCTCAGATCGCTAAGGATGCCCCTGACCCATTCACAGCCAGTGTGAAATATTATGAATGGCTCCATAAAATATGCATTGCTTATAACCCCCTTCCCAGAGATGTAGAAATGTTATTAAAACTAGGATATGGTAGCAGATGGTCTTTAGTAAAGAGTGCGTTCCAAATTACACAAGAAATGGACTGGACAATACTGACTAATAATATGGATGTCAAAGAAAATAGATTGATGAGTTGGTTAGAGTCTGTCAGGGACACAATAAATGGCTTAGCAGTAAAACATGGTGATTTTTCTCAAGTAACAGCCACGTTGCAGAAATCAGGGGAATCAGTGGCTGATTACATCCTAAGGTTCAATGAAGCATGGGATAATAGTGCAGGTGTACCGCGCACGACAGAGGCATATAAAGTATTGGCAACTCAGACCCTTATGAATGGATTATTAGCATCTGTGGCCCATAGTTGTAAACTGCGCCACCCTGACTGGTCTGCTAAAGGATATCAAGAGTTGTGCACACTTCTGGCAACTATGGAAAGGGATGGTATTTTTAAAGTAAAGAAGGACTCAGCTAAAACTGACAAAGGGATGATGTTGCAGCAAGTACAGCAAGAGGAGTAGCCAGAGGGAATGTACTATCAGGGGGCGCATAATAGACAGGATGAAGGACAAGGATACCAGAGAAGAGACATGGCTAGGGATCAGTGCTATGTTTGCCTGAGGTATGGGCACTAGGGCCGAAATTGTAAAAATTATAGAGGTAGAAGAGACAGAAATGGCAGAAATGACCAGTATGAGAGAAAAGACAGAAACAACAGGTATGACAGGTTTGACAGGGACAAGGTCCAGCCATCAGCACCACCCATGCCTAGAGACATCAAGCAAACACAGCACTCCCCGAGGAATCCCTTTCAGGAATGACATGGGTCAGCAGAGGACCACGTGGAGAGAGAGATGACCCAAACAACAGAAAACCGGCAAACACAGTGCTTTATGATGAAGGTATCTGACACGCCTGAGGAGAATCCCATGTTCCCAATTAAGGTAGGAGGTAAGGAAATTGATTTCCTAATAGACAGTGGTGCACCTATCTCTGCAGTAAGAAACAAATTGGGTCCCAGTAGTGGTGAAACAGTAACTACTGTAGCTGTAAATGGAATGCTGATGCAGGAAGAGTTATCAGAACCCCTTCCAGTTTCTGTTGAGGATTTCACAATGACCAATCAGTTTCTCCTGTCACCAGATGCACCCATCAATTTGCTGGGAAGAAACCTCCTCTGTAAATTGCATGCAACATTATATTTTTCACAAAATGGGATTTACTTACAAGTGCCTGAGGACAGATTAGAATTGGCTAATAGAGCACTTACTGCTTGCAAATTGAGTGAAGACTCTATGTTATGTCCAAACCCAGTTGTGTCTCTCTCTCCAACACGCTACCAATGGACCCCGTTACAGGGAGATTTCTACAATGACATGTTTCAAGAACTGTTTAAATACAGCACTGACATTGAGATTGACTTGATGACCAAGTTAGTACCGTTGGCATTAGTACCTGGGCCAAGACACTGTACTGCAGCATTTTTTACAGGCCCAGTGCCTGAATGGTACACCTACATGGCAGACAAATATTGGTACTGGACAATGGAGTTGCATGAAGACACATTGTATGTAGGAAAAGAGGGTTGCGCTGTCAGCATTAAGCTAGGATCACAGGAAGAGAGGTTATTTCAAGTACCAGCTTCAGAACCACATGTGTCTATAGCTGTAGCACCAGGATTTTACCCTAAAGATTTGGGCCCCATGGTCCAACGTCTCCGGGTCTTACCAAGAACTAAGGACTTTACATTTCCTTTGGGAGTTGTGTCTGTGTTGGGAGATGGAGAAGGATGGTGCTGGACGTTGTGTATGCTCAGAAATGGCAGGACTGCAGTTTTTGACAAGCTTGAAGGGAATATGGCTTTACAGCTGACAAAAAATAAGGTCCTAGAACAATGTGAACTCAGAGGTTTGGGCAAAACACAAAAATGAGGCAGGATTGTTAAAAACATGCCCTCCCCATAAAGTGACGCTTAAGGAAAATGCAGAACTACCTTATGTGCGTCAGTACAGACTGTCACCTCAGGCAGAGGAGGGAATAAAACCTGTGATAGAGTCTCTTTTACAACAGGGTATCATTAAAAAGACCACTAGCCCCTGTAACAGTCCAATAATTCCGTTGCCCAAGGGCAACAATGGGCAGTATAGATTCATACAGGATTTACGCCAGATAAACAACATTGTGGTTCCCTTAGCACCTATTGTGCTGACACAGAAGCAGAGTACTTCTCAGTTATAGATCTCTCAAGTGCGTTTTTCAGTATTAGAGTCCATCCAGAGAGTGAGCACCTCTTTGCCTTCACAATAAAAGATACCCAGTACACTTTCACGAGACTGGCCCAAGGCTTCACAGAGAGTCCCACGGTCTATGCACAGGCAGTAAAGAGAGGCCTAGACACCCTACACCTGGAAGGCAACAGTGTCATCTTGCAGTAGGCTGATGATCTCCTTGTGGCATCCCCATTACTAGCGGCTTGTGAAAAAGACAGTGTAGCTCTGCTGAAACACCTCCAGGAGAGAGGACACAAAGCCTCATTGTCAAAATTTCAGTGCTGCCAAAAAGAGGTGACTTACCTTGGTTATGTGGTATCCAAAGGTATGCGCTGCATATCACCTGACAGAATAAAAATGATTCAAAGCATGCAGCCACCATCCACCAAGAAAGGAATGATGTCCTTCCTGGGGATAATGAACTACTGCCGCCAGTGGATCCCTGAGTACAGATCCTATGATGCATTCTTGAGGAAATGCACACTACAGGATGCACCCAACAACATTGTATGGACTAATTAACTTGCAGAATGTTTCAAGAAACTGAAAGGGACATTGTGTACTGCGCCAGCATTGGGGCTCCCTGATTACAAACTACCCTTCCATCTCTATGTGTCAGAGCAAGAGGGCATTGCAAATGGTGTACTGACACAGCAGCATGGCTCTGGAAAAAGACCTGTGGCGTATTACTCTGTGACTTTGCCTTCGGCAGTGACTGGGCATCCAGCCTGTTTGAGAGCAGTGGCGGCAGCCGCTGTGATGGTAGAGAGGGCGGCTCCCATTGTGATGGACTACCCTTGTATTGTTTATGTGCCACATTCGTTACAGTTGTTGTTGTCATCAGCAGCAACACAACATTTTTCGGCAGCCAGGCGCACAGGTTATGAGGTCCCTTTGTTGTCTAACACTAATATTACCATTAAAAAATGCCCACCTGTTAATTTGGCAACATTATTAACTGCCATAGGTGATTCTGATGAGACCCCTGACCATGATTGTGTTGAGGTTGTAGAAACATGCACCACACCCAGACCAGATTTACAACAGACACCTTTAGAAAAGGCAGACTATGGGTGGTACACTGATGGTTCCTCCAGTAGACTAACAGACACCGATTACAGAGCAGGGTATGCGATAACAACAGTAGACACCATAATTGAAAGTACAGCTCTGCCCCCTGGCACATCTGCCCAGCAAGCTGAGCTGTATGCTGTAACAAGAGCATGCATCCTAGCCGACGGGAAAACTGTTAACATTTATACTGACTCACGTTATGCCTTTGGAGTTGTCCACGATTTTGGCCAGCTGTGGCAGCATCGTGGTTTCATAACAGCAGCAGGGCGCCCCATCCAAAATGGCCTTTTAGTAAAGAACTTGTTAAAAACAATACTACTACCCAACAGCATAGCAGTCATAAAATGCGAGGCACATACAGGGGCTAACACCAAGATAGCCAGAGGAAACGCCAAGGCTGACACAGCAGCAAGAGAAAGCATGTTACAGCCAGTACAAATGGTGCCCCTAATGGCAAAAAGCATTCCAAAAATTCAGCTTATTCAGAGACAATTGTTGCTAGCTGATGTAAAGGAAGCACAATGGTCTGCAGCACTAGCTGAGGAAAGAGTGTGGACTGATGCTGGGTGTTTGCAAAATGATGAGGGATTATGGGTCCACCAGGATGGGAGACCTGTGGCTCCACGTAGTATGTTCCTTCCCCTTGCAAGGCTTGCTCATGGACCCACTCACATGGCACAAGGGGGGATGAATGAGCTAATTAGACAGGAATGGTTTGCACCAGGGATAAAAGCCTTCACTGCACAATTCTGCTCCCAATGTCTTGTCTCTGCCCAGCATACTAAAGGCCGGTCCCCTGCTACACATGATCACTTACCAGTACCACAGGGGCCGTTTACCAATGTCCAAATAGACTTTGCCTATATGCCCCCAGTGAATGGATTCAAATATTTGCTGGTGTGTGTGGATCAATTTTCAAAATGGGTGGAGGCGTTTCCCACAAGGAAGAATGATGCGGCAACTGTGGTGCGATGCTTGATGAAAGATATCATACCCCGATTTGGGGTCCCCCAGGGCATTAATAGCGACAGAGGGGGTGAATTTGTGGCTGCAGTGGTGCAAAAGATGTGTGAATGTTTGGGAATAGAGTGGAAACTGCATGCCCCTTACCACCCCCAAAGTTCAGGACAGGTGGAGAGGATAAACTCCACTATAAAAAATAGATTAGCAAAAACAACTGATGTAACAGGCCTGAAATGGCCTGATGCTCTGCCTTTAGTGCTGCATGCCATAAGGGCAACTCCATCTAGGACAACCCTTTTGTCCCCCCATGAGGTACTGATGGGGCGGCCTATGTCTGTGGGGATGAGGTTGCCTCTCCAAGAATCTCAAGCAGCACTGCTGTGGACAGATGAAAACATTTCTGACTATGCTATAAAATTGTCATCAGTCTTGAGGCATCACCATCTCCAGGTGAAGGAAGCCTTGCCCCATCCGTCCTCAGAGCCCACACATCCTTTTAAAGCTGGAGACATAGGCCCTCATTCTGACCTTGGCGGGCGGCGGAGGCCGCCCGCCAAAGTCCCGCCGTCAGGTTACCGTTCCGCGGTCGAAAGACCGCGGCGGTAATTCTGACTTTCCCGCTGGGCTGGCGGGCGGTCGCCTTCAGACCGCCAGCCAGCCCAGCGGGAAAGAGGCTTCCACGATGAAGCCGGCTCGGAATCGAGCCGGCGGAGTGGAAGCTGTGCGACGGGTGCAGTTGCACCCGTCGCGTATTTCACTGTCTGCGCAGCAGACAGTGAAATACATGTAGGGGCCCTCTTACGGGGGCCCCTGCAATGCCCATGCCAGTGGCATGGGCACTGCAGGGGCCCCCAGGGGCCCCGCGACCCCCCCTACCGCCAT
This sequence comes from Pleurodeles waltl, assembly GCF_031143425.1. Lineage (NCBI taxonomy): Eukaryota > Metazoa > Chordata > Amphibia > Caudata > Salamandridae > Pleurodeles > Pleurodeles waltl. The sequence continues at coordinate 300,068,888 of NC_090446.1, forward strand.
CCGGATCTCGGCGGTCCGACCGCCGGGATCTGGATGGCGGTAGGGGGGGTCGGAATCCCCGCGGCGGTGCAGCAAGCTGCGCCGCCGCGGAGGATTCAATGGGGCCGCGGTACACTGGCGGGACCCCGCCAGTGGTGCCGGTCCGACCGCGGCTTTACCGCCGCGGTCGGAATCCCCATTGGAGCACCGCCGGCCTGTCGGCGGTGCTCCCGCGGTCCTCCGCCCTGGCGGTCAAAGACCGCCAGGGTCAGAATGACCCCCATAGTCATGGTGAGAAAAATAAAAGATGTTTCTCTTAGTTCTAGGTGGACTGGACCACACCTTGTGCTCCTGGTGACGCGGACGGCGGTGAAGGTACAGGGACGTCCTGAGTGGACTCACGGCAGTGGGTGCAGATCCGCACCATCAACAACAAAGACCAACGTGCCTGCAACGGATGAGCACATGCAACCCGTGGAGCAGCGCAAATACCAGAAAAAGGGGAGACAGACCAGACCGTTCCCAAGAGCCACACTGAGGGTCCGTCATCAAGTGTCAGGTGACACCAACTGAAGCAGTTGAGTGAAGCACACAACGTAGTCTCGAAGAAAGGTGATAGTCACACCTGCAGAAAAATAGACTGAAGAGGACACCGCGGGGCAGGTCCGTGAAACTGCCCTTGAACAAGACTACTGCAGCTAGTAGGGGAAGACGAGGACAGCACAGTGCGTGCCATTGCCTTACTGAACAGACTTTATATCTATTTCTATAACTTTTGGAGAAAAAAAAAAAGAAAAAAAAAATGCAATGCATAGTACAAATAATATTTTTTAGTACCTTAATTTTGTATGTACTAACAGTATTTAGACGAACAGCTGACCATCCCCTCATTGCGGTACATGAGAAAGTAGCCCAAGTCTTAGGTCTTGAAAACTTCTGGATGTGTAGAGAATTATCCAGACACCCCAATGACCCCATTGGCTTACATGGACACCTGTGCCTATACAGAATTATGCACAAGGAAAAGGATGCCTTATACCAAATGTAACTTGGGACTGTGGAGAAGGAAGGATTGGATGGTACCCACGTTGTACCATACTGCCCAATATTCAACCTGAATACCCAGTGTCACCTATGAGAGAGAACAATGCAGAGGACAGTGCTTTTCCTGTATGTATAAAGCATCAAGTTTCAGGATGTAACCCAGCTGCCCGATACTTAGGATACCTCGCAAGTAGCAAGTGTCCTAACATATTAGAATTTGATGATACCACGGGGAATTGGAATATAAAGGACAGACAGTTAATAAGTAGGATCTGAACAACTAAGAGACAAGGAAAGGGTAGGCCTTCCTCTCAGTAAATATCACACATTGGACACACAATTACAGGGCAGTATGCATTTCATTTGTGGAACTAAGGCTTACAAGGTGCTTCCGCGGCACTGGGAAGGCATGTGTGCTATTTCTTATCTAACACCAAACATTTCAGTTGTGCCGCATATTGCAGCACATGAGCCATTAAACTTGAACACCTATTCTAGAGGCTAGACAAGGTCTATTTTTTGAGCTAATGCGTATATTAATCCCTGGATATGGCGTATATGATTTGGAATTGGCCCTTGTTAACATGTCTGCTGAGCTAGCCATAGCATTCAATGCAACAAGAGATGCACTTCAAGAGTTGCAGGTGGAAATTAATTCAGTGGCTGCCATGACTATCCAACATAGAATTGCCCTTGACCTCCTGACACTACAACAAGGAGGACTGTGCATTTTGTTGAATTCCTCTTGCTGTTATTTTTTAAATGAAAGTGGAAACATAGCAAGGGATTTCACCCAAATTAAAAAAGCAGTTAGAATATTTCATGGAGCAGAGAAAATTTCTGATTCTGATGATTGGTCCTGGCTTCATTCATGGTTACCAACAGGATGGCTGAAGAGCTTAGTTCTAGCACTATTCGGTATCTTTATAACAATACTGGTACTTTTGTGTTGCCTCCAGTGCTGTTGCTCCATGCTTCAGCAGTTCTGTAGTAAGAACATCTATTCATTTTCTGCAGTTAAAGTCCTACATCCTACAGAGCAGGAGATAGCCCTCAGATATCTTACAATACAACAAGATGTAGAGGAAGCACACAAAGAAATGTTTGATTTAATGGCTATCGACCCATAACACATGAATGCTTTAGATTAAATACTAGCATATCATTTAGTCTATGTTTAAATAATGAATACCTCATAGGTGTATATCTAGATGACAATATATGTTGTTCATCTGAACAAAATGTGTAATGCCATCCAAAGATATGTATTTTTGATACGTTATTACTAAGTTTCTGCAATGTATATATATATTTTTGCAATCAAGTATGCTATTACTATCAAAAAGGAGATATTGTTGGGAAAAATATATATTCACATGTATGTACCTATAGATATGATACTTTACAGTAGTTCCAATTCTCTCCTCCCTTATCTGAATCCCAGTAAAACTTCCCTACTGACCTCTCTGACACCTATGCCAGTTGTACAAACAAACCTCTCCAAGTCACGTTGTTAAGTTTAGCTCGGTCTCACACTTTAAGTTCAGCCAGCAACCCAGCCCCCATTTCTTTAGGGACCACCTGTTGTCTGTTCACGTGCTCATGCTCACACTGCATTATGTATATTTTTACACTATGGACTTCTAGTTTTGTATGTGCAGCATTTCTTTTGTATGTGCGTGCCCATGTTTGGACTGTGTCCCCTTTTGGGGTTGTGCTGTGACAGCACTTATTAACATATATAAGTGCCTGACTTATATGCTTCAGGGCAGAAGATGCCAGCTTGTAAGACGTTACACTGGGATGTGCGTCAGCCTTCTGCCTTGGCCTGCCAATAAACCTATTACCTCATCAAAGCATTTCATCTGTTCCGGAGCCTTGCCTGGTGTTTGTGTTTTCTTTGCGTCACTCTGAGGAGGGTTGAAAAATAGTTTCCTAACAACTGGATGGTTGGGTGAAGGGCAGTAATGTGACAGATTTTCAGGGTCTGTACAACTTAATTGCGTGGGAGCACTTGTATAGTCTGTGTTTTGCAGAGCTGTGCCAGCACTTGACTGATAGCAGGCTGACTGACCCCAGGAAGCTTGCTATGGAGGCGGACCACTGGGTGAGTACCAGAGTCCACAAAAAGGTATATGGAGGAGATTCTGCCAAAGGTGGGCAGGGTTCCCAGCAGAGTGGGGGGGGGACAAGAGTAAACAAAAGGAGTTTTCCAAAGGGCCCCAATCTAGTAACCTGGGTAAGAAATCCTACCCCCCAGGAGATGAGAAACCGTGGGCCTCTGCAGGAAAGCCTGCAGAGACAGGGCACCATAAGTGCTTTGCTTATGACCAGGACGGTAACATGAAGGGAGATCCCAAGGCCCGTATTTATACTTTTTTAGCGCCGCATTTGCGTCGTTTTGTGACGCAAAAACTGCGCAAACTTGCAAAATACCATTGTATTTTGTAGGTTTGCGCTGTTTGGCGTCAAAAAGCGGCGCAAATGCGGCGCTAAAAAAAGTATAAATACGGGCCCAAGTGTCCTAAGTGGACACCACCACCCAGCAGTGGGCAGACCAAGGGGTTGGCCAATGTAGCACTTGGGGAGGAGGTGGTCCCAGGGGGGTGTGGGGATCCCACAGAAATGACTCTTGTCTCACTAGGTGACGGTGAGATTGTCCAGAGAAACCTAATGCCTGATAACACTAAGAAGTAAAGGCAGTGGGTGACCATCAATGGGCAGAGGGTAGAGGCTCTCAGAGATACTGGAGCCGGTGTGACCACGGGTCGGTGTCACCTGGTGTCTGAAGAGCACATAGTTACTGGTGCATTCCACCAAGTAGTTGCAGTGGACAGATCAGAGCGCCAATGTAAGGTGGCGCAGGTTCCCTTTGAGTGGGGAGGGGTCTCAGGTTCCTTGAGGGTAGCTGCGAGTCCCATCATGCCAGTTGACTGTCTGCTGGGCAACATCCTGGAGACTTATGCCTGGAAGGAGGTGGAGCTCAGGTCGCACTTGGGGATGTTGGGGTTGCCAGAGTGGGCATGCGTGACCACTCGGTCCATGGCAGCCAATCAGGGTGATCAGACAGACCTGGAGCCTGAAACAGTGGCCCAGGTGACAGCCACAAGAAAGGGCAAGGGGTGTGGGAAACCCGCCCCAGAAGTTCCCACGGTCCGGGAGGAGGCTGACCTCGAGGGGGAAGCCCCAGCACCTACAGGGGAACAAGTGGCTGAACTGGGAGACCTACCTGAGCTGACCCATTGGCAGCAAGAGGGGGGTCCCACCAGGGAGGAGTTCTGCACAGATCAGAAGGTGTTCCCTACTCTCATGGGTCTTAGGCAGCAGGCCGCACACCAGGCAGCTGGTGCTGAGCCCAAGGATCACCTGATGTACTGGGATAATGATCTCCTGTACAGTGAGCCTAAGGTTGTTGAGCCTGGGGCAGCCCGTGTGCTGGTGGTACCCCAGCGCTTTAGAGCCTTCCTACTGGGTTTGGCTCATGACGTGCCTCTGGCAGGACATTTGGGGCAAGGCAAGACCTTTGACAGGCGTGCCACTGACTTTCATTGTCCCCAGATGAGAAAACATTCTGATGCATTCTGCAGATCCTGTCAGACTTGCCAAGCAAGTGGCAAAAGTGGAGGGAAATGTAAGCCCCCCCCCTTCCAACCCTTTCCTGTCGTGAGCACCCCTTTTGAGTGGGTGGGCATTGACATAGTGGGGCCTCTGGACCCGAAGACAGCCCTAGGCAACAGGTTCATCCTGGTCTTGGTGGACCATGACACCCGGTACCCGGAAGCTATCCTTCTGAGGACAGAGACAGCGCCCATTGTGGCCAGGGCACTGATGGGGATCTTTACCCGAGTGGGTTTCCCCAAGTAGGTGGTATCTGACCGGGGTACCAACTTTATGTCCATGTACAAAAAAGCCTTGTGGAAGGAATGTGGAGTGGACTACAAATTCACCACCCCTTACCACCCCCAAAGTAACAAGTTGGTTGAGAGATTCAACCAAAGCCTGAAAGGCATGATTAGGGGTCTGTCAGACTTCATGAGGCGTAAGTGTGACGTCCTATTACCATGCCTTCTCTTTGCCTACTGGGAAGTACCACAGAAGGGGGATGGCTTTAGCCCCTTTGAACTGTTGTGTGGGCACCCGGTCAGAGGACCTCTAGTCTGAAAGAGGGCTGGGAGCAAGCTCCTAGGAAGCCACCCCAGGATGTATTTAGTTGCATGCTGGCCTTCCGAAACCAGACCGCCCGCTTCAGGAAGCTTGCACAAGAGAACCTTGAGGCAAGCCAGGAGGACATGAAACAATGGTACGACCAGAATGCCACTCTGGTTGAGTTTCAGCCTGGCCAAAAAGTGTGGGTCATGGCCCCCTTAGAGCCTTGTGCTCTACAAGACAGGTGATCAAGGCCATTTGAGGTGAAGGAGCGCAAGAGTGACATCACCTACCTGGTGGACTTGCAGACTCCTAGAAACCCCTTGAGGGTTCTACATGTGAACCGCCTCAAACCTCACTTTGAGAGGTCTGGGTTAACCATGCTTCTGGCTACAGATGATGGGACAGAAGAGGAGAGTGAACCTCTCCCTGACCTCCTGTCTAGCATGGAGCAGGATGGGTCAGTAGAAGGCGTGGACCTCTCCCCTTCTCTGAGTCTAGAACAGCTGAGTGAGTGTCGCCAGTTACTGGAACACTTTGCCACTCTGTTCTCACTCACTCCAGGGGTCACCCATCTATGCATGCATGATGTGGACACTGGGGACAGTCTGCCTGTGAAAAACAAGGTTTAAAGGTTGGCTGACAGAGTGAAGGCCAGCATCAAGGAGGAGGTTTCCAAGATGTTGGCTATAGGGGTGATTGAGCGCTCCAGCAGCCCTTGGTCCAGTCCAGTGGTTCTAGTCTCCAAGTCTGCTGAACCTGGTGTCACACCAGAACTTCGGTTCTGTGTGGACTACCGGGGGCTCAATACCGTCACCAAAACAGATGCCCACCCCACCCCCAGAGCTGATGAGCTCATAGATTGGTTGGGGGCAGCCAAGTTCCTCAGCACATTTGATTTCACGTCTGGGTACTGGCAGATTGCCTTAACTGAAGGGGCCTAGGAGAGGTCAGTGTTCTCAACACCAGAGGGGCACTTCCAGTTCCGTGTCATGCCATTCGGTTTGAAGAACGCTCCTGCCACCTTCCAGAGGTTAATCAATCAGGTCCTGGCGGGGCTTGAAAACTTCAGTGTCGCTTACCTTGACGACATTGCTGTTTTCAGCTCCAGTTGGGAGGACCACCTGCACCACCTCTGGGAAGTGTTGAAGGCGCTGCAAGCTGCAGGCCTCACTATCAAGGCCAGTAAGTGCCAGATAGGGCAGGGGTCGGTGGTATACGTAGGACACCAGGTAGGGAGTAGCCGGGTGGCACCCATGCAACCTAAGATTTATGCCATTCGGGCTTGGGCACCCCCCAAGACCCAAACAGAGGTGCCTTCTTAGGCCTCACCGGGTACTACAGGAGGTTTGTCCAGGGATATGGCACCATTGTTGCCTCCTTGACAGAGCTGACTTCTAAGAAGCAGCCTAGACAGGTGATCGGGACTGAGGCATGCCAGACCGCGTTTGACAACCTGAAGGAAGCCATGTGCACGGCGCCCGTGCTTCTGGCCCCTGACTTCTCCAAGGAGGTTGTGGTACAGACAGATGCTTCTGAGCATGGTGTGGGAGCAGTACTTTCACAGCTAAACAAAGAGGGCCTAGACCAGCCTGTAGTCTTCCTTAGAAGGAGACTACTCCCCAGAGAACAGAGGTGGAGTGCAATTGAAAGGGAAGCTTTTGCTGTGGTCTGGGCAGTGAAGAAGCTAAGACCCTACTTGTTTGGGTCTCACATCCGGATTCAGACCGACCACAGGCCCCTCAGATGGTTAATGCAGATGAGGGGTGAGAACCCAAAACTGTTGAGGTGGTCCATTTCCCTACAGGGGATGGACTTTACAGTGGAACACCGCCCTGGCACAGAACACGGCAACGCTGATGGTCTGTCCAGGTTCTTCCGCCTTAGTGAGGAGGACTCCCCAGGGGTTGGGTAGTTCCCCCTACTCTCAGCTGGAGGGGACATGTGTTAGACCTTGCAGCTTTTTGGCATCCCTCCCCTGTCTTTTTGCCTTCTGACCTCCTGGTTTTGGACTCTGTTTTTGCTGGTTTATTGTCTGTGCGCACTTTATCACTGCTAACCAGTGCTAAAGTACAAGTGTTCCCATATAAATTGTACTGTGGATTGGTTTATCCATAATTGGCCTATTTGATTGACTAATAAGTCCCTAGTAACGTGCCCTAGAGGTGCCCAGGGTCTGTGAATCAAATGCTACTAGTGGGCCTGCAGCACTGGTTGTGCCACCCACATTAGTAGCCCTGTAAACATGACTCAGACCTGCCATTGCAGTGTCTGTGTGTGCAGTTTTAAACTGTCAAATCGACTTGGCAAGTGTACCCACTTGCCAGGCCTCAACCTTCCCTTTTACCACATGTAAGGCACCCCTAAGTTAGGCCCTAGGTAGCCCCAGGGGCAGGGTGCAGTGTATGTTTAAGGTAGGACATATACTAGTGTGTTTTATATGTCCTAACAGTGAAATACTGTCAAATTCGGTCTTCACTGTGCAAGGCCTATCTCTCTCATAGGTTAACATGGGGGCTGCCTTTAAATATCCTTAAAGTGCATATTCTCTTTGAGAGCAGATAAAAATGTGGAGTTTAGGGCCTCTGAGCTCACAATTTAAAAATACATCTTTTAGTGAAGTTGGTTTTCAGATTGTTAGTTTGAAAATGCCACTTTTAGAAAGTTTCTTGCTTAATCCATTCTGTGACTCTGCCAGTTTGTGGATTCCCCGTCTGGGTCAGTTTAACAGTTGGGCTGTTCACACCTCTCCTATAGACAGTGGCACAAAGGGGGCTGGGGTGTAGCCTGCATATCTTGATTAGCCATCTAATGCTGGAGGGGAGGGGAGGAGTGGTCACACACACCTGAAAGGACTGTGCCTGCCCTCACACAATGCCGTCTCCGACCCCCTGGTGAGTGTCTGGGGCCTGGCCTGGACAAGGAAGGATCTTGCAAACACTTGAGACTTTGCTTTGAGGTTTGCCAACTTCAAAGGCAGCACTGGGTATAAGAAGAAGACCCAAAACCCCAGACTTTGAGAATCTTTCTGGAATCAAGAGGAACCTCTGCCCAGGAGAAGAGCTGAAGAGCTGAAGGAGGAGTACTGTCCCTTTGCTGTGTTGCTTTGCTGGACTAGCCTGCAGGTGCCGCTTCTGCCTGAAAAGAGTGGAAAGGGTGAACTTTGCTGTGTGTCCTCCTTGAGATAATTCTCCAAGGGCTTGGAGTAGAGCTTGCCTCCTGTTGGAAGTCTCAGGGACACCAAAGACTTCAGTTTCCTCGACCTGCAGCACTGTTAACTGTGTGTTTTGTGCTGTTCAAGAGGAGAAACCACTGCGACGCCACCAACGACGCCGCTGGCCTGAACCGTGACCTGCCGACGCCACACGGAGTCGCATTGCACCGCTTCGCACTGCGACCCTGGTCTCACTGACGCCGTCATCGGACTACTTCACTGAGCCTATGCTCGCACCGCGATCTGTGGGCCCCGCATTCCGGCATTGCCTGCTCACACTGTAGCCTGGGCATCACCGACGACGCCGCTCCTGCTGACACCGGTGCTGCGGCCTGCACCGTGGCCTGTGGACACCGCTTGTGAGGTACACGAAGCACCGTCCCATCCCTCACCGCAGCCCCGGTCCACCGACGCCAGCACCATCGACTCCTGTGTCGTCCCCAGGCATCCTGCCTGCACTGTGGCCTGCGGACACTGCTCATGAGGGTCACGAAGCACCGTCCCGTCCTGCACCGCTGGCTTGGGCCTACTGACGACAGTGCTTCAGCAACGCCACCGGCGCTGCCTGCACCCTGACCTGAGGACTCCGCACGACGCACCGCCCCGCTTCACACCGCAGCCCTGGTCTCACCGACGCCGCTGGATGCCGTCACCAAGCCGCTGCCTGCGCCGTGACCTGTGGGCACCGCACGTCGCATCGTCCCACTTTGCACCGCAGCCCTGACACCATCCACGCTGGTGCACCTGACTTCATCAGCCTGGAGTTCGATCTGCAACGCGTGTGACCTCAAGGGCCCGACGACTCCTGCACTGACTCCGGACCCGACACCACGACGTCAGTGACGCCACCTTCCGGAGCTCACCGCGAGGATCACGACGCCCTGCAAAGCCAAGGTACTGTTTGCGGGTATTCCTGACACCGTAGCTGGCCTGCAACGCTGCGGCCGGCCTGAACTGTTGGTTTTGTTGATCACAACGCTGTGATAGCCCCAGGTGGAGCTATCGACTTCCAGGAACTGTAGTTTTGAGTAAATCTTGCATAATTCATATTTTTGTTACTGTATGTTGGATTCTTATCGTATTTGGTCTTGTTTTATACAGATAAATATTGGCTATTTTTCTAAACTGGTGTGGTGTCCTTTTGTAGTGTTTTCACTTATTACTGTGTGTTATGTGCAAATGCTTTACACATTGCTTCTGAGATAAGCCTGACTGCTCGTGCCAAGCTACCAAGGAGGTGAGCAGGGGTTATCTGAGCGGGTATCTCCCTTATCCTGACTACAGTGAGGGTCCCTACTTGGACAGGGTTCAAACCGACTGCCATTTAGAGACCCCATTTCTAACACCCTGCATCTAACTAAAGCACTTCTATTTACCTTCTTCCTCTATCTGAAGCCAAAAATAAAAATGTTGCCATTTAGCATACTAATTTAAATCTGCCATGCTAATTCCAGTGGAATACCACTTTCACCCCCTCCCCGTTAAGGTTTTGGCTGGCTAACGCAGTTCCCAAAACAAGATAGCCATGGAGGAGTAACGAGAGAAATAAATTAGAAGGGTCACCCAAACATATCAAGAGTGTTCAAACAGTCATAGTGTAACTAGGATGTCAAGTTGGCCTGAATCAAGGTCATGACTGCAATAACAAGAGATTAATAAAATATATACAATTGTCATATAAACCCAATAAAAAACCTTTATCAGAAATAAATGTTTGTCATTAGACTGTAATGCTCAGAACAGCCCTTAGAGAACACCACAATGAAAATAGCATTTGTAAAAAACATAGGCCCTCATTATGAACGCAGTTGGAATCCCCGCCGTGTTCGTGCTGGCGGTCTGAACACAGACCGCCAGCCTGTTGAGGACCCCGACGGCCGTATAATCAACATTCCGCTGGGCCAGCTGGCAGAAACAATGTTTCCGCCAGCTGGCCCAGCGGAATGCTGGGCCAGGACATTGCCGACGGCTCCACATGGAGCCGTCGGCAATGCCGCAGTGCGGCGGGTGCAGCAGCACTCGTCGCACAAATCACTGCGGGTAAATCAGGCAAGGACGTGCACGACGGGGCTGTGCACGGGGGGCCCTGCATTGTCCATGCCAAGTGCATGGGCAGTACAGGGTCCCCCAGGGGGGCCCCAGAGCACCCCTTCCACCAGCCTTTCGCCAGGGACAGGCTGGAGGAAAACGGGTTCTTTATCCGGAGCAGCGCTGCCCTGTCAGATAGAGAAATCCGCCATCGTCAGGCTGCCTGTCAGCGGTAGCCTGGTGGTGGCAGAGGGCCACCTGTTGCGGTCATCCCATGTTGATAATATGGCGGTCCAGACCGCCATGCCGGTGGCGGTGTTTTCCACCACCGCCGGCATGGCTGTCTGGACCGCGGTGTTCATAATGGGGCCTATAGTCATGTTACCATACAGTTAGCCCCCAGAGAGCATAACCACATGAAAAGTAAATGACTGAAAGTATTGCAGTGTAACCATACATTTGTCCCCTAGATGGGATAGTGCATTATACATTTCTAGAGCTAGCACACCTACAGCAATGATATTACAAACATGACCCTTAGCCCCTTCTGTGCCTTGGACGAGATGATCTCGTCCAAGGCTACAGTTCCCCTGTGCCTTGGACGAGATCATCTCGTCCTAGGCACAGGGGAACTTGGGGGCGCGCTAGCGTGCCCCCCGTGCACCCCCCTTCCCCCCAAGTCGGGATGGAAGGGGAAGACCTTCCCCTTCCACCCCGACCCCCCTCACCCCCCCCTGTGACGTCAGCGCGCGAGCGTGCGCTGATTTGTCACAGGGGCCTCCCTAGTCGCGCTGGAAGCTCTGCTTTCAGCGCGATTGAAAAAGAAATGCAAAAGCATTTCTTTTTCAATCACTTGGGAGGCCCGGAGGGGCTTCAAAGGGAAGGAAAAGTATTTCCTTCCCTTTGAAGTCCCTCCGAGGGTTTCAAAAGCCGGATTGCTTGCAATCCGGCTTTTGAAACCCCACTAGACACCAGGGATTTTTTTTTTTTTATTGAAACACACAAAAGGGAGCGACCCCTTGGGCAAGGGTCGCTCCCAGGGGGGGCATTTTTTTGAGAAGGCCTTTTCTGCCCCCCCTGGGGCAGAAACCTCTAGGCGCCAGGGCAATTTTTTTTTTATTTGTTTGTTTGTTTTTTTAGAGATGGGGAGCGACCCATCAGGCAAGGGTCGCTCCCCTGGGGGGCAAATTGTATTTAGGCCATTTCTGCCCCCCTGGGGGCAGATTGGCCGATTTTAGGTCAATCTGCCCCCAAGGGGGCAGAAACCACTAGGCACCGGGGATTTGTTTTTTGGCGCCAATGTCACACAGGGGGAGCGACCCCGTAGGCAAGGGTCGCTCCCGGGGGGGGGGGGACAAATTTATTTTAGGCCATTTCTGCCCCCAGGGGGGGGCAGAACCCTCAGGGCACCAGGGCACATTTTTTTGTTGTGTTTTTTTTTTTTTTTTTTTTTTTTTTCCGAGATGGGGAGCGACCCATCAGGCAAGGGTCGCTCCCCTGGGGGGCAAATTGTATTGAGGCCATTTCTGCCCCCCTTGGGTGCAGATTGGCAGATTTTAGGTCAATCTGCCCCCAAGGGGGCAGAAACCACTAGGCACCGGGGATTTGTTTTTTGGCGCCAATGTCACGCAGGGGGAGCGACCCCGTAGGCAAGGGTCGCTCCCGAGGGGGGTGGGGGCTGGGGGGGATAAATTTATTTTAGGCCACTTCTGCCCCCCCTGGGGGCAGATCGGCCTATTATTAGGCCGAACTGCCCCCGGGGGGGGCAGAACCCTCAGGGCACCAGGGCAAATTTTTTTGTTGTGTTTTTTTTTTTGTTTGTTTGTTTTTTTCGAGATGGGGAGCGACCCATCAGGCAAGGGTCGCTCCCCTGGGGGGCAAATTGTATTTAGGCCATTTCTGCCCCCCTTGGGGGCAGATTGGCAGATTTTAGGTCAATCTGCCCCCAAGGGGGCAGAAACCACGAGGCACCTGGGATTTGATTTTTGGCGCCAATGTCACGCAGGGGGAGCGACCCCGTAGGCAAGGGTCGCTCCCGGGGGGGGGTGGGGGCTGGGGGGGCAAATTTATTTTAGGCCATTTCTACCCCCCCTGGGGGCAGATCGGCCTATTATTAGGCCGATCTGCCTCCAGGGGGGGCAGAACCCTCTAGGCACCAGGGATTTTTTTTTTGTTGTGTTGTTTTTTTTTTGTTTGTTTGTTTTTTTCGAGATGGGGAGCGACCCATCAGGCAAGGGTCGCTCCCCTGGGGGGCAAATTGTATTCAGGCCATTTCTGCCCCCCTTGGGGGCAGATTGGCCGATTTTAGGTCAATCTGCCCCCAAGGGGGCAGAAACCACTAGGCACCGGGGATTTGTTTTTTGGCGCCAATGTCACGCAGGGGGAGCGACCCCGTAGGGAAGGGTCGCTCCCGGGGGGGTGGGGGCTGGGGGGGGGGCAAATTTATTTTAGGCCATTTCTGCCCCCCCTGGGGGCAGATCGGCCTATTATTAGGCCGAACTGCCCCCAGGGGGGGCAGAACCCTCAGGGCACCAGGGCACATTTTTTTGTTGTGTTTTTTTTTTGTTTGTTTGTTTTTTTCGAGATGGGGAGCGACCCATCAGGCAAGGGTCGCTCCCCTGGGGGGCAAATTGTATTTAGGCCATTTCTGCCCCCCTTGGGGGCAGATTGGCCGATTTTAGGTCAATCTGCCCCCAAGGGGGCAGAAACCACTAGGCACCGGGGATTTGTTTTTTGGCGCCAATGTCACGCAGGGGGAGCGACCCCGTAGGCAAGGGTCGCTCCCGGGGGGGGTGGGGGCTGGGGGGGGCAAATTTATTTTAGGCCATTACTGCCCCCCCTGGGGGCAGATCGGCCTATTATTAGGCCGAACTGCCCCCGGGGGGGCAGAACCCTCAGGGCACCAGGGCAAATTTTTTTGTTGTGTTTTTTTTTGGGTTTGTTTGTTTTTTCGAGATGGGGAGCGACCCATCAGGCAAGGGTCGCTCCCCTGGGGGGCAAATTGTATTTAGGCCATTTCTGCCCCCCTTGGGGGCAGATTGGCCGATTTTAGGTCAATCTGCCCCCAAGGGGGCAGAAACCACTAGGCACCGGGGATTTGTTTTTTGGCGCCAATGTCACGCAGGGGGAGCGACCCCGTAGGCAAGGGTCGCTCCCGGGGTGGGTGGGGGCTGGGGGGGGCAAATTTATTTTAGGCCATTTCTGCCCCCAGGGGGGGCAGAACCCTCTAGGCACCAGGGACATTTTTTTTGTTGTGTTGTTTTTGTTTTTGTTTGTTTGTTTTTTTCGAGATGGGGAGCGACCCATCAGGCAAGGGTCGCTCCCCTGGGGGGCAAATTGTATTTAGGCCATTTCTGCCCCCCTTGGGGGCAGATTGGCCGATTTTAGGTCAATCTGCCCCCAAGGGGGCAGAAACCACTAGGCACCGGGGATTTGTTTTTTGGCGCCAATGTCACGCAGGGGGATTGACCCCGTAGGCAAGGGTCGCTCCCGGGGTGGGTGGGGGCTGGGGGGGCAAATTTATTTTATGCCATTTCTGCCCCCCCTGGGGGCAGATCGGCCTATTATTAGGCCGAACTGCCCCCAGGGGGGGCAGAACCCTCTAGGCACCAGGGAATTTTTTTTTGTTGTGTTGTTTTTTTTTTTGTTTGTTTGTTTTTTTCGAGATGGGGAGCGACCCATCAGGCAAGGGTCGCTCCCCTGGGGGGCAAATTGTATTTAGGCCATTTCTGCCCCCCTTGGGGGCAGATTGGCCGATTTTAGGTCAATCTCAGAAACCACTAGGCACCGGGGATTTGTTTTTTGGCGCCAATGTCACGCAGGGGGAGCGACCCCGTAGGCAAGGGTCGCTCCCGGGGGGGGGTGGGGGCTGGGGGGCCAAATTTATTTTAGGCCATTTCTGCCCCCCCTGGGGGCAGATCAGCCTATTATTAGGCCGAACTGCCCCGGGGGGGGCAGAACCCTCAGGGCACCAGGGCAATTTTTTTTGTTGTGTTTTTTTTTTTGTTTGTTTGTTTTTTTCGAGATGGGGAGCGACCCATCAGGCAAGGGTTGCTCCCCTGGGGGGCAAATTGTATTTAGGCCATTTCTGCCCCCCTTGGGGGCAGATTGGCAGATTTTAGGTCAATCTGCCCCCAAGGGGGCAGAAACCACTAGGCACCTGGGATTTGTTTTTTGGCGCCAATGTCACGCAGGGGGAGCGACCCCTTAGGCAAGGGTCGCTCCCGGGGGGGTGGGGGCTGGGGGCTGGGGGGGCAAATTTATTTTAGGGCATTTCTGCCCCCCCCCCTCCTGGGGCCGGCTGAGCTAGAGGCCAAACTCCACAGGTAGGCACTTTGCAAAAAACACCTCTGTTTTCTGTGAAAAAATATGTTCTGTCCACGTTGTGTTTTGGGCCATTTCCTTTCGTGGGCGCTAGGCCTACCCACAGAAGTGAGGTACCATTTTTATTGAGAGACTTAGGGGAACGCTGGGTGGAAGGAAATTTGTGGCTCCTCTCAGATTCCAGAACTTTCTGCCACAGAAATGTGAGGAACATGTGTTTTTTTAGCCACATTTTGAGGTTTGCAAAGGATTCTGGGTAACAGAACCTGGTCGGAGCCCCGCAAGTCACCCCATCTTGGATTCCCCTAGGTATCTAGTTTTCAGAAATGCACAGGTTTGGTAGGTTTCCCTAGGTGTCGGGTGAGCTACAGGCCAAAATCCACAGGTAGGCACTGTTTTCTTTAAAAAAATGGGATGTGTCCACGTTGCGTTTTGGGGCGTTTCCTGTTGAGGGCGCTAGGCCTACCCACGCAAGTGAGGTATCATTTTTATCGGGAGACTTGGGGGAACGCTGGGTGGAAGGAAGTTTGTAGCTCCTCTCAGATTCCAGAACTTTCTGCCACAAAAATGTGAGGAGCATGTGTTTTTTTAGCCAAATTTTGAGGTTTGCAAAGGATTCTGGGTAACAGAACCTGGTCCGAGCCCCGCAAGTCACCCCTCCTTGGATTCCCCTAGGTCTCTAGTTTTCAGAAATGCACAGGTTTGGTAGGTTTCCCAAGGTGCCGGCTGAGCTAGAGGCCAAAATCTATAGGTAGGCACTTCGCAAAAAACACCTCTGTTTTCTCCCAAAATTTAGGATGTGTCCATGTTGCGCTTTGGGGTGTTTCCTGTCGCCGGCGCTAGGCCTACCCACGCAAGTGAGGTATCATTTTTATCGGGAGACTTGGGGGAACGCTGGGTGGAAGGAAATTTGTAGCTCCTCTCAGATTCCAGAACTTTCTGCCACAGAAATGTGAGGAACATGTGTTTTTTTAGCCAAATTTTGAGGTTTGCAAAGGATTCTGGGTAACAGAACCTGGTCCGAGCCCCGCAAGTTACCCCTCCTTGGATTCCCCTAGGTCTCTAGTTTTCAGAAATGCACAGGTTTGGTAGGTTTCCCTAGGTGCCGGCTGAGCTAGAGGCCAAAATCTACAGGTAGGCACTTCGCAAAAAACACCTCTGTTTTTTTCCAAAATTTAGGATGTGTCCACGTTGCGCTTTGGGGTGTTTCCTGTCGCCGGCGCTAGGCCTACTCACGCAATTGAGGTATCATTTTTATCGGGAGACTTGGGGGAACGCTGGGTGGAAGGAAATTTGTAGCTCCTCTCAGATTCCAGAACTTTCTGCCACAGAAATGTGAGGAACATGTGTTTTTTTAGCCAAATTTTGAGGTTTGCAAAGGATTCTGGGTAACAGAACCTGGTCCGAGCCCCGCAAGTCACCCCTCCTTGGATTCCCCTAGGTCTTTAGTTTTCAGAAATGCACAGGTTTGGTAGGTTTCCCTAGGTGCCGGCTGAGCTAGAGGCCAAAATCTACGGGTAGGCACTTCACAAAAAACACCTCTGTTTTTTTCCAAAATTTAGGATGTGTCCACGTTGCGCTTTGGGGTGTTTCCTGTCGCCGGCGCTAGGCCTACCCACGCAAGTGAGGTATCATTTTTATCGGGAGACTTGGGGGAACGCTGGGTGGAAGGAAATTTGTAGCTCCTCTCAGATTCCAGAACTTTCTGCCACAGAAATGTGAGGAACATGTGTTTTTTTAGCCAAATTTTGAGGTTTGCAAAGGATTCTGGGTAACAGAACCTGGTCCGAGCCCCGCAAGTCACCCCTCCTTGGATTCCCCTAGGTCTCTAGTTTTCAGAAATGCACAGGTTTGGTAGGTTTCCCTAGGTGCCGGCTGAGCTAGAGGCCAAATTCTACAGGTAGGCACTTCGCAAAAAACACCTCTGTTTTTTTCCAAAATTTAGGATGTGTCCACGTTGCGCTTTGGGGTGTTTCCTGTCGCCGGCGCTAGGCCTACCCACGCAAGTGAGGTATCATTTTTATCGGGAGACTTGGGGGAACGCTGGGTGGAAGGACATTTGTAGCTCCTCTCAGATTCCAGAACTTTCTGCTACTGATATGTGAGGAACATGTGTTTTTTTAGCCAAATTTTGAGGTTTGCAAAGGATTCTGGGTAACAGAACCTGGTCCGAGCCCCGCAAGTCACCCCTCCTTGGATTCCCCTAGGTCTCTAGTTTTCAGAAATGCACAGGTTTGGTAGGTTTCCCTAGGTGCCGGCTGAGCTAGAGGCCAAAATCTACAGGTAGGCACTTCGCAAAAAACACCTCTGATTTCTCCCAAAATTTAGGATGTGTCCACGTTGCGCTTTGGGGTGTTTCCTGTCACCGGCGCTAGGCCTACCCACGCAAGTGAGGTATCATTTTTATCGGGAGACTTGGGGGAACGCTGGGTGGAAGGAAATTTGTAGCTCCTCTCAGATTCCAGAAATTTCTGCCACAGAAATGTGAGGAACATGTGTTTTTTTAGCCAAATTTTGAGGTTTGCAAAGGATTCTGGGTAACAGAACCTGGTCTGAGCCCCGCAAGTCACCCCTCCTTGGATTCCCCTAGGTCTCTAGTTTTCAGAAATGCACAGGTTTGGTAGGTTTCCCTAGGTGCCGGCTGAGCTAGAGGCCAAAATTACAGGTAGGCACTTCGCAAAAAACACCTCTGTTTTCTCCCAAAATTTAGGATTTGTCCACGTTGCGCTTTGGGGTGTTTCCTGTCGCCGGCGCTTGGCCTACCCACGCAAGTGAGGTATCATTTTTATCGGGAGACTTGGGGGGAACGCTGGGTGGAAGGAAATATGTAGCTCCTCTCAGATTCCAGAACTTTCTGCCACAGAAATGTGAGGAACATGTGTTTTTTTAGCCAAATTGTGAGGTTTGCAAAGGATTCTGGGTAACAGAACCTGGTCCGAGCCCCGCAAGTCACCCCTCCTTGGATTCCCCTAGGTCTCTAGTTTTCAGAAATGCACAGGTTTGGTAGGTTTCCCTAGGTGCCGGCTGAGCTAGAGGCCAAAATCTACAGGTAGGCACTTCGCAAAAAACACCTCTGTTTTTTTCCAAAATTTAGGATGTGTCCACGTTGCGCTTTGGGGTGTTTCCTGTCGCCGGCGCTAGGCCTACCCACGCAAATGAGGTATCATTTTTATCGGGAGACTTGGGGGAACGCTGGGTGGAAGGAAATATGTAGCTCCTCTCAGATTCCAGAACTTTCTGCCACAGAAATGTGAGGAACATGTGTTTTTTTAGCCAAATTTTGAGGTTTGCAAAGGATTCTGGGTAACAGAACCTGGTCCGAGCCCCGCAAGTCACCCCTCCTTGGATTCCCCTAGGTCTCTAGTTTTCAGAAATGCACAGGTTTGGTAGGTTTCCCTAGGTGCCGGCTGAGCTAGAGGCCAAAATCTACAGGTAGGCACTTCGCAAAAAACACCTCTGTTTTCTCCCAAAATTTAGGATTTGTCCACGTTGCGCTTTGGGGTGTTTCCTGTCGCCGGCGCTAGGCCTACCCACGCAAGTGAGGTATCATTTTTATCGGGAGACTTGGGGGAACGCTGGGTGGAAGGAAATTTGTAGCTCCTCTCAGATTCCAGAACTTTCTGCCACAGAAATGTGAGGAACATGTGTTTTTTTAGCCAAATTGTGACGTTTGCAAAGGATTCTGGGTAACAGAACCTGGTCCGAGCCCCGCAAGTCACCCCTCCTTGGATTCCCCTAGGTCTCTAGTTTTCAGAAATGCACAGGTTTGGTAGGTTTCCCTAGGTGCCGGCTGAGCTAGAGGCCAAAATCTACAGGTAGGCACTTCGCAAAAAACACCTCTGTTTTTTTCCAAAATTTAGGATGTGTCCACGTTGCGCTTTGGGGTGTTTCCTGTCGCCGGCGCTAGGCCTACCCACGCAAATGAGGTATCATTTTTATCGGGAGACTTGGGGGAACGCTGGGTGGAAGGAAATTTGTAGCTCCTCTCAGATTCCAGAACTTTCTGCCACAGAAATGTGAGGAACATGTGTTTTTTTAGCCAAATTTTGAGGTTTGCAAAGGATTCTGGGTAACAGAACCTGGTCCGAGCCCCGCATGTCACCCCTCCTTGGATTCCCCTAGGTCTCTAGTTTTCAGAAATGCACAGGTTTGGTAGGTTTCCCTAGGTGCCGGCTGAGGTAGAGGCCAAAATCTACAGGTAGGCACTTCGCAAAAAACACCTCTGTTTTTTTCCAAAATTTAGGATGTGTCCACGTTGCGCTTTGGGGTGTTTCCTGTCGCCGGCGCTAGGCCTACCCACGCAAGTGAGGTATCATTTTTATCGGGAGACTTGGGGGAACGCTGGGTGGAAGGAAATTTGTAGCTCCTCTCAGATTCCAGAACTTTCTGCCACAGAAATGTGAGGAACATGTGTTTTTTTAGCCAAATTTTGAGGTTTGCAAAGGATTCTGGGTAACAGAACCTGGTCCGAGCCCCGCAAGTCACCCCTCCTTGGATTCCCCTAGGTCTCTAGTTTTCAGAAATGCACAGGTTTGGTAGGTTTCCCTAGGTGCCGGCTGAGCTAGAGGCCAAAATCTACAGGTAGGCACTTCGCAAAAAACACCTCTGTTTTCTCCCAAAATTTTGGATGTGTCCACTTTGCGCTTTGGGGCGTTTCCTCTCTCGGGCGCTAGGCCTCCCCACACAAGTGAGGTATCATTTTTATCGGGAGACTTGGGGGAACATAGATTAGCAAAACAAGTGCTATTGCCCCTTGTCTTTCTCTACATTTTTTCCTTCCAAATATAGGAGAGTGTGTAAAAAAGACATCTATTTGAGAAATTCCCTATAATTCACATGCTTGTATGGTCACCCCGGAATTCAGAGATGTGCAAATAACCACTGCTCCTCAGCACCTTATCTTGTGCCTTTTTTGGAAATGCAAAGGTTTTCTTGATAGCATTTTTTTACTCTTTATATTTCAGCAAATGAATTGCTGTATACCCGGTATAGAATGAAAACGCACTGCAGGGTGCAGCTCATTTATTGGCTCTGTGTTCCTCGGGTTCTTGATGAACCTACAAGCCCTATATATCCCCGCAACCAGAGGAGTCCAGCAGACGTAACAGTATATTGCTTTCCATAATCTGACATTGCAGGGAAAAGTTATAGAGTAAAACGTAGAGAAAAATTGATGTTTTTTTCACCTCAATTTCAATATTTTTCTTTTTCAGCTGTTATTTTCTGTAGGAAACCCTTGTAGGATCTACACAAATGACCCCTTGCTGAATTCAGAATTTTGTCTACTTTTCAGAAATGGTTAGGTTTCTGGGATCCAGCATTGTTTTCATGCCCATTCCTGTCACTGACAGGAAGGAGGCTGAAAGCACAAAAAATTGCAAAAATGGGGTATGCCCCAGTAAAATGCCAAAATTGTGTTGAAAAATTGGGTTTTCTGATTCAAGTCTGCCTGTTCCTGAAAGCTAGGAAGCTGCTGAGTTTAGCACTGCAAACCCTTTGTTGATGCCATTTTCAGGGGGAAATCCACAAGCCTTCTTCTGCAGCCACTTTTTCCAATTTTTTTGAAAAAAACTAAATTTTCACTGTATTTTGGCCAATTTCTTGGCCTCCTTCAAGGGAACCCACAAAGTCTGGGTACCTCTAGAATCCCTAGGATGTTGGAAAAAAAGGACGCAAATTTGGCTTGGTTAGCTTATGTGGACAAAAAGTTATGAGGGCCTAAGCGCGAACTGCCCCAAATAGGCAAAAAAAGGCCTGGCACAGGAGGGGGAAAAGGCCTGGCAGCGAAGGGGTTAAAACACAAACTATTCCCAGCTATAAAACATAAACTCCAACCAGGAGAGAGATTAAAAAGACATATAATGAAGGGAAGGGTTATTATTTTGGGGTCCCCACTAACCTAGTGTGGGGACCCAGAGATGATATACACAGAAAAAGCTGGTTATGGTGAACATTTTGAAGGTGTTCCAATTGTCCTGGGACCACCACAGGCTGAGTTACGAGCAAAAATGTTTTGTAAGAGAATGCCCTGCTAAGCAGTATGGGACGACCAAGTACAGCAAATATTGTAGTATGCTGTAATGCTCAGAACAGCGCAACAATAAAAACATCATTTGTAAGAAACATTGTCATGTAACTAAATAATTAGCCCCTAAAGATCAAGACCACATGAAAATAGAATGGCACAAAGTAATTTAGTGCAACCATATATTTAGCCCCTAGAGAGCATAGTACCTTACACATTTTCAGGCTTTGCAGGCCTACTGCAACTATAAGGCCCTTAAAACACAAACCATTCCAAGCTGTAAAACAAAAACTGCCAGCCACAAGGCAGATTAAAAAGGAACTGAATGGTGGGAGGGGTTATTATTTTGGGGTCCTCACTAACGTAGTGTAGGGACACATAGATGACCTAAACAGAAAGAGTGTGTCATGCTGACGGTTTGGTGGTGGTCCCATTGTCCTAGGACTTCCACAGGCTGAGCTATTGGCAAAAATGTTTTGAAAAAGAATGCTTACAAAGCATTATAGGGCGACTTTTCCCAAGTGTGGTGAATGTTGTGGTATCGGCTCTCCCACTGGCGGGGAGAGCCGTGTTGCAGATTTCTGTGTTTTATACAAAAAGCATTTGCCAATTATAAGTGTTTTTGTTAAAACTATGGAGCGTGAAGGGGAGAACCAAAAGAAATGACTCTAATTAGGAAACAGTGTGAACAATGTGACCAGGCTCCAATACCGCCAATGGAGTTTGCGCTGTTTGTGCTTTGAGCGCTGTGAAGGCCATGTCTGCTAAGGAGCACAAAGGGGAGAGACAAACAAAAAAAAATAGTTCCCCCACGCTGAAGTATATCGTCAGTCATGCAATTATCCATGTAACAGGGTTAGTCTGCAAGGCAGCAACAAAACCACCCCAAGGTGGGACAAATGTAAAGCAATTACTAATGACATCAAGGGATTCTTGAAAGGCAAGCCAACGAACGAGTGAAAGTGATGGGCATGAGGTGAGCGTGGTTAAAAGCCCACAATACTTACAGCAGGTCAAAGTGCTTGCACGCTTGACCTGAAAATACAAAACAGTGCATTAGTGGTGAGTGTTAATTTAGATGACTAAGAGGCATATTTATACTCTGTTTGCACCGAATTTGCGTCATTCTTTTGTTATGCAAATTCAGTGCAACCTTAACTCCATATTTATACTTTGGCACTAGACCCGTCTAGCTCCAAATAAATGGAGTGAGAGTCATTTTTTTACCGTGGAAACCTACCTTGTGTTAATGACATGCAAGGTAGGCATTTCCAGGCAAAAAATGACTCAAAGGCATTTGCGCCTTATTCATACTCCTATGCAAAAATGACGCACGGGAGGGAGATGGCCTTACAAAATGGCTCTAAACTGGTTTAGCACCATTTTATTAACGCCTGGGTCAGGGAAGGCATTAAGGGACCTGTGGGCTTATTTTCATGGTGGGAGACCATGGAAGCAGCCCACAGGTGCCCTTTCCTGCCCCCAGGGACACATCCTGCCACCCTTGCCCACCCCTGGATGACACCCATGGATGGGGGGACCCATCTACGGTAAGTAGAGGAAAGTAGAGGTAAGTAATTGTTTTTTAACATAGAAGTGGAAAAGGGGGACCTAACTTGGACCCCCTACATACCACTGTGCCCAATGGCCATGCCCAGGGGACGTCATGGCCATTGGACAGCGGGGCATGACTCCTGTCTTTGCTAAGACAGGAGTCTTTGCATGGGGGTTGTGCGTCAAAAAATGGCACTAGTTAGGGTAGAGCCAATATTTTTGTTTCTAACCTGACTTGCACCATTTTTTGGCGCACAACCCCCAGTCTTCCCTTCGCCTCCGCTGCCGGGTTACCGTCATTTCTTATGACGCAAACGAGGCTGCAGTGCCGGCTACCATCATTCCATAAATAAGGCGGCCGGCTGGCACTTTGGCCGGCGTTAAACTTTTTGACGCAAATCTGCGCTAGTGCAGATTGCGTCAAAAAGTATAAATATGGGCCTACATTTATTACTAACAGGAAAACTTGAAAGACCATACGATGGGTTACCCTACGATTTCTAGCCACAACATACATCTTGTATAAAAAGATCTTAGAATCAGTTTACGTTGAATAATGTACAAAATGAAAACTACAGAAAGACAATCAACCTACAACAATGTTGACATTCCTTAAGGAACGTTTATTTAAGGAACACCTTGAAAAATTGGGCTACATCAAATGTGAAAATGAAGGGGCATATGTATGAAAAGTGTCACTGCACCTAGTGCAACGCCACTTTTCTTGCGCCCCTTAGCGCTCCCCCTAACGGCACTATGGTAGCACCGCATTTATAATACGGCCCACCATGGTGGTAGTTAGGGTGACTAGCGTCCTAATTTTTTACGTTAATGCTGCAAAGCACCCAGAGGCCCATTGTTATCAATGGGAGTCTCTTTTTAACTCCTGCACTTTGCAGGCATTAAAAATGCGGATAAAAATGGCCCAAAGGAATCTTATGTATTCCTTTGTGCCATTTTTTCAGCTCCCCCTAGTGCTTGAACGCTCCCCTTGCACACATTTTGCTTGGTGCAAGCATAATGTGGTGCAAGGGGTTACACAGTGGCGCAATGCATGCATTGCACCACTTTGTAAATATGGCGCTGTGTTTCCCCTTCCATCACCACAGTAGTTTTAAAAAAAATGACACTAATGTGGCGTTGGAACAGTGCAAGGGATCCATAAATCTGACCCTAAGTTTGGTACCATAACCCAACCCAGTTTTCGGAAAGACAGAGCATGGGATCTCCTTCCTCTCTCCCGAGAGGCGGAGACTGTCAATGCGGAAGAGGGAACCACTGTATATTTGACATTTATGTTACATTGGTATAGGCCTTTTTAAATACAATTTTAAGGCGGGTATTTGCAGCAAGCTCCAAGTGAAGTCCACTCCAGTACTGAATCTAAAAATCTGGTCCCTTGTCTGTCTCTTCGAGTCCTTAAACAAGTAGGGAAATATATCCTTTGACTCTATCCACATGCAAAGCTTTTTCAGCTAGCTCTTAGTAGCTAAATATGCATTATCATGATTGAAGCTGACTGACTGCACCTTCTCTTTTATTAACTGTTTCAGGTTAGATAAGTTTAGTGGACAATCCATATCTTTTTAGGGGGAACCCATGCCACATCTGGTAGCCAGTGAGTACAGTGTTGCAGTTAATTTAACCACTTTGGTGCTTATAAGGGACTCTCCAGCGAAGTATGCGAGCTTTCCCTTGTTTGAGATGCGCTGCATCTGTTAATATTAAAGGGCACCTCACGCATTGGCAAGTGAGTTCCATGCAGCGAGGAGGCATTCTATGTGGATATCCTCGATCATCTCGTTTGTAGGGATTGCCAGAAACTTTTTATGCGCAAGCTTTCAAGAAAGAACAAATCAGAGACGATTAAAGGATTGGGCAAAGCGGGCAATTTCCCAGGGCCTCCACTTCACAAAGGCCCCCCCTAGGAAAGCAAACTATCTCTTTATTTAGCTCAGTTCTGCCTATTTCCATATCTCGACCTCCCTCCTCATTGCCTACCTCTACCTCTGAGTTGCTCTCTCTCTTTGCCCAATGCCGTCCGTCTAAAAGGCATATGGGGGCCCTGGAGAGACACATTTCAACAGTTTTTGTGTGAACGTCATTTCTAAAACTTTGGCATCATACAGGTACCAATTAGTAGAAAATTGTCAGGAAAATTAAGAACAGGGCCCCCAAAATATATCTTTCTTTTATGTGTTCTTGTCAGTTTTAAATACACAAAGTGGTAGTCTAATTTTGCATTCTTACCTCTTCTTATTCTGACGTATAGCTACAGTATATGGCATTTGTTATGTGGAGTTTTACTTATTTTCTTGGCATGTTATATTTTTCTGTGTTTTTCTTTTACTGCACCAAACTTTGTGGATGTTTATTGTGAAATAACCTGAGATACTGTGGGAGTAAGAAAACGACCAGAGCTTTTGTATTCAGTGAAGGTCAGCACAAAAGCAGAATCTCACAGACTATTAGTATCATTTCATGAAAATCACAGAGGCACTGAAGTTGGCATTACACACCCTTGTCTTGGTGATGACAGCTGAAGAAGTGATTTTATGTCACCTTTGAATATGATGATGACTTCACAAGAAGTGAGCACAAGCCTTAGGGCCTGGTGGAACCAAATGGAAGCATAAAAGCCCTGATTTATACGTTTTGGTGCAAAACTGCACTAATGCAGTTTTGCACCAAAACGTTTAGCACCGGCTTGCACCATTTCTGTGCAGCAGCCGGGCACCATATTTATGGAATGGTGCAAGCTGGTGCAAAGGGTAGGCTAGTGTAAAAAATAATGACGTTAGTCAGGTGGGGCTGGCGGTATGGAAGAAGGGGGTTTTGCACCAAAAAATGGCGTTAGGCAGGTTAGAGTAAAAAAAATGATGCTAATTCGGTGCAAACAGAGTATAATATGCCCCAAATGGTCCTCAAATTGCTGTAAGATTAATAGATATGTTCGAAAGTTACAGAAGCGTACAAAAGGATGGAATATGTTTGGGAATGGTGTCGCAGAATGAGTACAGTGTATTGCAAATTAAAACCCTTGGCCACCTTAAAATGACAGCTCTGCCATTATCAATACCTTTGCCAAAGAAAGACTTGTCAGGAATTCTTGACTCACTTCCTGAATAAAGATATGGTACACAAAAGCAAGTGTTCAATTTAGCAAATAAATACAGGGACAAAAGGTTTTCTTAGGAGTCTCAGGATTAATGCAGGGCTTGCAGGATTCCAAGACTGTATAGTCATGTTCTACCTTATGCTTCTTTCATCCACCACCTAAGAAATTCATTCATTCTCTCTCTCTCACTCTTGTAGGTTATTTTTCATCCTTGTTTTTTCTCTGTTTTTCTATCTTTGTCTCCCTTCTCCTTTCAGCTTTCAGATATTCTCTCTTCTGCTTTGAGTCCGTCTAATTAAAGGCCCGGGTCACCTATAAGGAACATGACTACATTTAAATCTACATGCCTGGAATTCAGGTGCATTATGGGAAGTGCTCCAGTCCATCTGCATGAAAAAATCAAGTACGCACCAGATCACAATCTGGAACTGGTGATCATAGATTTGCTGCAATAGGGAAAACCACAGCTTAAAGATATGAGGGAATTCAGATCTTAATAAGTTTGTGTGATTAAAAAACTCTTGACCTTACTGCTTTAGTTGTACATTTGTTCTGATCCTAAACTATGTTGTTTGTATTTCTATGGATCATGGCGCCAAGAAAAGAGTTTAAAACATTGTTGTGTGAGCCTTACATATAATGTATATCAGTGGTTCCCAAACTTTCGACTTCTGTGGACCCCCACTTTATCAATACTGGAACCCGGAGACAGTCACTGAATCATTATTGGAATCCAGGGACTCACCACTGAGTCATTACTGAAAGTGTGGGGACCTATTCTGCTAATATTATTTCGTTTTCTAAGCACTCACGGCCCCCCTGAGGAGGCTTTGCAGACCCCCAGGGTTCCCCGACCACAGGTTGGGAATTACTGATATATATATATATATTTATATAAAAAAAAATAAGAGATTGACCAGTTCCATGTGTTGGAAAACCAAAGCAGTGATCTGCATAGGCAGACTATTGTTTTGGGGTGGGTAGATTACATTTAAAATATGACTTTTACACCTATTGTCAACAACATTGTATAAAGGAAAATTCTGTTATACCACCTCCTATGGAACTGGAAATCTATCTCAAGCCATAGACTAAAAATGGATTTAGGAAATACACTAACAAGCACAAATAAAGACTCGCACAAAGTTGAGGATCAAACCCATAAATTTAATAATATCTGAGAAATCTTTTTGGAAATGCATGTAATTTTTGACGAGCTGTTTTTTTTATTTACCAACTGCAATAATATGGTATATTTCTCATTTTGAAGTTATGTTCCTCTATCTTCTGTCTTGTACATGTTTGTTTTATGAGTATGATTATGTACTTTTTGTATTAAAAATGATTTCGTACATTTCGATTTATTAGATTTATATCAGATTTTCATTTCTCTTCACTGATCTTGTTATTTAAATAATGTTAAATCGATTCCATGGACATAAGGAGTCTTTTGTAATTTGATTTGGACATTTTATTTTTTCTATTATATAATATGAACTATGATGTAAACATGTCAAAATGGAGTATGCTCTATACTCTGTAAGAATTACTTGTTCTTGTTCTCATGCGCTCCTTTTACTGGTCTATGTAATTCAGGGTTGATTCCTGGTGGTGGAGTGTTTTGCTGACTTGAGTTAAAGTCACTATCCAGTCACAATACCCCTGTAAAAAGTGTATTCAATGGGTAAATATTTTTGGTATGCTCCCGCAACCCAGTTTGATGAATCACATAAGCAGAATTTAGAATTCTGGCTCACTCCTCTGCACATCACATGTAATCAAATCATCAAAATGTAATCCAACTAGGTGCAGCAACTGATCCCTTTATAGGGGATAGGAAAGCTGGAAGTATTTCACTGCAGTGAACAGCCCAAGGAGTTTTCTCAAGGCTCTAAAAAATAAATATCAAAGGGCATTTTTTTTTATGAGAGACTTGAGTCGCCTTTGCGTCACTTTCAGTTAAGCAGCATCTGTGCAAACCTCTCAACCACATCTGTCAGGTCATGCAAAGCCACTTTGGAGTAAGGCAAGGCAGTGCAAATCGCTGAATTGCCTTACTCTGTGCCAGAGAGACATTCCATTGGCTTTATGGTGGGTTTGTGATACTACTAATTCTTAGGGGAATTGCTGGACTTTGATGTCTTAATCATACATGATATTTAGAGGGATGTCCCAGGTCTTCAAATGTTATTTTCATGTAATTCTACCAACCTCACATATAATGCTAATGATGGATAACACCAATTATTGAGATGCTCTTGCTTGAACAATGGGTACTTTGGAAAATAGTTTCACATTTCCTGGAGTAAAATCTGTATTATACTAAAAAAAATTGTAAAACAGCAGCTTGGATTTTTTGTTACACTAAGAAAGAGTGTGTAAACTTCACTTGTCTGTGCAAGCACTGTGATGTCTAATTTGACCAAAGAATCTTATTCCGACCTTACATAAGTATGGGTTTATATCCTCAGTTTTGCTAGTGCTAAATTCCTCTGTGTGAGTTTTTTTTTGCTATCAGTGAAAGGAAAGGTGTTTTTCTTTAATTAAGGCAATAATGTGCCAGTCAAGCAATTTCACACATCACTGCCTTAACTTAAAAACACTTTTCCACCTCATTTAATGGCAAAGAATACTTCAGCACAGCAAATAGGCAGGAACAAAACTAAAGATTAGTTTGCAGACATGTAAGCTATAAGGGTTTTAGCCGCCCCACCCCACACAAAATGAAACCTTGACATGTAGGTGCCCTCCCTCATCTAGCATCAATGCAATATTTAGGTCTGGCGTTAGGCAAGATCTTTTGATTTTATTACAATTATATACATAATATTCTTACTAAAGGGGATTTAGCCAGTCCTCCTCATCGAAGTGTATGTCATTCACATTTTTCTTCCAACCACTGTAGCGTTGAGCAGTTGGTCAGACCACTTTAGCTTTGGTTAACTTCACTGTGAGTGGTGGCATTCTTTTCTTTCACAAGGACCACGTCCACACACAAAGTAGTTCCTGGGATGCCAGTGGCCACTATTGCAGTGACTGTTTTTTTAGAACCAAAAATATTTTGCTTTTAGCTCGGTGGCTCACCAATAATAATGTTTTACAAAATAAATGATCAAACAAACCAAGCATTGTCAAAGCCAAAAGGCTGACATATAAAACCTAGACCCATTGGCTTTGCCAATGCTTGTTTAAGCTGTGGATGATCTTGTGGCGCTGCCTCTGAATTAATGTAGCATCGGCCCTGAATTCAAACGACACAATAATCCAATTGGGATTTGTAAAGGGTTAGCCACCAGTGTCGTGACAGCAGCAGATAGTGTACAGCTCTGTGCTTTGAAGGTGAACAAAAAGCACACATGACAACTTTTGTAAACATAAAAGTGGGAGATTTTGAAAAAGTAAATACAGGATATTTTCCCCATTGACTTGCATTGAAGGGGAGACATTTGTAGGTGGTGGAAGGGTAAAATAAAGCCACATGCTTTAAAAATTGTGAGTCTCCCCCCTGAATCAGGTCCTTTGGCACACTCAAAGAAGCTTTATCATCACTTTCTTTATGTGATCTGGGAATGGGGATGTCACTTTTAAAACCAATGGCACAGATACTGAAGCCTGAGGATGGTAGTTCAATATGGCTAGGTAATGCTGCTTCAGTAGTGTTCCACTATCAGGTTGTGCCAAAAAAAAAATCTATTTTTGAGGACAGGAAGCCAAACTCATATGCATTTTGCCTGCAGGACAAAAATTCCTTATAAGGTTCGTCCTAGGCTAGAACGTCTTTCTCAGACACACATCACAAAAAAGTCATATTCCAAAAGTTAGGTAAAGCGACAATAAAGTTTGAGCTATCTTTTCACTCTTAAGAAATTTTACACATATCCCCATGTTCGTACAAACCAGATACGGTGAGCTGGGCGCTGACTAAGGCTGTTCACGAGCAGTAGAACAGTTTGCATGCTTTGGGCCCTGGAACACGCTCAAAAAGGGCCCTTTTGACTTCTGTTATGGTAGTAAAACACAGCAATTATCAGGGCTCATTTAGACCCTCGGCGGCCGAGCCTGGTGCCACTGCACCTGCTGAACTAATGGTAGATACGCTCCTGTTCACGAGTAGAGGCACAGTAGTTCTAAAACGTCTCACTGGGAAGGGATGTATTTCTATAAACCTGCTGTGCAGGGATGTAACACAATCCAGACCACGTTTCGGAGTGTGCGTTGCTGCTCTAAGTGACAGTTCGTTTTTGGCTAGAAGAGAAAGTCGGGGAACCCCACATAATCATGCGCTCCTATTGGCTGAGAAGGCATCTGGGAATGATGTAGCATTAAACACACTGACTTCGACAATGCGAAGGCACTTCAAAGGCCATGGGAGAGAAATGCCTGAGAGGGACCATGTGGAATCTGTGTCTGTAAATATGGCCGCCATCTCCCAAGATGCGCTCCTGCTGCTCTGAGGGTGTTTGAGAAATGCCTTTGTCCCCGTCTGCTGCGTCCCATCTCTCACTCCCCCTGCACTCTACTGTAAACAACCGCTCCTTAATGGGTGGTTTTTATAACAAATACATTCCTGTAATGTCCTGCTATGGTGGAAGAAGAAGAAGGCGGGCGAAGTGGAGAGGGTAAGAGTGAGAGAAATAGAAGGAATAGGGCGATAGAGAAAGGAAGAAAGCACAAAGACCGAAAAAAACTAGGAGATCCTGAGAGGGGTCATAGAGTGGAGAAGAGAGGGACAGAAAAGGATAGAACGAGTGTAAGAGTGAGAAAGAAAGAGACAAGGGAGAAGAGAGAAGAGAGACAGAAAGAAGCCAAAAGACTGAAGTAAACAAGAGACAGTGAGAGTGAGTGTACATGGAGGAGAGGAGAAATGTGGCTGATGGGTGATATGTGGAAGCTGACCAGAGAGTCCTGAGGGACGAGCCGGTGATGGGAATGCAAAAAGAGGAATAATCGAAGCTAGAACAAGCATTGGCAAATCTAAAAGGTCTTACCTCTGTTAAGGTTATTGGCTTTGGCTATTTATTTTATCAATATTGTACAGCTTCATTGCTGCTGTTCAGCAGCTAAAAGTTAGTGATGTGGAGTAGAGTAGAGTGGGATAGAGTATCACAGAGTCGAGTTGTGTGGAGTGGCATCTAGTGGTGAAGACTGGAGTGGAGTGGCATAGAGTGGCATAGAGTAGAGTGGTGTAGAGTAGAGTGGCACAGATTAGATTTGCATAGACTGGAGTGGTGCAGAGTGGCAGAGAGTGAAGTGCCATAGAGTGAAGTGGCGTACAGTGTCATAGCGTAGAGTGGAATAGAGTTGGTGGAGTGGAGTTGAGTGGCGTGGAGTGGAGCGGGGTGACGTGGATTGGTATTGAGTAGAGTGGCGTAAACTAGAGTGGAGTGGTGTAGAGTGGCGTAAAGAAGGGGAAGGTAGAGGAGAGTGGCATAGAGTAGAGTGGCATACTCTACTCTAGAGTAGAGTGGCATAGAGTGACATTGTGGGGAGTAGAGTGGTGTAGAGTAGAGTGGCATGGAGTGTAGTTGGTAGAGTGAGGCAGAGTGGAGAAAGTGGCTTAGAGTCGAGTGGAGTGGCATGGAGTGAAGTGACGTAGAGTAGAGTGGTGTAAAGTGCCATACAGTGGGGTAGGGTGGAGTGGTGTACAGATAGTGGCATTGAGTAGTACAGTTGTGCATGTAAGGAACCAAAGCATCAAAGTAGTCAGTAGATAGGGAGAAAGCAATATAAATAATAAACTGTAAGCTGGTGTAAAAAGTAGGAAAGCACATTGCATGTCCCGGAATAATCCTGAAATGCTTATAAATTAAAAAAAATAGGGGCATATTTATACTCTGTTTGTGCCGTATTTGGGTGTTTTTTTACGCAAATCCGGCGCAAACTTAACTCCATATTTATATTTTGGTGCTAGACATGTCTAGTGCCAAAATATTGGAGTTAAAGTCATTTTTTGCCTGCGGAAAACTACCTTGCGCCAATGAGATGCAAGGTAGGCGTTCCCAGGCCAATAATGACTCTAAGGCTCTAGCACCTTATTTACCCTCCCATGCAAAAATCACTCAGGGAGAGGGGTGGAGGAGGGGCCAAAAAATGGTGCAAAGCTTGCTTTGCACCATGTTTAAACACCTGGGTCAGGGCAGGCGTTAGGGGACCTGTGGGCCTATTTCCATGGTGGAACACCATGGAATAAGCCCACAGGTGCCCTCTCCAGGCCGTAGGGACACAGCCACCCACACCAGAGGGACAGTGGAGGATGGGGGTCCCCATCCCAGGTAACTATAGGTAAGTACCGGTAAGTATTTAGTTTTTGTTCAAGTGCCATTGGGGGCCCTGAAAAGGGCCCCCCATATATGGCACTGGGTGGAATGAACATGCCCAGGGGACCCTGGTCCCCTGTGCTGGCCTTTGGGGTGGTGGGCATGGCTCCTGTCTTTTCTAAGACATGAATCATGTGGTATGGATGGTTTTGCATCAGAGAATGACTCTAGGCAGGTTAGAGTCACTTTTTTTTTACTCTAACCTGCCTAACGTCATTTTTTGGTGCCAAACCCCCCTTCTTCCATACCACCAGCCCCACCCAACTAACGTCATTTAAAAAAAATCACGCCTACCCTTTGCACCGGCTTGCACTATTCCATAAATATGGTGCCCGGCTGGCGCACAGAAATGGTGCAAGCCGGTGATAAAAGTTTTGGTGCTAAACTGCGTTAGTTCAGTTTTGCACCAAAAAGTATAAATCAGGGCCATGGTGTGTTGCAAAAAACAAAACAAAAAACAAAGATGAGGTTGAACTCATGTTCTTAGTCCATGCTCCAGGGAGAAGCTAACACAAGAAAAAAAGGGAAGCCTGCGGGGAGCTAAGCAATCAAAAGATTGCAAGTGTGAGTGACAACAAAACAAATATTGGTATGCTGTGGGTGGTTTGTGAGCCCACAGAATTGTAAACAATACATGTGCTGGGCATGTAAAACGTAAAAAGAAAGAGAAGTGAGGTGGATTTACAGAAAGGGAGAAAAGACTGACCATGTGAGACAGGAGATGGAGGACAGAAGTGGAGATCTTAAGATAACGAAGGGAACATATTGTCAGAGAGGAGTGGCTGGCCAGAGACAGGGTGATTTTGAAAGGGACAAGTGGAATCATGAGAAACTGAAGACACTATGAGGGAGAAGAGAAAAATGGGTAAAGTAGAGAAAATGGAAAGCAATTCTGTTATGCGAAAATTAAGATTTTTAAAAAGTAACCAGAAGCAAGAGCATGAGTTGTTTGGTAAATTGAGTACAGTAGTGCATAATGGTATCAATTGTTATTTTTAGCACTGAGAATCAAAAGAACTGCCGTATCAAGGGTTAAATAAATAATGCTATTAAATTGTAATGGGAAAGAGAAAGAAAGAGAGTTCATTGAAGAGGATGAGTAGGTGGGAAGTGGAAATGCTGAGGAGAGAGTGAGAAGGGAAGAAATTAAGCTGGTGATAAGAAAAGTGAGAGCGAGAGAACAGTAGAATGAGAAAGAGAGGATGTGAAGACGCTGAAAAGGGAAAAGGAGGTTGACGAACGGATGGAGAAGGTGGCAGTAACTGGTATGAGGATTGAGACAGAGAGGTAGAGAGAGAGAGAAAATTAAAGAGAGAGATTTTAGTTTTTCACCATTACCAGAGACCTTTTCCTGGTGTGCCTGCCCCCAAGGGGGGCCAGTAGAAGATGTGTTTTGAGGCTTTTTCAGGGGAGCATGTTTCTTGCTAAAAATGTAAAACAACTCACAATATTCCTGCATTCCCTTAATGTGTGTCTAGTAAGTGTATCAACATTTGCTCCAAAATTCTGCTGACGAGTCAGGTTAAGTCAATCGTGATACACATCACCACAGTATATCATAAATTATTAGATTAGTTGTTACCTCTTCTGCTCCTTTATTCCATAGTATGAGCACATTCTTCATTTAAAAGTGATTCTTTCCCTCTCTTTAGTTTTCCCAGGGTTCTATTAGTGACAAATCTTCCTTAGGTAGCAGTATTGCATGAGGCATCAATGCTGTGCCTCAACAAAACAAAGGTTTGCGTTTGATGTGTTGGTCAGCAGAAGCATAAGTAATGTCTTTTGTTTAGACAGCGTCATTAAAAAGGGACAGAGGCTGATATAATCTAAATTAAAACAAAGGCAATTTATGATAGAAGAGATTATGAAGAAAAGCACACAGTCAAGAGAGTTTCCACTGATCTCATAATTCTGATGAGCCTGGTTCCTTAGGTGACATTCTTCACTGAATTAGTGATTCACTCCTAAATAGGGCCTTCGGGTAAAACATTTAAATTTAACATTACTTTTAAAATTAGCACAGACACATCACCTAAAATCATTGTTTTAACTCTATATTTATAGCTACTGGTTTGGCCCTGATTCCAAGTGTACTTTTTATCTAATTTCTGGTGGAACGCAAGTTACTGGTCAAATTGCAATTCCAAGATCCATATTAGCTTTGTAGTGTTTCACCCAGAGATTCCACTGGCAGGTAGCAAACAGACTCCCTGGGTGAAATATCGGGTAAAATGAAAAGTTAATGACAAGAGGTAGTGATCCCCCAGTAACTCCTCACTTCTAAATGGACCTTCAGAGTCCACTTGTAATCCCTCTTAACTCTGCCCCACTGCACTGATGTCATACTGATCTATAATGGTGGTGGGCTTAGCAGAAATTACTGCTGGGCTCACTAAATGGGGGTCTGTGTGTATAACTGTAACTCTCTGTGATTAGCTTCTAGGGCGTGGTAGTAAAACACATTACTTCAGCATGTAAAGTCGAAGCATTTTATGACTTAAAATTCCTGGTTCGAGTTACACAACCTTGGGTTTTACACAGGTTCTCTGCACAATTTGCATCGAGTTCTACCTCAAGAAAATCATGTGTGAAAACTCCCACGGGACACGTAATTAGCAGCCAAACTGATTGGATCTGCTCACAATATTGGACATGATGGTTCTAATGAAAAACAAGCATTGGCATGGCCTATAGGTCTCGCCTTTTGAACGTCATAAGTGTTTAGCATGCAGCACATTTTCCTGGGTGCTGTGCTGCCAGGGATTGAACAGCTATACAATTAGGACACACTGGGCCCTGCACTCTGATTCAGGAATACATGCTCACCTCAGGAAACAGACACGTTCCAAGGCTTTTAATGCACCAACAGAAAGACAAGTGCCTTGATGCAAGTCAACAGCACTGGAACATTCTGTGTGCGACTGCATCACTATAATATTGAACATCCTGAAGAATCGGCATCAGGGGTAAGTTATGCTTAACACAACAAGATGACAGATTTAACACACTTCCCACTGTAAACTATGCATTGAATTCACAAAAACCCAGTGTTTCAAGAAGTGCATAAACTTTGCTATACGTGAGATCAGGCTGTCTCAGAAGCACCAGACCAGTAGTGATCTTATCATGGACTGCCACCCTTCACTGCTTTATAGTGCAGTCCCAAAATAATTTGAGTTCATTACCCTGCCTCCACCTTAAACGAGGACCCGTGATGTCTGACTGAAATGTGTTTCCCATGGCTCCCTCCCCATCCCTCTCACAAATACTCCTCGTTTTCCACCCATGGATGCGATGAGGAATGCGCAGAGAGGGTAGAGTGGTAGGTATAAGATGTGGCCTTACGGGCAGTGCTGCTGACGTTTGAACTGGGGAACCATGTCCGATTCCCTGTGTCAGTGCAACACCCAGTGATTCTCGATGCAACACCAAATCTACCAATGCCTAAACAAATGAATGTTACCTTGTACAGTATAATGTAACTGGTGCTGAATCTAAGGCACTCCAATGTCCCTGGGGCCCGAGTTCCCATTATATAAACAAGAATTCTGACAAAAACAAACACTGAGTGACGTCTCACAAGTGACATGGGCTTGGAGCATTTTGTGTGTTCGGGTTTGCAATGGCACCTGCTCAATAAAAGGGGGGAAATTGTGTGTAACACCAAGTATGTATCCATATGCACAAAGGTTTTCCAGAAAGTGACACTTTAAAAAATGTTTTCCTATGGAAAAGAGACTCAAAGCAAACTCCAAACATGTGAAGCAAACTAAACCCATTCTAATAGATTTTGCTTCTACGCTATGTTAGGAGGCCCAAACAAATACATTACACAAATCAGGAGATATTCATCCCAACTGAATTGCGATGAGTGTATCAATAAAATATATCAAGAACACGTGTGTTATAAATGGGGTCTCTAGTTGGCAGAGGTACACACCCTTGTCCAGGTATGGACCACAATCCTGGTCAGGGTAAGTCACAACACAATCCAAATTATCCTGTGCCCACCCTCTGCTAGCTTGGCACTGAGCAGTCAGGCTTAACTTAGAAGGCAATGTTTAAAGTATTTGTGCAGAACGTATACCATAACACAGTGAAAACACCACAAAAAGACACCACACATGTTTAGAAAAAATAGAGAATATTTATCTGAATAAAATTCTGTTGAAACGAGGAAAATACAATGTACAAAAGCTAAGTTATGAATTTGTAAAGATTAAATCCAACTACAACCCCTAGAAACACAATAGCTCTGACTAGGGCTATCTTGGTGTCGTTGAAGGAGTCGTTCCTAACAATCCAACACCACTGGTGCTGGTCAGGGAGTCACACTGACCCCCAGGAATAGTACCTTTAGAAAACGAAGAACAAGGATGTCGCACAGAGTCGGAAAGAGGTGTCGCTGAAGTTGGTGCGGCATCAGTCCCTTACAGCTTCCGAGGAAACAGGCTTCGGTTCTGAGCTGCGAAGAAGGTGGGGGTGAGGCGAAGGTTCAGTCGGGATGCAGGGGGAGATAATGCGGTGTCATCCGTGATGGTTTGATTCCTTGTGACCTGGCGGGGTCGCTGGTTCAGATCCGTCAGGATGTGATGTGTTGACTTCACAGTGTCACAATGACCCTGAGCAACATTGTACTGGCTTTGCAGGCCACCTTCATCGCGTGTAGCGATGTCCACAGAGCAGAAGCAGGCTGCAGCGTATCTGGCGCCGCTGAAGTCGGTCCAGAGTTGCTGTAGTCGGGTAGTAGCAAAAAGCTAGTAGTTGAAGTCTTTGCTGTCCCTGACACTTCAGAACAGGAGGCAAGCTCAATTCAAACCCTTGGACAACACTTTTTGGGGAAGGCAGAGTCCTACCAGCACAGTCAGAGGCAACAGCAGGATGGCAGTCCTTCTCTGCAAAGCAGTCCAGAGAGTCCTTTGGGCAGCCAGGCAGGTCTTCTGACAGAGTTCAGGTGCAGGTCCAGAAGTGTCTAAGTTAGTGGGGTCAGAGACCCACTTTATATACCCAAAAATGCCTTTGAAGTGGGGGAGGCTTCAAAGAGTGGTTTTGAAGTGCACCAGTTCCCCTATCGGCCCAGTCCTGTCTGCCAGGATCCCTGTGGGGGGTTATCAGTCCTTTGTGTGAGGGCAGGCCACTGGCCTTTGAAATGTAAGTGTGAGCCCTTCCACCCTTCCCGCCCAGGTAGACCCATAAAGTATGCAGATGAATGCAGATGTGACTGAGTATCCTGTGTTTATGGTTGTCTCAGTGGAATGCACAAGGGGAGCTGTCAACCAGCACAGACCAGACGTGGATGGAGACAGGCTGAAGGGCACAGATGGCAGTAAGTGCAGAGAAATGCTCACTTTCTAAAAGTGGCATTTCAAAAATAGTAATATTAAATCTAACTTCACCAGTAAGCAGGATTTAGAGATGGCTACTCTTTCCAGATCAGAATCTACCACTTAAGAGTGTATGCGGCCAGTTCTAATGCTAGTCTATGAGAGAAGCAGGCCTCACAGTAGTGGAAAATGAATGTAGGAGTTCTTCTCTGCCAGGACATGTAAAACACAGAAGTACACGTCCTACCTTTTATCCACATAGCACCCTGCCCTATGGCTTACCTAGGGTCTACCTTAGGGGTGACCTATATGTAGAAAATGTGCAGTTTAAGGCTTGCCAAGTAGTTTTAAATGCCATGTCGAAGTGGCAGTGAAACTGCACACACAGGCCTTGCAGACCTGAGACACGGTTAAGAGGATACTCATGTGGGTGGCTCAAGCAGTACTGCAGGTCCACAAGTAGCATTTAATGTACAGGCCCTGGATACATGTAGTACACTCTACTAGGGTCTTATAAGTAAATTAAATATGCCAATTGGGTATGAGTCAATGTTACCATGTTTATAGGAAGAGAGCACATGCACTTTGGCACTGGTTAGCAGTGGTAAAGTGTCCAGAGTCCTAAAGCCAGCAAAAATGAGGTCAGAAAAAGAAAAGGAGGAAGGCAAAAAAGTTTGCCGTGACCCTTCAGATAGGCCATTTTCCAACAGCGCGCAATATAAGACACCTCATCCCCGGTTTCATATGAGAACAATTTATTCACAGGATTCTGAGGAGCCCGATAGCAACTAAACGTTACCTTTCTACTCATTGGTCATCAGCCGCCGCGTGAACCCTCCTGCTACGAAAGACTATGACATAGCTAAGCATTCACCTTCCTTGCAGAGTCTAACTACACTGTGACCATTGAAGTGAACCACTGCGAAAAGGGAGGGGTGGTGAGAAACTCTCGACTCAAACACAGAAGCAGCCGCCGCTGGTACGCCACAAAATTATGCTATGGATATTAAGAGGTGTTTTTGCAAGTAATGAGGTTTGAGGATTGTAAACCTGCCTTCACGTCTTGTGAACCCCCTGCTGCAGAATGGTTTAGCCCACTCAAAACAGTTTTGCCAAAGCAACTTCTTTTTACAAACAACTTTATTGAGGAATGTATTATGGTAGCAGAAACAGACAGGGCAGAGGGGTTAAAGAGAAAAGCATAGCCACGGATAAGGGAGACAGGCTGAAAGACATTGAGTTTAAGCTGCTACAATGAACCCCCCAAAAAAGGAAGTTTTGACAAACATGAGCAGGAAAAAAATAAAATTGTGCCAAAAATGGACACATAAGCACCAAAGCATAAAGATATCAGTAATAAGTATCCATGGGAGGAAACAAAAGACAAAAAGGAGGGACAAACAGCAAAGGTTGACCACTAGTAGGCAAGCATTTTAAAGGGCAACCAAAGTAATGGATAAAAAGCCAACGGGTGGGCTGGAAGCTCACAAAGCGTATGAAACATCTCTCAAAGAAAAGAGAAAGAGACAGGGCAAGAGCTGCCTAGGCTTGACCTAAAAATCAGACAAACTAAAAATTGCAAACAACGTTAGACACTTTGGTTCCCCAAGGATACTTCATTTTGTCACTTGATAGAATCAAAGAAAGCGATGGTGGGGTAAACACTCCATAAAGTTTGGAAATCTGTCAAAAGAGAACTTCATGATGTTGAACTCCTCCCAAGGGAATAAAATGATTACCAAAATTAAACTAAAGTTTAAATTATCTACCATTACCATTGGAACTACACAACATTTGTCAAACAATTTATAACAACATATTCCTCACATATTCTTTCCTTATATCCAGCCTTGGGATAACCATATTTGACCTATTGTGTCTGTCCTTTCTTCATACTTGGACAATAATTACTGTACACAACTCAGTAAGTACACACCTCTCCCCAGTCACAAAAGTCGTCGCAGTAGATCTACTTATTGCTAATGACAATACTCTGAAGATTGAGGGGCTTATTTACAAGTGGCTTGTGCTGCCAGTGCTTCAATTTTTTTGATGCAAAGGTAGCGAAGGCTGCCAGTCCATATCTACAAGGCCACGTAAACGCAATTTTTCATGGCCTTGTAGATATGGAGTAACACAATGCAGCGCAAGTCGCTGTGGTGCCTTACTCTGCGTCAAAGAGGCGTTCCATGGACATTGCCGTGGGTTTTCCCACCCAACACCTAAGCTTTTGACACATTCCCAAATTTACAAGAATCTGTGAACCTGGGAATGCGTCAAAAGGCTACGCCTCTGAAGGGGAGGCATAATAAGAAGAAATAACTTAAGTACAGCGAGCTATGAACTATCACCAGAGAGCAGCATCCACATTGCATGGTACAGGTTCAAAAGGTATGTTTTTTTGTCCAGTCTTTCATTATCCTAATGTTGCTTAAACTGGTTTGTTTAGGTAGGACTACATTCTTATTAGTAAATCCAAACCCGAACCACTGTGTTAGATTTTGAATCCTAAGTTTTTGCTTCTCCAAACCAAACACTCATAAAAATGTCTACCTGTGTGGATGACATGTAAATCCTACACCTGGTATTCCCTTTTGTTTTATGTAACATTTTCTACACACTGATTTACACTTGTATGATTAATTGTCTTGTATGTGTGTGTTTTGTAAAGTGTTCTGACATCCTACACTGGTATGAGAGGTGCTGTAATATAAATGAAATATATGTGAGAGGCACTAGGGAGAGGTGAGGGGCGCTATTGGAGGGTGATAATGAGGGAATCATTGAAGGGCCACAACAATCATTGTTGCGTCCTGGTGCTCTGTAAGGTCATTTCTTACTATGCTTTAAAAGCAAAGACAGTTCAATGTATAATGAACAAATGTGTTGTAGATTGCAACATTCTTGCCATTTTTTCAAATATTCTTGGAGGATCCCTACAACCCCTCTTATAGTGGTGAGTTTCACTTGATGTACTCGCTTGCTACGCACAGTACAGGTGCTGATCTGACAAACTTTGCCTGGGCTGCTTTAGGTTCCCAGTCCGGACATGAAGCATACACCGACCAGTTCCAAAGGAACTGACTAATTTCTGCCCAGCACCTAATCTAGCAGTTTTTTTCCAAATTACCTAAAAGACATACATAATATCATATGATACTCTTTTTGGAAGCAAATGACATACTGATTCACCCGAAGTCAGGTGTCAAGTCGGGATGCAACACTGAATTCATGACCCTGCCAATAACCAATGATGTTCATCACATTATGGACAAAGGTGAATCATGGCTGCTCATCCTCCTAGACATATCAATGACCTTTGACTCAGTGAGAGATCTTTCACTCCTAGGAACACTTGTGGAAAGTATGTCAGTGGCACAGTCCTTAGTTGGTTCTTGTCACTGTTAAAAAAATTGGTTCAATACTTGAAAAAGCTAATCCTCTTTCCAAGCCAGCAATGCTACAATAAGAAGTACCCTCCTGCACAATACTTTTGTCAACACTACTCAAGATATGCATGGAAACACTTGCATCCATTTTGATATACTCAAATATCACATATTATTTCTATGATGGTGATACACAGCTATATTGGAAATTCTCCTGGTCTAAGGATGATATGTTTTCTCAAATCCTCAACAAAATTAATTCTTGGTTGACAACCCACCACTTGAAACTAAGCTCACTAAGAGCAAAATGTCTGCTCATTTACTTTCCAGCTCCCACTCAACTGTATAAATGTCTTTAAGAAAGAACAATACTTGAAAGGAAACCAAACATTGTGGACTGCACTAAGGGGGTCATTCCGACCCCGGCGGTCATGGACCGCCGAGGCCGGGGATGCAGGAGCACCGCCAACAGGCTGGCGGTGCCCCGCAGGGCATTCTGACTGCGGCGGTTTGGCCGCGGTCAGACCAGGAAAACCAGCGGTCTCCCGCCGGTTTTCCGCTGCCCTCGGAATCCCCCATGGCGGCGCAGCTTGCTGCGCCGCCATGGGGGATTCCGACCCCCTCACCGCCATCCTGTTCCTGGCGGTTCCGACCGCCAGGAACAGGATGGCGGTGAGGGGTGTCGTGGGGCCCCTGGGGGCCCCTGCAGTGCCCATGCCAACGGCATGGGCACTGCAGGGGCCCCCGTAAGAGGGCCCCACTTTGAATTCCAGTGTCTGCTAAGCAGACACTGGAAATCGCGACGGGTGCAACTGCACCCGTCGCACCTTCCCACTCCGCCGGCTCCATTCGGAGCCGGCTTCCTCGTGGGAAGGGGTTTCCCGCTGGGTTGGCGGGCGGCCTTTTGGCGGTCGCCCGCCAGCCCAGCAGGAAAGCCAGAATGGCCTCCGCGGTCGAGCGGCCATATGGCGGTTCCCTCCAGGCGGGCGGCTCCCGCCGCCAGCCAGGGTCTGAATGACCCCCTAAATCCCTTGGTTACATGCCATAAAAGGACCTTAACTTAGAATAGCATAATAGTAATCTTGCCGAGGGAACACAGTTCCAAATTAGACTGCTCAGAGGTATCAAATAGTTGTCACCAGACCAGGATTTAAAACAAGTCATCCAGGTTCTAACTATGTCAAGACAAGTTTATGGTTTTCCATGTTTGTGGAAATTCTTAAAAATCACTGTGCTCTCCTCAAAGGAGTCTTACAGTGCAGCCACCAGACTGATATTGGGATCTAATAATTGTGACTGTTCCTTATCCCTTATAATCAATCAATCAGTCAAGGATTTGTAAAGCGCAGGTAATCACCCACAGGATCTCAAGGCGATAATAAATCGAAAGTGGCTCGCCACAAAAGAAAAAACTATCTAGAAGATCCTCAGGGCATTGTATGCAGGCACCCTTAACCAGCTCACTCAGAAACTGCAGGTCTGAGGTGTCCAAGCGGATTCAGTGGCTCAAAATGCCAGCCACAAATGAATCTGTAACATTAAATCAGTAATTTCTCTGATTGTGCTTTAGAGTTTAGAATTTGTTTCCTCCAGACATCAATAAACTCCTTCTTATGAAGCATTAAAAAGGCAGCTGAAGACCCTGCTATTAGTTCACCACTTCCACATTTAGATATCACAATTCTCCAAAAACGAGGATTCACTAGCACCCGATCAATAGCCTTGATAGACTGCATAACTGTTCATTACAAGAGCACTGCAAACTTCCTTACTTTTAAGGGTTATACTTGTGTGACCTGCTGTACAGTTTCTTTTCTAATTAAGCTATATAAATATAACACAAACGTAAAATCTTACAATTGTAACTTTGGAAAACACTCTTGTGTAAAGCTCCATGTCACCATCAAGACGTGTTAGCAATCAATCAATCAATCAGTAATTTGTTAAGCGCGCTACTCACCCGGTAAGGACTCAAGGCGCTGGGGGGGGGGTGCTACTGCTCGAAAAGCCAGGTCTTGAGGCGCTTCCTAAAGGTTAGGAGGTCCTGGGTCAGATGTAGGTTGACTGGGAGGGAGTTCCAGGTTTTGGCGGCAAGGTGGGAGAAGGATCTGCCGCTGGTCGTGGTCCGGTGGATGCGGGGGGGGGTTGCGAGGGCGAGGTTGGCGGAGCGTAGCTGGCGTGTTGGGATGTGGAAGTTGAGACGCTCGTTGAGGTAGGCAGGTCCGGCGTCGTGGAGAGCTGTGTGAGCGAGGATCAGGACTTTGGAGATGATCCTTTTGTTGACGGGCGAGCCAGTGGAGGTCTCTGAGGTGGGTTGAGATGTGTTTGTGGCGAGGGAGGTTGAGGATCAATCAATCATTCAATCAAGGATTTATAGAGCGCACTAATCACCCGGTAGGGTCTCAAGGCGCTGTGGGGAAGCTACTGGTCGTAGAGCCATGTCTTGAGGCGTTTCCTGAATGTCAAGAGGTCTTGGGTCTGGCGAAGGTGGAGCGGTAGGGAGTTCCAGGTCTTGGCGGCTCGGTGAGAGAAGGATCTTCCTCCGGCGGTGGTGCGGTGGATGCTGGGATGGAGGCAAGGGCGAGGCTGGCGGAGGGAAGATTGCGGATGGAGGTGTGGAAGGTGAGTCTGTCGTTGAGGTAGGCTGGGCCTGTGTCATGGAGGGCCTTGTGTACATGGATGAGGAGTTTGAAGGTGATCCTCTTTGATACTGGTAGCCAGTGAAGGTCTCTGAGGTGGGGGGAAATGTGGTCGCGGCGTGGGATGTCCAGAATGAGGCGGGCGGATGGGTTCTGGATTCTTTGCAGCTTTGTTAGGAGTTTGGTTGTTAGTCCTGCAAATAGGGCGTTTCCGTAGTCCAATAGGCTGCTGACCAGGGCGTGGTTTCCTGGTTTCGACGGGAATCCACTTGAAGATTTTGCGGAGCATGCGGAGAGTGTTGTAGCAGGAAGAGGAGATGGCATTGACCTGCTGAGTCATGCTGACTGTGGAGTCCAAGATGAAGCCTAGGTTGCGTGCTTGGGTGGTGGGTGAGGGCGCGGTTCCTAGTGAGGTGGGCCACCAGGAGTCATTCCAAGTTGAGGGGTTGGTGCCAAAGATGAGGATTTCTGTCTTGTCTGTGTTTAACTTGAGGTGGCTTGATTACAACCAGCTGGCGATGGCGTGAAGTCCGTTGTGGAGGTTATTCTTTGCAGTTGTAGGGTCTTTCCTGAGGGAGAGGATGAGCTGAGTGTCTTCTGTGTAGGAAACTATGTTGAAGTGGTGGGTTCGTGCGATGTTGGCGAGGGGGGCCATGTAAAAGTTAAAGAGCGTGGAGCTGAGCGAAGATCCTTGGGGAACGCCAAAGATGATTCTGGAGGCTTCTGACAGGAACAGTAGGAGGCGGACTCTCCGGAT
This sequence comes from Pleurodeles waltl, assembly GCF_031143425.1. Classification (NCBI taxonomy): domain Eukaryota; kingdom Metazoa; phylum Chordata; class Amphibia; order Caudata; family Salamandridae; genus Pleurodeles; species Pleurodeles waltl. The sequence continues at coordinate 300,112,745 of NC_090446.1, forward strand.
TCCGCCTGAGAGAAATGATGAGATCCAGTTGAGTGCCTTGTCGCGGATTCCAGCGCTGTGGAGGCGTGTGCGGAGAGTGTGATGACATACCGTGTCGAAAGCTGCGGAGAGGTCCAGGAGGATGAGTGCTGCTGTTTCTCCTCCATCGAGCATGGTCCTAATGTCGTCTGTGGCAGCAATGAGTGCAGTCTCAGTGCTGTGGTTTCTGCGGAATCCGGATTGGGAGGTGTCGAGTACCTTGCTGTCTTCCAGCAACCGGGATAGTTGGCTGTTTACGATTTTTTCGATGACCTTGGCTGGGAAGGGGAGCAGGAAGATCGTCCGGTAGTTCTTGGGGTCGTCTGGGTCTGCATTTGGTTTCTTCAGCAGGGCGTTGATTTCTGCGTGCTTCCATCTTTCTGGGAAGGTGGCTGACTTGAAGGAGCTGTTGATGGTTTTGTAGAGGTGGGGGGCGATGATGATGTTTGCCTTATTGAAGATATGGGGTGGGCAGGGGTCCGATGGTGATCCGGAGTGGATGGAGGCCATTGTGGTGGCGGTGTCCTCTATGTTGACGGTTTCCAGGTGTGGAGGAGTTGGGTGTTGCTTGGAGGGTTGGGTTCTTGGCTGTTTGTACTTAGCTGGTGGGACTGGGGTTTGAAGCTATTGTGGATTTCTTCTATCTTTCAACAGATGTGGGTTGCCAGTGAGTTGCAGAACTCCTGTGATGGCGGGGGTTCGTTGGAGCAGGTCCTGGGGGTGGAGAGCTCATTGACGATGCCGAAGAGCTCTTTACTGTGGTGAGCATTGGCGTCGATGCGGTTTTTGAAGTGGGTCCTTTTAGTGGTGCGGATCAGTTGGTGATGTTTGCGTAGGGCATCCTTGAAAGCGATGTGGTTGGAGTTGGTATGGTCAAGGTGCCAGGTTTTTTCCATTCTGCGACATAGCCGTTTGGATTCCTGTAGTTCTGGGGTGAACCAGCTGGCCTTGATTCTATGGGAGGTGTTTGGTTTTTTTTTGAGCGGTGCGAGGGTGTTGGCGCAAATCTCCCATCCAGCGATGCAGGTCGGTGGTGGCTGTGTTGGGGTCTGGGGTCCCAGGGGGTGGGGCCCGGGTGAGAGTGGAGATCAGGTGATCCGTTGATATTTTGCTCGAGTTGCGTCGGGGGGTTGTGTGCGGTGGTGGTGAGTGACTGGTTTCTGGTAGGAGAAGTGGATGCAGCGGTGGTCTGTCCAGCTGAGTTCGGTGGTGTGGCTGAAAGAGACGTGGTTGCTGGCTGAGAAGATGGGGTCGAGTGTGTGGCCTGCGGAGTGGGTGGGTGAAGTGACGAGTTGCTTGAGGCCGAAGTTGGCGAGGTTGTCGATTAGGTTGGTGGTGTTGATATCATTGTTATTTTCTAGGTGGAAGTTTAGGTCACCGAGGAGGATGTAGTCTGTTGAGGCGAGGGCTTGGGAGCTGATGGCATCGGCGATGTCATCGCAGAACTGCGGTCTGGGTCCAGGGGGTCTGTAGACCAGTGTTCCTCTGAGTGTGTTGTTGGCGTTGATGTGGATTTTGAAGTAGAGGTGCTCGGCCGAGTTGATGGTGTCGTGGGAGTTGGTGGAGACTCTTATAGTGTTTTTGTGGACTATGGCGATTCCTCCTCCTGGTCTGTTGATTCGGTCTCTTCTGGTGATCTTGTAGTTTTCTGGTATGGCTATGGCTACGTCTGGTTCCGAGGCTGAATTCATCCAGGTTTCGGTGAGGAATGCGACGTCGGGCGAGTATGTGGTCAGGAGGTCCCAGAGTTCAAATGCATGTTTGTGGACGGAGCGGGTGATAAGTAGGATGCATCTTAGGCGGTTGTCTGTTTTGATTTGGAGTTTGGTGGTTAGGTTGCAGGTGAAATTGTAGGCTTTGCAGGAGAAGGGTCCTTTGGTGATTGCCGGTGTGGATTGGAAACAGATGGAGGAGCGTCCTGGATTAAGGGCGTGGAGTTCGTTGGCAGTGTAAAGGTGTTCAGTGGCATGGGAGGCGTGTTGGCCAGGGAATCTGGGGGTCTGGTGCTGGGCGCGGTCTTGGCGCGGACGGGTGCAGACAGGCTTGCCTTTGGCGCTCCAGCGGCACGTCCGTGCTGCGGCCGGCACAAGAGGGGAGGTGAGAGGGAGTGGCAGCTGGGAGGAGGGAGGGAAACCTCCAATGGGAGTGGCAGGGGCAGCAGGAGTCAGGAGCGGGAAGAGCTCTGAGGAGGAAGGAGGGGGGCGGGCCGGGGGGAAGCAGCAGCACGAACCTTCCGGGAGAGGAGAAGCCAAGAAGCCCAAACAAGCCCAAACAAGCCCAGACAAGATCAAACAAGCCCAAAACAATGGCAGCACTTACCGGAGCAGTGGTGAGGAGGAAGGGACCTGCCTGCAAGGATGCAGGGTCAGAGGTCACTTCTAACCTCGTGCTGCGGCCGGCATAAGAGGGAAGGTGGGAGGGAGTGGCAGCTGGGAGGGTGGAGGGAAACCTCCAATGGGAGTGCGGGGGGCGGGGGCAGCAGGAGTCAGGAGTGGGAAGAGCTCGGAGGAGGAGGGAGGGGGGCGGGCCGTGTTGAAGCAGCGGCGCAAACCTTCCGGGAGAGGAAAAGCCAGGAAGCCCAAACAAGCCCAAAACAATGGCAATACTTACCGGAGCAGTGGGGAGGAGGAAGCAACCTGCCTGCAAGGATGCAGGGTCAGAGGTTGCTTCTAACGCCGCGCTGCGGCCGGCATAAGAGGGGAGGTGGGAGGGAGTGGCAGCTGGGAGGAGGGAGGGAAACCTCCAGTGGGAGTGCGGGGAGGTGGGGGCAGCAGGAGTCAGGAGCAGGAAGAGCTCCGAGGAGGAGGGAGGGGGGCGGGGACGTGGGGAAGCAGCGGCGCAAACCTTCCGGGAGAGAAGAAGCCAAGAAGCCCAAACAAGCCCAAACAAGCCCAGACAAGCCCAAACAAGCCAAAAACAATGGCAGCACTAACCGGAGCAGTGGTGAGGAGGAAGCTACCTGCCTGCAAGGATGCAGGGGCAGAGGTCGCTTCTAACCTCGCGCTGCGGCTGGCATAAGAGGGGAGGTGGGAGGGAGTGGCAGCTGGGAGGAGGGAGGGAAACCTCCAATGGGAGTGCGGGCGGGGGCAGCAGGAGTCAGGAGCGGGAAGAGCTCCGAGGAGGAGGGAGGGGGGCGGGCCGTAGGGAAGCAGCGGCGCGAACCTTCCGGGAGAGGAGAAGCCAAGAAGCCCAAACAAGCCCAAACAAGCCCAGAAAAGCCCAAACAAGCCCAAAACAATGGCAGCACTTACCAGAGCAGTGGTGAGGAGGAAGCGACCTACCTGCAAGGATGAGTCGTGCTGAGGCGTTCTGGATGAGCTGGAATTTCCTCTGGAGCTTGGCCGTTGTTCCCATGCAGAGCGCGTTGCCATAGTCCAGTCTGCTTCTAACGAAGGTCTTGCAAAGCATGCGAAGGGTGTTTAAACATGAGGATGAGATGGAGTTGACTTGCTGGGTCATAGAGAGCGATGAGTCCAGTATGAAGCCGAGGTTACGTGTGTGGGTGGTGGGCGTTGGGGCAGACCCCAGAGTGGTAGGCCACTAGGAGTCATCCCATGCTGATCTGTTGGAGCCGAAGATGATGATCTCGGTCTTCTCAGAGTTCAGTTTGAGGCGGCTTGCTTCCATCCAGTTGGCGATGGCGTGAAGTCTGGTGTGGAGGTTGTCTTAGAGGTTGTGGGGTCTTTCGTGAGAGAGAGGATGAGCTGAGTGTCATCGGCCTAGGAGACGATGTTGGGGCCGTGGGATCGGACGATGTTGGCGAGTGGTGCCATGTAGACATTGAAGAGGGTGGTGCTGAGTGAGGATACTTGGGGGACTCGGCAGATGGTCTTGGTGGCTTTTGACAGGAACGGGGGGAGGTGGATTATTTGGGTTCTGCCAGAGATGAAGGCTGTGAGCCAATACAGGGATCTGTGGCGGATGCTGGCGTCGTGGAGGCGTGTGCGAAAGGTGTGGTGACAGACAGTGTCGAAGGCTGCGGAAAGGTCAAGGAGGATGAGGGCAACGGTTTCACCTTTGTCGAGCCTGCTCCTGATGGCGTCGGTGCAATCGATAAGAGCGGTCTCAGTGCTGTGGTTCTTGCGGAAGCCGCATTGGTAGATGTCGAGTAGGCTGTTGTCCTCGAAGAAGCGAGATAGTTGGTTGTTGAATATCTTCTCGATGTCCTTCGCAGGGAAGGGGAGTAGGGAGATGGGCCGGTAGTTTTTGAGGTCTTCTGGGTCGGCTTTGGGCTTTTTGAGCAGGGCGATGACTTTGGTGTGTTTCCAGCTCTTCAGGAAAATGGCGGCCACGAAGAGCTGTAGATGATGGTCCCGAGCTGGGGAGCGATGATTTGGCTGGCTTTTTTTAAGACATGGTTAGGGCAGGGGTCGGCGAGTGAGCCGGAGTGTATGGTGCTCATAGTCTTAGTGGTTTCCTCATCGTTGGTGGGGGTCCAGGCACTCAGGATGTTGGTGTGGATGGGTGCGTTGAGGTCGGCCTGGGCAGTGGTGGTGGTGGGGGATGGCAGTGCGAAGCTGCCATGAGTGTCTGTGATCTTGCGGTGAAAAAAGGTGCTGAGGGAGTCGAAGAGGTCTTGCGAATGGGGGGGGGGTCGGCAGAGCAGGATTTGGGGTTGGTGAGTTCCTTGATGATGCCGAAGAGTTCCTTGCTGATGTGTGCGTTGTTGTCAATTTGTTCTTTGTAGAAAGATCTTTTGGTGGTCTGGATGAGCTGGTGATGTTTGCGGATGGTGGATTTGAGGGCGGCGTGGTTGCTTTCAGTTTGTTCTAGGTGCCAGATCTTCTGGGATTTTCGGCATTCCTGTTTGGAGGCCTGAAGGTCTGCGGTGAACGAGGGTGCTTTTTTGTTAGCACACACAAAAGTAACACTTTTCAGTGCACTTATCACATAATATGGTTAATGTCTTGAAATTACATATTCTACACAGGGAAAATCACACAATTTTCCCTTTTGCCTTTTGTTGTTTTCTGCTTTTATGTGGTCCCAGGACTTCAAGCAAAGCCAGATTTATGAACCTTTAGGGGTGTTTTCACTCCTACTGCTCTGTCATGGCCCTTTGCATACATTACCCTGAATCTGACACTAGGCCTCTCTTTATTCAGCTTAAATAACCTTTGCACATGAAAGATTATTGCCTCTGTGTTTTTGTCTCTCCTGCTGAGTTGCATCAGGTGAGAGTTGCAAGAGAACAGGCAACCTGGACACTAATATCGGTGGAACATATGACGTTCAGTTTTTTTACTTCTTTTGCGGTGCTTTGTCCCTTTTTAGACTTTTTGCCATTAAAATATCACCCTTACAAGTCTCATGTGAGAGCAGTTTGTTCTACAATCGGTTCTCATTTTGAAGAAAGCAGTAAAGCGTATTACATCCCAAGTGCCCGTGATCCAGCAAAAACCATGATGCAATCGAATCCAGAAAAGAAACCTTCCATTCTCTCCAACCTGCCTCAGAACTGAGACCTCAAAGGCCCCTAACACACGGAGCCTGTTTGTATTTATTTATCTTCAGCGCCGGCCTTGTGTCACCGAGGCCTGGCAGGAAATGAGAGTTTAACATAAGGAGTAGTAACTGGAGAACATCATGCGCTCGCTGCTACAAACGCCAGCCTCCCCCCTTCCCGCCCGTACATTGACTAAACCTGGGGAATGAGACAAGTCTTTACGATTATGGACTTTGGCAGGAACCAAAGCTAGGGGGTGGGTGGTGTAATTTTTGGGATCTCAACTTACAGCTCTGCCATGCACCATACTCCTGGAACAGTGTGTACTCTGCCTTTGTACACACTTCGGCCCATATTTATACTTTTTGACGCAAACCAGCGCCGGCGCTGGTTTGCGTAAAAAAATTTACAGCCGGCTAACGCCATTCCTACGAGCCATGCGGGCACCTTATTTAAGTTTCGACGTTAGCTGGCACTGCGGGCTGGTCAGAGCAAAAAAAATCACTCAAACCAGGCAGCGCCGACATAGGAAAAAATGGGGATTGTGCGTCAAAAAATGGTGCAAGTCAGGTTTGAGTAAAAAATCATGGCTCAAACTGCACTTGCGCGATTTTGTGACGCACAACCCCCATTGAAATGACTCCTGTCTTAACAAAGACAGGAGTCATGCCCCCATGCCCAGTGGCCATGCCCAGGGGACTTCTGTCCCCTGGGCATGGCTAATGAGCACAGTGGCATGTAGGAGGGCCCAAATTAGGCCCCCCTATGGCACTTAAAAAACAATAATAATAATACTTACCTAAACTTACCTGTACTTACCTGGGATGGGTCCCCCCATCCATGGGTGTCCTCCAGGGGTGGGTGGGGCGGCAGGGGGTATCCCTGGGGACAGGGAAGGGCACCTCTGGACTGCTTCCATGGTCAGAGACCATGGAAGTGAGCCCACAGGTCCCTTAACGCCTGCCCTGACCCAGGCATTAAAAAACGGCACACATCAGGCTGTGCACCGTTTTTTAAGGCCTGCCCCCTCCTGTGCGACAAAATGACGCGGGAGTATAAAAAAGGCGCACAGGCCTTCAAGTAATTTTTTGGGTGGGAACGCCTACCTTGCATGTCATTAACGCAAGGCGGTTTCCCGCATCCAAAAAATTAGGCACACAGAGGAATTTTGACGTCCGCGGGGTCGGGCGTCATATTATAAATATGGTGCACGGTTTGTGCCGAATATGAGTCAACATTTTTGACGCACTTTCGGGCAAACAGAGTATAAATATGCCCCTTGTCTTTCCTGTCAAATTCTCGACACTGCAGTAGAGGAACTATAAAAACCTCCACTAATGCAAAATTAACAATGTGCGATTCATGCAGAAGAGCCAAAATCCATAGATGTCCATACTAGAGGCTTTGGAAGATAGGACCCATGCCAGATATTCAGAACACACACTGATGATGTGTTATTTATTACTGCGCAAAAAACGGACTAAACTCGGTATAGCAAGGACTGAGGGGATGGAAGGGGGTGGTCGGGCATTGAGTTAAATACAACAGCAAAGGAAAGTAAGTTGTTAACAAATGTCAAGACTTTTTCAGTGGGTCAACAACGTCCCATAACTTGACAATGTGTATAAATACGTCATGAGTTCAAAAATTAGAAAGGATAGCCCACTTTGTTTCAATTCTAAGTTCTTCTGCACCACAGAATGGAGCGCCATGCATAGTGCTTGAAGAGCTGCTGTGAGACCAGGGCTGGTGTCTACTTGACAGCCAGTATCCCTGAGGTGTGGAGACATCACCTGAAGTGTGTGCAACTTTCAGAAGAAGCCAAGCGCCTATACGCCTGTTTTCCTGTGCAGATAGGGAAGGAGATTATCTGGCCCAGGAGGAATAGAGACTTTCCCAGAGGAGAAGCTGACCCATTTTCCTACATACAGAACACCCAGAAGAAATTGCTGCCAAGTGATAGAGTTACTAGAAGTCATCTGGTCTTCCAGACTGTGGTTTTTGTGGTGAACTGCCTAAAGAAACTTTAGGCCAGATTTACAAGAAACAGGAGCATCAGTACGGATGCGCCAGTTTGCTTACGTCACCCCTGCCCCACCTAAGAACACCATGTGTACACCGTATTTATAATACAGTGCACCATGGCGGTCAATAGGCCAATAGCATAAGAACTTTTGATGCTTTTGTGGCGCTTTGCTCCACTGGCATCAAAAATGTTGACGTGGTGGAGCAAAGTGCAAAGAGGCACATAGGTTAATAGGGGTGCACCATTTTAACATCTGTTCTGAGCAGGTGTTAAAAATGATGCCAAAAATGGCACCGCAAAACCTTTTGGATTTCACCGTTCCAGTTTTGCAGGCCTCCTAATGCTGAAATGCTCCCTTGCATACATAATGCCTAATGCAGGCATAATGTGGTGAAAGGGGTAGCAAAGTGGCACAATGCATGCACTGCGTCACTTTGTAAATATGGCGTGGCAAAAATTGCCTCCTTGAGCCACATTAGCATAAAAAATTACCCGAGTTTGGCGCAAGGAGGCCCTAGGGTCTTCTAAATCTGGCCTTTTGAACTTAGGAACAATGTGCAGTCTGGTACACCTGCAGCCAGAAGAACTGGTATTGCTGCTGCTGATGTGTGGCACAGTCTTTGAAGTCACTTTGCAGCCACTGCTGAAGTGAGAGATCTGCCAGGACGGGAGCTGCAGCTGAGCACCCAGAGTATGGCCTAGAAACTGCAACTTCTGAAGATGAGCATTTTATAGACTTGCCCAGGCACCACAACTGCTGAAGGCAAGCATTTACTCATCTTTCTTGCCATGCAGATACCTTTAGCTGTCTAAGAGCGAAGAAAAGGAGGACCGCCAGCACTTTCAAGCAAAGCCAAGGATGGCGATGAAGGCTTAAGCCAACATATGCACCATCCAGCACTAGCTCAGCCTTGTCTATGCTGAACAGGTAACGTGAGGCCCAGTCTCCAAAGACTGAAAGACTTAAACATGATTATACAAAGATAAGCCTGCGAAAGTAAGTTGTCCTTACTAGTGAAGCAGTTTCGGTTAATAATTTTGTGCTGATAGCATAGTGAATGTAATCGTACTTAACATAAACTTGTTGGCGAGGGGTTGACCACAGATTGGTGCACATAGAGGAGAGAAGAGGACACCATAGAAGGTGATGCTCTCTGTTAAGTGCCCATGGGTGAGACCATTTAACCTTCTATTCACACCCCTATCAAATTGTGTAGTATTGTGTGGTGGTGTGTTAATGAAGTACTTTCTTTTACTAAAAAGAAATACACTGAGCTGGACCGTGAGTCTTTGTGTCGAATGATGACTGTTTTAAGTCCTACCTTCATGAGAAGCCTTAGACTGCTCACCTAGAGTATGCTAAGATGCAGGTGCGGAAAGGGTGTACAGTTTGCAGAGTATAGTACAAGGCCTGAGAACACAAGAAGTAAACAACCTCAAGGTTGTGTACCAGAGGCCCCCACCTGGCCTGTGGAACCCCCAAAAGGGGTGATAAGGGCAGTTCTCAAAAGGCATTTATAAACCAGTGTCACAATCTTAAAATTGAGTCTGGCCTTTAGGGGTGGTCTAGGAAGGCATTTCCACAAGTGGGAGATCTGATGATGCAAACAAATTCCAAAAACTCCTATTGTATGTACATTTGTCTTATGTTGCCATACTGAAAGTGCGGCATGGATACAACCTTCCTGACCTTTCCTTGATACCACTATCTGGGAAATGGTAAACTCATCTGAAACCAGATGGGTACTGAACTCCACTAGCCTAGTCTGCGATCCATACCTCACAGGCTAACAACATATAGGTTCGACAATAAATGCACACACTATAATCCCAACTCAACCAATAGGAGGTATTTCTACCTTCCCAACCTGTCTTGCATACTGCAACATTCTAACCACCCCATGTTTCATCAAATGATGATATTCCCAAAACAAGAAAATTCAAACCCACACAACTTGCTAATCATAACATGTTGCATTCCCAGTTCAATGCAAAAAGCACATATCAATTAGCAAAATCGGAAACCAAAATATCCCCAAACGTATCAACCACACAGTTAGCAGGAACCAAAAACTTGTCTTAAAAAAAGCACATTGAAGCATTTTGAATACATTGAATGCCTCTTTCCCCCTTCCCTGAACTCATAAAATTTTGCAATTCAATGTGCCACAGAAGATGATTTAACCTTCCTATGACCAGTCCCTGCCTCTCTACACCTTACACAGGCAGATAGGTTTTAGAAGCAACATACAGTATTTTATCTCTATTTCAAGTGACCTTGAAAATGATTCTACTTCTCTTTTCTCCTACTGTTTTAGGTATTCCAAGTAGACACATCTACATCTTCTTGCTTTGTAAGTTTGTTTTTGTAAAACCAAAAGCATGTTATAGTTTGATGATTGCTGAAGCATTTTAAGGCATCGGTAAAGTGGGCTCGGGCCCTGTGCCCCAGCCTTTCAGGGGGGGGGTGATAAAGCAAGCTCTGTTTTGCAGTCTTGCCCTGATTACCTTGAATAATTCTAGAACAGCTTGTTGTAAACATTGTTTCCCTTAAATTAATTTTTAAAGTGATTGATATGTGCAACTCTATAACATACTTTTTTCAGATAAATGTTGTTTTAATGTTTCCTGCATCATCCATAAACAAGTTTCTTTTAGATCAAAACATGACCTCACATATGAGAAAGAGGAGGATCTCACAGAGATTCTTTGCAGTATATATTAGAGAGCGGCTGCTATGTTACACATGTCACTATACCTGAGTAGTAGATGTAACAACTTTAGAATTTGAAGGAGCGCTCAGTGACTTGCCAAAGAGCTGCATGTAAGAGATGAAACTGGATCATAAATACAAAGCAGTTCCGAAGAAGAGCCCCCAAAATACGTTCGCCCCCGTGCCCACAAAAAAATTAGGATGTCTCTGGATGAATGTTTGTCAGTTTGACAGTATCTTCAATCAACTTTTAACATATTCACAAAAGAGTCCGTGATCGTGGTTATTGCAATTGGCTAGATATGTTTTAAGGGCATCCAGGCATTTCCAAATGCAGAGGAAGGGGACTTCCTCAGGGCAATGGACCTCACTACCGTGGCCCTGGAGGCTCTGGGGACCCAGGGAAATGACCACAGATACACATACAGTTGAACCCTCACCCTTCAGTGTACAGGTCTGAGACCTTAACCACTAGGCCAAAAGTGACTCCTTAACATGTGGTGTCCAGTCTTAGCTATGACAATGAACCCAAAGGTTTTGAGTGGAAAAAAGACTTCAATATTACATGACTAGGAATGTTTAATAGTCAAAACACTGGAAAATAAACAGACACCCGGCCATGAGATACACTGATTTCAACCTGACAGTCCAAGACCTTTACCATTGAGCCAGAAATAACCATTTTCTGCTGTGTCTCAAAACGTAACTATAACATTCTAGCAAAACATTTTGCTAGAGTGACGCTTTGAAGTCATTGCATGGAGTGACCATTGCAATAACAATCTCTCTCTCTCTTCCTTCGCATTATGGGATGGAAGAGAGAGAGAGAGAGAGAGAGTGACAGGATCGCGGGGGGAGCCTCAAGGCCTGCATGGACCCCTCCAGACAGTCCATTGGTACCGGGGAGGTGGTGGTCACCGGACTGGGGGGTCTGCAACAGACCCCCTTCATTCTTTTATGGTAGCCCGGGGAGGTGGCAGTGCCTGGAGCTGTGGGGGGACCACACTGCCCCCTCATTCTTAGTCTATTTAGCCCCAGGGCAGTGGTGGTCCCCGAGTGGCCTCCCGCATACATAGTGTGTTTTGCCCTGAGAAGGTGGCGGTCCCTGAGGCTGCAGGGGGCTGCGCGGTCTCCTGAATAAAATTGTATCTTTGCCACAGGAAGGTGGACACCCCAGGGCTGCATCCCCCGCACACAATTGTATGTTTGCCCCAGGGAGGTGGTGGTCCCGGGGCTGCGGGGGGGCACGCATCCCCCAAAATACATAGTGTAGTCTGCCATGGGGAAGTGGTGGTCCCCGGAGGGGTTGCGCACCCCCAGCATAAATTTGTATCTTTTTCCTGGGGAGGTACTATCCCTGGAGCTGCGGGGGAGTTGCACGGCCCTCCGTATTATTCTCTGTAATCGCCCCAGGAGGTGGCGGTCCCTGGGGCTAATAGAAGCCCTAGGAGGGGGCCACCAAGCACCCCCTTCTTAAAAGGGGAGGGGACCACTCTTTTTTTGTATAGATATCTGGAAAATCTATGGATCCAGATCTGTGGATTTTCCGAACATTTAAAAGGGTGTCACTATCCTGACCCTTTTCCTTTTTTTTCACCTTTTTTTGGGACTTGGCTGAAGTTGAGTCCCAAGATGGCTGCCAACACTACCTGGTTGAAGAGATGGCAGCCAATCACATATCAGCACGGGGACAGTTGGATCCGCAGAGGATCCACTTCCCTAGATGGTTATATTTTTTAAACTCAAATATCTCCAAAAACTACTGAAGGGATTTACAACAAATCACAAAAAACATTCTTTCTGGACCAACAGCTAGCTTTCTGCCAAATTTGTTGTAATTTCTTTCAGTGGTACTGGCTGTAGTTGTGTTAAGTAATTTGAAAAATCCCATTGACGAAGCATGGGGGAAAAGTGTTTTGGGACCCCCTCTTTTTCTCAGCCCTTGCTTGAACTGACCAATATACGTTTTGAAAATTTCGTGAACATTCATATATATATGAATGCATATATATATATATATATATATATATTCCGTTGCACAGCGTCCTCCTTCCAACTTGGCGACACAGCACAGATGGATCCACAACTAAAATTGCAGGATAATCAAAAATGTATTAAGAAAGTGCTTTACGTTCATTCAACCACCTCCACGCACAACCCTGCTTCTAATACCCCACAAGCACCAAATCACGCACTGCCTTTGGCTGTGCACGGCGGGCCGTGGGGTCCTTTGGCCATGCGCGGAGGGGGTTGTGTGCCGGTCCTGCGTCTTACTCCTATAATCAACCAACCCCATGACACACACGCTGGCCCTGTGTGGTGGAGGTCGGCCACAGGGCTTGTCCTGCAGCCAGGCCCTGCTGCCAGCCCTCTAGAAGCACCAAATACCATGCTACGCACTCCCTTTGTTAAACACAAAATAAATGAAAGGGGGCTTTGCACATATACCCTAACACCCCTGCCTTGGTCCTGGGGTCCTCATGAAACCCCACTAGGGCCAATTATTTTTTTAAAGAATTTTCAACAAAACCAGCTGGCAAATCCTCTGATTTTGTGACATTTAAAAAAAAAAGCGTGGTCTCTCACGCTTCCAGGTGGGCCAGGACCCGAGTGCATGGCCATTATAATTAATAATGAGAGTGTGTACGAGATGCTCTCCTAGGGCTTTTAATAGCCCCTGGGTACACCACTTGCCGGGGGCCACATTTCAAAAATATATGCTGGGGCTGCGTGCACCCCCCGGTTCCTGAAGACCACCACCTCTCAGGGGCTACATTATAAAAATAGTTAGGGAGGCCATGCAGACCCCCCAGCCTCGAGACCACCACCTCCTGGGGCAACATTAAATAAATATATAAGGGGGGCGCACAGACCCCCCTGGGCCCTAGAGACAACCACCTCCCCTGGACTACAAAATAAAAAAAGTTTGGGCAGAACACCAGGCCCTGGGGACCCCTAACTCCCCGGAATAACATTAAAAAATATATTGTGGGGCTGCAAGGATCCACCTAGGGCCCGGGGGCCACCTTCTCCCAGGACTACATAATAAAATTGTTAGGAGGCCAAGTGGAGCCCCCTGGGCCCAGGGACCAACACCTCCCTGGGACAAAATACTTTTTTTAAATGGAAGGGAGGCCATGTAGCCCCCCTCCCTAGGCTGATTTTGGCCCTGGAGACCCCATCCCCCAGGGCGGTGCCACGTATTCCTTGGTACTCTGGCCCCACCCAGGGCACCCATTATATACTAATGGTGACTCTCAAGGCCCTTATGGTCCCAGCTGGCTCCCGTCTCCTGCGGGAGCTGCCATTGTTCTTGCTCACAGGGAGCTGCTGCAAAATAGCATCTCTCTGCGTGCAGGAGCAATAATATAATCTCTTTTTCTGCCCACATGTCTGGGAGGAGGAAAAGAGATGACATCTCCGCTTCCAAAATGCAGGAGCATTTTAACAGTTCCAGCTTGCTGGCAGTGGAGTGCTTGCTTTTGCTTGGCAGGAGCCGAGCCGTCACAGCTCCTGCCAAGCAAAAGCAAACAGCTACTTCCTGAGGGTGGGTACACCAGGAGGTAGCAGGAGCCGGCCCTCTGGGATGGCAGCCCCCACTGCATTTATGGCTCCAGTAAAGAGGCCTTGTGGCCCCCCTCACTTTTTATGCACAGGGCTGGCACTGGGGAGGTGGTGGTACCCGGTGCTGTATATGGAATGGGAGGGGGGGACTGCACAGTCCCCTTCCTTCCTTTTAAAAATAAACTGACTCCTGGAAGGAGGTGGTCCCTCAGGCCTGATGGGGTGGGTCTGTGCAGCTCCCCCAAATATTTTTTTCTTTATAACCCCAGGGAGGTGTTGGATGCCAGAGCCCAGGGGGGTCTGCAATGCCCCAACACATCTCTTTAGTTGTTGTTGTCCCGGGGAGGTGGCAGGGCGCAGGCCCCCCCCCACACATTTTTTATTACATGTTGCCCCTGGGAGGTGGTGCCCAGGGCTTTTGAAAGGCCTAGGATAGGAGGTCCCTCCTTACTAATAATAATTAATATGCCCCCTTGACCTCGCCCACCCGGTGGCAGAATTTTAAAAAAGCATGGGAGACAGCGCTTGCTTTTTTTAAACAAATGAGAGCAAAATTTGCAATTATATGCACATTTGGCTGTGAATTAAAACAAATAAAGGCCCTGATTTATACCTTTTGGTGCAAAACTGCAACAACGCAGCACCAGCCGGGCACTATATTTATGGAATGGTGCAAGCCGGTGCAAAGGGTAGGCTAGCGTAAAAAAAATGACGTTAGGCGGGTGGGGCAGGCAGTATGGAAGAAGGGGGTTTTGCACCAAAAAAGGATGTTTGGCAGGTTAGAGTAAAAAATTAAAAGACTCTAACCTGCCTAGCATAATTTCCTGACGCAAAACCATCCATACCACATGACTCATGTCTTAGAAAAGACAGGAGTCATGCCCAACACCCCAATGGCCAGCACAGGGGCCCTGGGTCCCTTGGGCATGGCCATTGAACCCAGTAGCATGTAGGAGGGCCCACTTCAGGGCCTCCAATGGCACTTAAAAAAAAAATACTTACCTGTACTTACCTATACAGACCTGGGAAAGGGTACCCCATCCTCCGCTGTCCCTCTGGTGTGGGTGGGGGTGTCCCTGGGGCCTGGGGAGGGCACCTTGGGCTTATTCCATTATGCTCCACCATGGAAATAGGCCCACAGGTCTCCTAACACCTGCCTTGACTCAGGTGTTAAAAAATGGGGCAAAGAAAGCTTTGCGCCATTTTGTGACCCCTCCTCCCTCCCGTGCGTGATTTTAGCACAGGGGATAAATATGGCGCTAAGGCCATAGAGTCATTTTTTGCAAGGGAATGCCTACTTTGTATCTCATTGACGCAAAGTAGGTTTCCACGTTCCAAAAATGACTTTAACTCCATAAATTTGGCGCTAGATGGGTCTAGCGCCAAAGTATAAATATGGAGTTAGTTTTGTACCGAATTTGCGTAAAAAATGGTGAAAATGTGGCACAAAACAAGCCTAAATATGCCCCTTAGTTGAAGTGTTGGCAGCCAATCAAATCCCAACATGAGACTGGGACTATTTATGAATAATTTGCTCTTCTAGATATACAAATTTGGATTTCCTTTAATATCTCGAAAAATACTGAAAGAATTTATACCAAATAACAAAATGCATGATCTACCACCTTTCTGCCATATCTGGTGTCCGTGCAGTGGTTCGGGCAGCTGGTGTGTCCTAAGAGTCTATGGGAATTAACATGGGAATAACACTTTTTTTGATCCCCCTTTTTCTAGGCCCTGCTAGATGGATCACCCCCAAAACCCTCCATACCCAAACATGACACTTTTTTTTGGCAAATTTTATGAAGATTTGTCAAATGGCACCAAAGATATAGCTAAGTTAAAAAAACGCTTTTTTAAGGAAACTACGTCCTAACTATAACTACCTATTGGCGACCTCCAGTAGGTAATAGATATATCCTGCATGCATATGTATACATAATATTCACTGAAAAAGGAAAGGTTACAGGGACGTTGTAGTTAGCCTCACATCTTAAAGGTACAAAACATTAGAAATTCGCCAGTTTTAGTTAGAGTTATCTCAACTAACTATAACTCATGCCCTTAGGTAACTATAACTCGCGCTCCTGCCAAGCACAGTTGTTTTGCAAAAATGTTACTGCAAATCTTACATTATAATTAGCAGTGCATGGCGAGGGCGCGAGTTGTAGTTACCTTAGGACACGAGTTATAGTTAGTTGAAATAACTCTAACTGTAACTGGTGAATTTCTAAGGTTTTGTACCTTTAAAATGTGTGTGAGCTTAACTTTGACGTTCCTGTAACCTTTGTTTTTTTCAGTGATTTTCTATGTTCTTTTAATGTATAGTACTATAAGTTAATCCAACCCCTCTTTTCACGGCCTTTGGCCGTCCGTGGTGGCGGTTGGCTACAGGGCTGGCCTGCACCCAGGCCCTGTGGCCAGACCTCTATAAGCAACTGCAGAGCTGCAACCAAGCCACAGTAAACAGCTATGTCCAGGGGGTGGGCACCCCGGGACATAGTAAGAGCCGGCCCTTGGAGGGTAGCAGTCCCCAGGGCCAATGAGGACATAGCCCTGGGGAGGTGGTGGTCCTTGGGGCTTTGGGGGGTGGGGCGTGCACTCCCCTCATAAATTAGTGTAGACCCGGGGAGGTGATGATCCCCAGGACTTGGCGGTCCCAAAGGGACCCCTTTTGTTTTTTTAAATATTTGCCCCAGGTTGTAGTAGTCCCAGGGGCAGCAGGGGGAAATGTGGCTGCTCCGATCATAAATCAGTGTAGTCTTGGGGAGGTGGTGGTCCGATGGTCTCCCCACTTACTTAAAACATTTTTTGGGCTGGGGTGGTGGTCCGCGGGGGGCCGTAGGGGCTGCCCCACCTTAAAAAGCATTGTGCCTTTGGGGGTGGGGTCCCCAGTGCACCGCGCCCATTAGCTCAATCGCCTAGGGAAGGTGGTGGTCCCTGGGGCTTATTACAGCCCAAGGAGGGGGGTATTGTTGCCCCTCTCCTACATCAACACAAAATGCCCCCTGGACCTGGCCCACCCAGAAGAAAATTTAAAAAAGCACAGGAGACAGCTTTTTTTTTTTTAATCTCAGAAAAATCAACAGATTCACCCGTGGATTTTTCAGTTGTTTTTTTTAATGCTTTTTAGCCCTGGCAGGGTCCCTCTGGGATCACAGCACCAGGGCTAAGGGGTCAAGGTGACTCTGCCCTGGTCCCTTTTCTTTTTTTTTGTATTTTTTTCCTTTGACCCGGCTTCAGCTGAGTCCCAAGATGACTGCCAACTTGAAGTGTTGGCACTCAATCAGATATCAGCACTGGGGCAGATGGATCTGCGGAGGATCCGCGTCCCTATTCATCTAAATATTTTGGCCTTAAATTACTCTGAGAATTCTGAACAGATTTACACCAAACCACACAAAGCATGTCTGCAGGCAGGGAAACAGAGGAAACCTATACTCCCAGCAAGCAAGAGTTTTTTCACAGCTCTCCCGTGCTGGGAGCGGAGTGTTTGCTCTGACTTGGCGGGAACTGTCAAAGCTCCTACCAAGTCAGAGAAAAGCAGCTGTGTCCACAAATTCACAAGGTTGTCGTGAATTTGCAGCAAAATGTTTTTAAAAAGTGCTTTTTTGCCCTGGTAGAGTACCTTTGGGACCCCAGCACCAGAGCTAAGGGGTCAGAATGTCCCAACCCTGACCCCTTTTCTATTTTTTTACTTTTTCTTAGGGACATAGCTGAAGCCAAGTCTCAAGTTGGAGGCCAACACTTCCTGGTTGAAGTGCTGGAAGCCAATCAGAGCTCTGCAGGTCTCTGCATGAGCTCTTATTATTCACTAAGTGGTCTGGGAGGATCTGCGGCGCTAGATATGCAAATTTGGATTTCCTTTTTTTCTCTTAAACCTCTGAACAGATTTACACCAAACAACAAAAAGTGTAATCTGCATACTGAAAGCTACCTTTATGCTACATTTGGTATTATTCCGTCTAGCGATTCGGGCTGTAGTCGTGTTAAAAACTCCTATGGGGAATTAACATGGGAAACGCATGTTTTTTTCCCCTCCCTTCTCTCAGCCCCTGCTTAATTGGATCATCCCAAAACTTCCCATGTAGGTGTGAGTTATAGTTACCTTAGGGCACGAGTTATAGTTACTTGAGGTAACTCTAACTATAACTGGTGAATTTCTATGGTTTCATGCGTTTAAAATGTGAGGCTCACTATAACGTCCCTGTAACCTTTGTTTTTTAAAGTAATATCTATATCCATATGGATCTATATATATATATATATAAATATATATATATATATGTATATATATTTTTTTTTCAGTTGTTGGAATAGAGGAATATGTTATGTTTACAATTCAGAATAGTCAGTTGTCACTTGCTGCAGATGGAGGGAGACGATAGATGTACACCTCTGGTGTCTGCAAAATATACAAGAGTACATGATGTTGTAGGATGCAGCTAAGAGCTGAAAAGACTGACTTCAAACCTAAACAGTAAATACCAAAATATTGACAACATGTGCAGTGTTATTGCATTTATATTGGCAAATTTGCAGTTACAGTTAGGTCAGAGTTCCATAGAAAGAGCAATACTTGTAATAACTTTGATGCTGTTTTACAAAACTTTCCAAACAAAGCTCAGCGGGGGTTTAGAATAGGGAGGTGGGGGGTGGAAATGGTTTTTCCATGTGTATTTCGATAGGACATTTTGAGTGTGATACAGAAAAAATGACTGAACGGAATCACATCAAATCTGACAGAAAGTTAGAGCTTTTCTTAGAAAGCAATTTTTAGGTCGAGTGGCAAGCACTTTGACCAGTTGTAAGGTTTGTGGGCTTTTAACCACGCTCACCTCATGCCCATCACTTTCACTCGTTCGTGAGCTTGTTTTTCAAAAATCTTTTGTTATCATCGGTAAATGCTTTACGTTCGTCCCACCTTGGGGAGGTGGTGTTACCACCTTGCAGGTTGACCCTGTTACATGGATAGTTGCACAATTGCCAAATGTTTTACTGTGAGCAAACTTCTTTTTCCTTTTGTGTCTTTCCTTCACACTCATGCTCATGGCGGCCATGGTGCTTTGAATCGGCTCGCTTATGTCAACTGCTTTATTTTTCATTTTCAGTTTATGTGGCGAGAAAAATCCAGTTATTCTCACAATACCAGTTCACAAGGTACCTGTTATTTGCAGGAGATACAGTTTTCAGGCGTATGAGTTTTTGGACATTTGCTGAACTGCTATAGAGAACGTAACAGTTGATAGCAGTTGTTATTAGAGTTGACTGTTGACATCCAAAGATGGGATGAAAAGCATGTTCTATGTGCACAAATCCAGGATGCCAGGTGTGCATGGTAGTATAAGGGAGTAAATAGTATGAACCTTTTTATGCTCAATTTTCGGACTGTGTACACAGTCACTTTAATTCACTCCAGAGTTGATTATTTCCCTTGATTGACCTTCTCCTTCTGTGGTAAGGTAAATGACTCCATGTACCTCTCTGGTCTCACACCTCTTTATGCTACATACTGGTCTGATCTACATACTTTATTAATTTGTATCTCCATTTTTTGGAAATGCCCGTATTGTGTGAGATTTTCCTTATTTCCACAATATGTTTAAATAGTAAATTTAGCCTTGGACTGTCGATCAGTCATGCAGACCCACTAATTGGGGTGTCTCGACGTAAGATTGCCTAGTGTCCAGGCTCGACGGTGGATTCTAAGGCTGCAGTCAAACCTATTGGAAGTGTCGGGCTGTTTAGAGAAGCTGAACCTCTCTGTCTTCGGTGCTGTGATCATTTCTTCATCAAAGTTTATCAAGGCAAAGAACATACCTACTTAAAAACAGGTTGTGAAATACACTTTTATGTCCAGATCCATTGCTATTATGCCTTTTTCACATATTATTATCATGAATTAAAAATGCAAGAATTATTAACCATTGTGCTACAGTGTGGGCAGTTCCATTGCTGTAACCCTTGTAGTCTCGTCTTTTGCTGTAAATTCTGGTCCCCATCATTTTATCTAATTGAATATCCGTTCTTCAGCATTTTTTCAACCTTTACATCGTCTGTTTCATTGAGATCCATTTACACGGTCAACTTTTTCTCACTGGAAGCACATTCATAATTATAAATAGTCAAATAGTATTTGTGGTGAAAAGAGAGCTAGAAGTGCTGTATAGTCACTAGCACGCGTGTGAAGTGCAATAGAACAGGTGCACGCTGCCCGTTCAGTGTTGGCGCTAGATCTAGGATCATGGACTAGGAACTTCACAACTCATACATTCACCAGAACTGTGAAGACATTGGAAGTGCTCTACTATTGCATGAACGGAATACGCACAAAAAAATCTGATGTTCACTCTTCCACCAAACAAAATAAGACTCCAGACCGTCCTATGCAACAGAGTACATTTTCTGCATGTAACACCACACTGCATTCACGCCTTGAAAAATGTGGTGACTTGATATGAAATGTCATGCACACGGTAAGTGTGCTCACTATTCACAATAGTGCACTTGGGTGCGGATCTTGACCGACACACAAGATTTTATGATGAGGGTAAAGATCGAATATATATGGGCAGTCCAGACGAAACAGGAGGTGTGAAGCCTAAATGTGCCACAACGTCAATGCAGAAAGTTGCTCCAGAGTGTGTGTGCCTGAGTGTGTAATGCCCTCTCAGTTTACGGCATGAGTTGGTGCAGTCACAGTAATGTGGGCACTGAACTATCTATCACCAACAATGAGTGTAGCTATGTTTTGTCATAACATCCACATTGTGACCATACGTGAAAAAGTGAAGAGCAGCAGATCATAGTGATGGTTACATATGTCTTGAATCTAACCCGATATACTGCTGTCGTGTTTGATATAGCACACAGTGGAGAACACTCCATATGACTCTCAGAAGCTTTAGGGTCAGTGCGATCACCACCATGATGATACTAACTAATAATGCATGTAGGGCTACAAGTGGTACAAGAACACTTTCCAAGCAGTTACTAACATTCACACAGCCATCCACTGTGCCTCAAGAAGCACTAGACCCTCCGTAGCTGGGATGCACCTCAGTGGTGCAAGAAACCATGGCATCAATGGTATCCTTCATAAAACTGGAAAAGGGGGTGACATCTGTGTTGGCAGTCTGCCTTAGTGAGTTCAGTGCAGTGACTGTCCTCTCCCATCCACAGAGGTGATGGCCTTTCGCTTATATTTACCTTTTATGTTGCAACATGGCTATGCCATGCTGTCCTTTCTTCTTTGTATTTGCATCCAGCCTACTACAAGAGGTCCGCTTGGATTGCATTCCCTGGCTGTAGATTCCCCTTTAGTCTTTCACTCTAGTTTTTATTGTATGGTGGTGTTAGTGGCATATCTTGCAGCATTCTCTGTAACTGATTTTACGCCAGCTCAAAATATTCATCACACATTTCCACTTTCTTAGGTCGAGCGCACAACCACTTTGCGACCTGTTGCAAGTATTCTGTGGGCTTTTAACCACACCCATCTCCGGCCCATCATTTTCACTTGTTTGTGGGCTTGCCTTCCAAAAATCGCCTGATGTCATTGGAAAATGGTTTACTTTTGGCCCGCCTTGGGGCAGTTTTGTTCCTGCCTTGCAGACTGACCCTGTTACATGGATTATTGCACGATTGCCAATATACTTCAGTGTGAGCTAACTTTTTTTTTTTTTTATCTCTCTCCTTCGTGCTACATGACAGACATGGCGCTCACAGCGTGGTGAACTCCATCAGCAGTATTGTAGCGCTGGTCACATTGTTCACACTGTTACCTAATCAGAGTCACTTCTTCTGGCTCTCCCCTTCATACTCCATAGCTTTCACAAAAACACTTGATATATACTTTATGTAAAAACCACAGAAATCCTCAAAGCAGCTCTCTGACAGAGCGGGGGAGCTGATACTACAATATTCACTGCTCTCAGGAAACTTGCCCCATAATGCTTTGAAGACCATATCTCTTAGAAAATTGTTTTGCTCATAACTCGGCCTGTGGTGGTCCTAGGACAATGGGACCACCACCAAAACGTTCACAGCAAAGTGCTCTTTCCATCGACATCATCTCTGGAACCCACACTAGGTTAGTCAGAACCCCAAAATAATAACCCCTCCCATCAGTCAGTGTCTCTTTAAGTTCTCTCATGGTTGTAACTTTTTATTTACAGCTGGTAATAGTTTGTGTTCTAAGGGCCTTGCTTTTAATATCATGGTAATAGGCCTGTTAGTTCAGAAAATGTGTAAGACATTGTGCCCTGTAGGGGTTAAGTATATGATTTTCTCTTCATGTGGTTGTGCCCTCTAGGGACTAACTCTATGGTTACATGACCATGCTTCTTGCAAATGCTATTTTCATTGTGGTATCCTCTATGGGTTGTTCTAAACATTACAGTCAACATATCAACATAGTACATTATTTGTGGCATGGATAATCCCCCCATAATGCTTCGCAGGATATTACTTTTACAAAACATTTTTGCTCACAACTCAGCCTGTGGTGGTCCTAGGACAATGGCACCACCTTCAAAACATTCACCACAACATGTTCTTTCTGTCTACATCAGCTTTTGGTCCCCAGACTAGTTCAGCGGGGACCTCAAAATAATAACCCCTTCCATCATTCAGTGTCTTTTTAAGAGCTCTCATGGTTTCAACTTCTGTATTATAGCTGGGAGCAGTTTGTGGTTTAAAGCCCTTGGTTGTAATTTCATTGCAGTAGGCCTGTTAACTCTAAAAATGTGTAATGTGCTATGTCTTCTAAGGGCTAAATATATGGTTATAGTGCATTACTTTCTGACATTTTCTTTTTATGTGGTTAGGTTCTCTAGCGGCTAACTATATGGTTGCATGACCATGTTTTGTACGAATGCTATTTTCATTGTGGTGTTTTCTAGGGGCTGTTCTGAGCATTACAGTATAATGCCAAAATTTATGTCTGATAAAGATTCTTATTGGGTTACATGATATTTGTTTATGTTTTATTAATCTCTCCTTATTGCAGTTATGACCATGATTCAGGCCAACTTAATATCCTTATTACACAGACTGTTTTAACACTCTTGATATGTTTGGGTGACCCTTCTAGGTTATTTCTCCGGTCACTCCTCAGTGGCTTTCTTTGTCTTTTTTGGGGGGAATTGTGTTAGCCAGCCGGCAACTCTGATGGTTCGGCGGTGAAAGTAGTATTCTATTGGTTTTAGCGTGGCCGATTTAAATTAGGATGCTAAATAGCAACATTTTCACTTTTGATTGCAGATAGAGGAAGTGCTTTAGTTATATGCAGGGCAACTGAAATTATGTGCCTGGAAAAGACAAAATTATGAGGCAGGGTTGTCCAATTTATGTGGCAAGAAAAGTCCAATTAAAACCTACAAAGCCAATAGCTCCAACTCAAGCAAAGGCGAGAACTATTGCACTGCAAATGCTTGCTTGTGATTGCTTGAGAGAGCTTTTTTCTCCTATCTGCCCTTTCAGTCCCACAGAACCTATACCAGTCCCCCAGGACCAAAAGATCTGAATGACTGGGAGCAACTTGATGAAAATGTTGCAGCTGCCAATACATTCATTGCATTGTCCTGAACAAATTCGAAAAAACACATAAGGTTAGGGACACCTTGATCCCCTGCACTCACTGTGGGGACCCAAAGGTGCCCCTGTAGCCAAACAATAATTAAAAAATATTGTACTGTTGTTACCGTGGTACTTCTGCAAAATCCAATGTGGTACTCCCATGGGAGTTGTAATACAGGAAAGTGCAAGCTTTACTGGGTGTCATCAGTGACGT
The DNA here is from genome assembly GCF_031143425.1 of Pleurodeles waltl. Lineage (NCBI taxonomy): Eukaryota > Metazoa > Chordata > Amphibia > Caudata > Salamandridae > Pleurodeles > Pleurodeles waltl. Next base: position 300,136,305 of record NC_090446.1, read on the forward strand.
CAATAGTGATGCTAGTAATGTAATTTGAGTTGTGATCATGGATATCATCAATAATGTCATTTAACATGTCATAAGTGAAGTAACGTGAGGTCATAAGCAGTTCATGATGGTGACACACATTATAGTTAGCTCAGTAAGTTATAATTGGTGAATTTCAGTGCTTTTTTTGGTTTTTAAAATCTTGTTTTTATCTTATTTCAAAACCTAACTATAATATCACTTTAAACGTTGTTTTTCTTAGGGAATTTCTAGTGATTTATTTTTAACATAAGCCAAATCCATATTGTCAGACCTAATTATAATGCCACTTCAACCTTTGCTTTTTTTAAGTACATATATATATATATATATATATATATATATATATATATACTACCCTTTGGTGATTGCCACTGTGTAGCTATGGTTAGGTCAGAGTGTCAACAAGAAAAACATTTTTAGTTTTTTCATATTTACTTTGGTGCCATTTAAGAAATCTTCAGGAACTTCCTGAAGGAAAAAGTTCACCCAACTGAGTTCCTTCCTGGAAAGTTTCTGGGTGATCTGCCAAGTGGGTGGTGGGGGGGGGGGGGGGGGGGGTAAGAAAAAATGGGATCTCAAAACTCGTTTTATCCAAGCAGTACCCCATAGAAATTTTAACATAATTACATGATATTTGGTAGAAAAATAGATTTTTACAAAGGAAATGTGCTTTTGTGATTTTCTGTAAACCTGTTAAGGGTCAAACGCTTGTGACAACTGCGTGGTTTGTCCTGTAGTAGTACAACAGTCCTCCCAAACTGTTGCAAATTGATTGAATTTGATTAATATGACCTGATTGGGTGAGAGGGCTTCATTCCTTGTGACACTACAAAACCTGATTGGCTGGCTGCCTTTAGAGGACTCATAGACTTGTGGCCCTTGTTGGGGGTCCCGAAAGGGACTACCCACCTGGGGTCAAATAAAAATAAATCATGCTGCTGTTACTATGGTACTCTTTTGGGACCCTGTGAAAGACCCATGAGGTTCCACAGGACTAAGTACGGCCTTCACGTGTAATTCCGAGTATGTGGTACCACAAAAAAAGTTACGACGGGGGGTATCAGTGGGAGCTTGTGCAACCATGGAGGGTTAGCCATCAGTGATGTCATAGAACATGTCATGAGTGACGTAATATGTGAGGTCATAAGCAGTGCATGGTGTGGGTGCAAATTATTGTTAGCTCAGCCAACTGTAACTTATTTCAGTGAAAAAAAAAAAAATATATATATATACATATATATATATATATATATATATATATATATATATATATATATATATATATATATATATATATATATATATATACTGGAAGATGCAGGATCACAAGAAAACAACAGCCAGCCAGGGCAAAAATCTGGATCCCAAAGGATACAAAGAGCCACAAGAAAATGTAATATCCAAGAAAGAAGTGACTCAAACAGATGATCTCATTAAAGAACAAAAATATATTTCTACTACAACGTTTCAGCTTCCGCCTTCCTCAGGTAGTACAAGATGGTTTGCTCAGTGGCTGCACAGCTGACACTGGTGGATTTTCAAAAAGCATCATGAGTGAAGATTCCAATTGGAATGTGGAATCAATGCAGTCCTGAGAACTCTTCAGATATGCAGAAATCAAGTGGTATTGTCAAACATCATCAGTAACTAGCTCTGTTACAAAAAGGACCTATGGAATAAGACAGCATCTTACATGTCGCTCTAGATGCATTATTTATGTGATTCAGTGCCAACGTCAAAGCTGTAAAAAACAATATGTAGGTCAAACTGTGAATGACCTCAGTACATGATTCAGGAACCACAAATCGGCAATAATTAACAAGAAACTTGACCAGCCTGTAGCCAACCATTTTAACCTTGTGGACCATTTACTATCAGATTTGAAGATTTTCCCTGTGGAGCATGTTTTAAAGGAAGAACTACTGGACATCAGAGAAAATTTCTGGATGTACCGTTTAAAATCTCTGCATCCAGATGGACTGAACATCATTGACAATACCACTTGATTTCTGCATATCTGAAGAGTTCTCAGGACTGCATTGATTCCACATTCCAATTGGAATCTTCACTCATGATGCTTTTTGAAAATCCACCAGTGTCAGCTGTGCAGCCACTGAGCAAACCATCTTGTACTACCTGAGGAAGGCGGAAGCTGAAACGTTGTAGTAGAAATATATTTTTGTTCTTTAATGAGATCATCTGTTTGAGTCACTTCTTTCTTGGATATATATATATATATATAGAGAGAGAGAGAGAGAGAGATCGGACCTCACTGGCCGTTGGTTCAATCATTTTGGAGTCGGCAAACAAGGCCGTCGGACCAGATGTGTGTGTGGTAGGACAGTGTTGAAAAATATTTTAGCTTTTGTATTTTTGTAGCTTTCTTTATAAAAAGTTGAGGGGAATATTATCAAATTGGGATTACCTCTATACACAATGTTTTAAAACACTTGGGACATAGACAGGCTGCTGACCAAGCAAGCAATACAGAAGACAGGGGAGTAAAGGAAACCCTGTGGGGAGGTATATTTCACAATTAAGTAAGTAAGTATGTATGTGGAGTAAACTGTGGGGGTGATTATTCTTTTTTAAAGGGGAAATATCACTATCATCCCTAAGGACATAAATAGTGGGTACTTATGAAGTACTCATAGGGGACACATCGCAATAACAGGCTTGAGATAGCACCTAGAGATGCTAGTTTACATCAAATACAAGGTGAAGATAACTTTAGAAGAGATAATTACTTTATTTGTTTGCACAATGGTGACATATCATACATTTTGTACCATGTCCGAGGATTACATTTTGGCTCCTAAATAAGATGGGTCTAAACTAATAATTAGGGTCTTCTGTGGTTTGAAGCACAATTTGGTTTATATAACTGTCAGACGCACCCTTCAATATGGTCAAGGAGGGGAGCTGCTTTAACATCTTAGAGATAGTTTCCAAGTGTGGTTATTTTGCATGAATGAGATAAAGGAGCTGATCTGGAGAGTAAAATGGATCCCATTGAGGGTAAACATAAGAAATAACAATGTTTGTTGTTTAATTAGGGAAATATTTGTACTCATTGGTCTTTGTCTAATTGTTGTTTGTATTATTTTTAGATCATCTCTGTACACTATGGCCCTCATTATGACCCTGGCGGTGATAAACAGGCTGGCGATAACTACCGCCAAATTATGACCATGGCGGAAAGATCTCCGAAAGACAGCCAATGTACCACACCGACCGCCAGGGCGGAAGCAACAGGCACCACGGTGGTAGCCGTTTACAGCCAGGCGGAAGTCAATGTTCTGCCCACCATATTAAGACCCTGCAAACCACCACCTTTTCCGGGGCGGTACCAACAACATCAACAGCCTGGTGGAAACAGAGCTCAGAAGTGAAAGGACTCACCATTGGAGACACAGGGGAGAACCATGCCGCCATGGAACCAGAACTGCAAGTATTTCCAATAATATTCTAAATTCTGCTCCACCACAAACACCAACGGCGGAGCAGAAGACAATGGAGAGTACAGCCGCATAGCACCCAAGGGAGGGGGGGGGAAAAAGAGAGTGACACACACACACCACACACACAACCAAATGCACTACAAAAACAATTTGATCCCGTAACTCGGCTGAAAAATGCAAGGACAAAACGATTTTGCCAAAGTGTATCTAATAAGATCAACACAGTAGACATAATAAGTCAGGCAAGATGATAGATATATACATATTTACAGAAAAAGGGACACAGCCCAGTCCTCAACTTGCGTGGGCCACAGGCCAAAGTCCAAGGCCACACTTGTCACCTGCTTCAACACGGAGAGAACACTGCAGGGGCATCAGTTGGTAAATAGGCAGGCACCTCAGAGGTATGGGGGCACCTCAGCTGGGAGATTATGCAAGACCACTGGTTCTGGAGGGGGCAAAATGCCCTGTGCTTGGTACTGGGGAGAGCAAGGCCACAGTCTCTCGAGTGGGTGTCTTGCCCACTAGTTCTGGAGGAGGCAACGTGCCTTGTGCTTGATCCTGAGGAGTGATGGGCCACAGTCTCTCATGTGGGTGTCTTGCCCACTGGTTCTGGATGGGGCAATATGCCCTGTGCTTGGTCCTGGGGAGTGATGGGCCACAGTCTCTCATGTGGGTGTCTTGACCACTGGTTCTGGAGGGGGCAACATGCCCTGTGCTTGATCCTGGGGAGTGATGGGCCACAGTCGCTCATGTGGGTGTCTTGTCCACTGGTTCTGGAGGGGGCAACATGCCCTGTGCTTGATCCTGTGGAGTGATGGGCCACAGTCTCCAATGTGGGTGTCTTACCCACTGGTTCTGAAGGGGGAAGGCTGCACAGCAGCCAATGGAGGCAGGATTACATAGCATCTGCCTGTGGTGACGGCTGCACAGTGGTGGTGCTGCTGGTGGGGGGATACTCCTGCACATCCCCTGCATCCTCGGACGGATGCACAACCATGGTTGGTGGTGGGGGCTCTGTCACAGTTCCTGGTCCAGGCTCCTTGCCCTTCCTGTCTGCTGGTGCAGACTCCTTGCTTTCCTGCCAGCTGGTGCAGACTCATTGCTCTTCCTGCCTGCTGGTGCAGGCTCCTTGGCCTTTCGGCTGCCAGGTGCAGGCTCCTTGGCCTTTCAGCTGGCAGGTGCAGGCTCCTTGCCCTTCTTGCCTGCTGGGGCAGGCTCCTTCCCCTTCAAAACATGTGGCCTGGATCCCTTTCCACCACCCTGGGTGCGGTTAGGACTGGGCCCGTGGACTGTGTGGCTGAGGGGCTTGGCTGGGTTTGTGATACCCTGGCCATACGTGCAGGACAGGGAGGAGGGGTAGGGAAGAGGTCAATCGTGGATAGGAACAGTTTTTTAGGGTCATTGGGGTGGGAAGAGGGAGAAGGAATGGGAGTGGAGGATGAGGATGAGGGAGTGGTTGTTGGAGGGGTTTGTCTGCTGCTTTTGGGTGCAGGTGCATGGGCTGTATGCTGTTGTTGTTAGATGGCTGTTGGGTGTCTGAATGCTTGTGTTTGTGTACTTTAGGAGGGGGAGGAACAGACAGAGTGGGAGAGGACACAGGGGACGTGTGCATGGCTGTTGTGGAGGTGTCTGCCAGTGAGGTGTGTATTCTGCTTGATGTAGTGATGATGCTGGTAGTGGATGATGATGTAGTGCATGCAGGTGTGAGTGTAGACATGGCTGGGAGGGAGGTGGTGGAGGGGGAGGAGGGGGAGACAGTAGAAATAGTGGATGTTGTTGTGTCTGCAACTGGATGGTGTTTGTGTGAGTGCCTGTGGGATGAATTGTTGTGCTCGTGTTTGCTTGTGACACTTTTGGGTGTTGTCTTGTGTGCATGCTCGTCTATATGTGTGCCTGGGATTGGTTGGGGTTCAGGGGAATGGGACTGGGCAGTGGAAGTTGGAGGGGGACAGTAGAAACAGGGACAATGGCTGCCATCAGAGAGGAGGCCAGAGCCTGAATGAATCTCTGTTGGGCCGCCAATCCAGTGTGAATGCCCTCCAGGAATGCATTAGATTGTTGCATGTGGGCTGCCAACCCCTGGATGGCATTCACAATGGTTGACTGCCCTACAGAGATGGATCTCAGGAGGTCAATAGCCTTCTCACTCAGGGCAGCAGGGCTCACTGGGGCAGGGCCTGAGGTGCCTGGGGCAAAAGAGATGCCCACCCTCCTAGGTGAGCGGGCATGGGCAACTCAATGAGGGACTGCTGGGAGGATGGTGCAGGTACAGGAGGTGGCGGCTGTACCTGTAGCTTATGTGGGCACAGTAGTGTACACCACCACCAGGGAGCTTCCATTGGAGGAGGTATCTGTGTCTGAACTGCCCCCTCCAATCTCTGCCGTGGTGCTCCCCTCACCCTCCGTCCCACTGGTGCCCTCACCGTCGGTAGACTCTGCCTCCTGGGTCTTGTGGGATGCAGCTCCCTCCGTCGCCGGTGCCTCTGTTCCTCCGCCAGAAGATGCTAATGCAAGATGACAAAACAAAAAAGGGGGGAAGAGACAAAGGATACACTGGGTCAATGGCTGCACCAACACCGCCATTGGTGTACACAGCACCCTCACACACAGGGAACAGGCCTACACAATATGCATTGCACTACCAGAGAAATAGCTAGCCACCAAGGCATGGGGAGGGGCACACCCCGCCAAATGCAGCACACCTAGGACCCACGCAGCCCTGACCAGTAGTGGATGCATACAAGTGAGGTAGCAAGATTATCCCTTCAGAACCCTAGCCACCAGGGGACATACGCTACAGTGTCAGGCCTGGCCTAGGGGGTACCCACTGACACACATCCTCCACCCGGATACTACCCTACCATGCGTCAATTGTAATGATGGGCACTGTACTCATCCCCTTGTGGCTGCTGTGATGCCCTCAAGCGCCCATCAGCTCTGGATAGGCCACTACCAGTATGCGAGCCATCAGGGGGTTCAGGGTTTGACGGGCACCCCTTCCTCATTGAGAGGCCATCCCCAGCTGGGCCTCCGCCATCTTCCGTGCCCGGCGTCTCAGGTCTGCAACAGGGGGTGCTCCGCCTGCCATAGACCCCCAGGGTCTGCACGTCTTTGGCGATGGCACGCCATATACCCTTCTTTTGATGGGCGCTGACCTGCAGATGCATCGTGCTCACAGTGTACTCACCAGATGTTGGTACTCACCTGTTGGTCCAAACAGCAGTCCGTACTGGGGTAGGACCCCATCCACCAGTCTCTCCAACTCCTCCGAAGAGGAGGCTGGGGCCCTTTTCCCGGTCACACGGGCCATGGTAGGTTCCAGACACAGTTCACAGCAGCCCATGCAGGGTAGGTCCTCTCCTATGGAAGTTCAAGTAGCAAGTGAGGGATCAGATAGAAAATGGAAGTCACGTCCGCGGCGGTGCGTATCGCCACCGCCGGCATAGATCACCATTGGCCACTGTACCCCATAAGGCCCGATGATAGCCAATGAGGACTTGCACGGTGGTTCCCGACCGCCTCCCGCAACGGAGCACAACGTCAGCGGAATTACCTCACTTCCACCTGTCCCTCCACACAGGACAGGTGGACGCCATTTCAGGGAGTGGGGGCAGGCCCTGGAATAATGCAGCGTCACAGGAGATATTAGCACATACTGGACAAATCACAATGACCCATTACATGTTTACAGGATGCAAAGTACTGTTGTAGCTCCATTGTTCAGTTTGTGACAGGCTCCTCACTCTTTTGTCCCTTAGATTCCTACCGCTGCAGATGACTAGTAGATGGATACATACCCCCGTGTACAGACCCTTGGTGGACTTGGCAACACTGAAGGACAGGCACAATATCCTCACCGAATGACTTGACAGGGCCACAATCACAGAGCTCTGTGCCCAGTTGGAGCCTGACCTGATATCTGCTATCCGTCACCCCACTGGGATCCCCCCTCTTGTGCAAGTGCTATCTGTACTCCATTTCTTGGCAACTAGTAATTTCCAAGTGACAGTGGGCTTGGCAGCAGGAATGTCACAGCCAATGTTCTCAATAGTGCTGACAAGAGTGTTGTCTGCCCTGATAAAACACATGTGCAGCTACATTGTTTTCCCCCAGGTTGACGATTTGGCCACAGTGGAGGCCGAGTTTTATGCAATGGGACATATTCCCAACATTATTGGGGTGATTGATGCATTTGTGCCCCTTGCAGAATGAACAGGTGTTCAGGAATCGTAAGAGTTTTTTCTCCATGAATGTTCAGATGGTGTGCTTGGCGGACCAATACACATCCCACGTTAATGCTAGGGAATTCAGGGTCGGTGCATGATACCTTTGTCCAAAGGAATAGCAGCATCCAAAATGTGATGGGCCAACTAAAGAGGTATAGGATGTGGCTAATAGGTGAGCCCTGGTTCCCACCCAGTATATGTTGGTGTATGGGTATGGTGTGGGCCATGTAGGATAGTGTGTGGCTAAATGTTGTCCCTCAATATTTGCAGGTGAATCTGGTTACCTAAACCTATCATGGCTGCTGACCCCTGTGAGGAATGCCAGGACAAGGGTAGAAGAACATTATAATGAGGCACATGGGGAACCAGAGGGATCATTGAAAGGACCTGTGTCCTCCTGAAGGCTAGGTTCCGGTGCCTACATCTAACAGGTGAATCCCTGTGCTACTCACCAAAGAGGTCCGCCAGATAGTGTTGCATAAACTGGCCCTCAGACGCCATGTCCCATTCCTGGAGGAGGAGGCTGGAGATGCCAGTGTGGCAGCAGTAGACCCTGTGGACAGTGAGGAGGAGGAGGCAGAGGATGAGGATGAGGACAACAGAACATATGAGATCCGATGACACACAGGTAGGACAGTGTTAATTCATATTTCAATGACTTTTGTTTTAATTTGTGTGGCAATGGCATGCTGATACTTTCAACTTCTAGGCCCACTTACTGTTCCCTCTGGCAATTCATTTTGCAGATGTTGGTGATGTGACATATACTCCTGGTGTGATCACTACACCCAGCTACAGGTCATTAATCAATGCTCATTCTCTGTACAGTTGATTTGCAATGTTTGTACCTGTTACAATTAATACACATTTGATATACATGACATACTCCAAAATGGTTTTTTATCAAAGGGTGTTTATTGAAGTGCTAATATGTGGAGGGGCAAGTGCAATGGGATGGAGTGATGATGGAGGAAAGTCCAGGGTATTGTTCCAGTCTGTTTGTAGAACAGGTGTTGTCCAAGGGGAGCAATGACATTTCAAGGTGGACAGGGTGACAATCAGGAGAGTCTCATTTCCTGGCAGGGGTCTTGGCAAGGGTCTTTAGCTTCTAGAACATTCACAGGGAGTTGTTCACCTTCTCTGGCTTCAGGAAAGTTTGTGTGGTGGTTCACCTTCTGCACGGGGAGGGGTACTGGTGGTCTGTGAGTCCTGTGGTGTGCCTCCTGGCCACTAGCGGCAGCGGAGGTGGAAGGAGGTTCAGATGTCTGGCTAGTGGAAGGGGCCTGCTGGTGTGAGACTGCTTCCCTCATAATGTGGGCCATGTCTAACAGCACCCCTTCAATGGAGATCAGGGTGCTGGTAATGGCCTGCAAGTCCTCTCTGATCCCCTGGTACTGTCCCTCCTGCTGCCGCCTGTTCAACTGCACATTGTCCAGGATCTGGGCCTTCGTGTCCTCGGAATGTTGATAGGCTCCTAGGATCTCAAAGAGTGCCTCCTGGAGATCCGGTTCTCTGGGCCTGTCCTCCCCCTGGCATATATTGGACAAACTATCCAAGTGGTCAAAACACACATTTTGCAGCATAGATCGAGGGTAAAATGCTTGACCAGGGGTGCACCGCTGGTGCAGCATTTTACAGAATTCAAGCACACAGCAGAAGACATCCGTTGGACTGTGTTGGCAGTTATACAAATCAAGCCAGACGGACCGCCCATAATGGAAAAACTGACCAGATTAGAAGCAAGATCCATCGAAAAATATCAAACAGCCCGAAAAGGGCTCAATGACTTGGATGAACTTTGGGCACTTATCTAACAAACCGCAATTCTGTTTTGTTTCATTTTAAATTGTATTTGTGGATGTGTCCAGGAGATGTTCTGTATTATATTTGAGATGTTGATCTGCTACACTCCGCCTATGCAGGTACATTGGCTACTGCGCTCAAGAATCAGGTCCGCACCTCCCACCCCACCCTTGCACACCTTTATTAGATAGGGATACCTTTGTCCACCAGCCGTCTTAGCCATGATGAACTTGTTGCCACACAATTGTTGGATATATAAAGGGGCCATTTTTTCCTTTGGGACTGAGCGCCGTAAACATGGTCAAATGTCCAGGGGTCTACCCGAGGCTGCACAGTGGTACACCTTGGTGGCCTTCTGTTTTGATAGAAATAGAGAGCAATACTGCTTACCTTTTTACCCACTCCAAAATGGCCGAACTTTCGACCGTGTTCACTTCCTGATTTATAGACACGCCCAATAGGCGCAGTAATGTGATTTAAAACGTGCGCGCCTTCTCGCCCTTCATTTACAAACATTGGAGTTGCCGGTGAACATTTCCCCGGCGTTGACTTATTTCGATTCATTCCGACTGCCGGTTTGCCTTCGCGACCGTAATTTTGACGGCACCCGCGACCCCTGTCAGTACACCAGAACTAGTAAGTGCAAAGTGGATTTGTTAGAATGGGGATAGGCTGAGGTTAAATTATGTGGCTCCCTTGGGGTGAGAGTCCCCCTGTTTCCACTCTTGCCTGCTTCTAGGAGGACACCTTTTGAATTTTGCCTTTGGGTGTCCAGGGATCCTCACTTAACAAGGCAATAGGCCTTTGGTCCTCTTTCTGATGGCTACTGTATTGTTGTGACATGATTGGCTTCCATTCCTGCGCTAGTTGCTCACGTACTAGTGTTCCACGAGGTGGTTGAGTAATTTCTGGCTCTTGAATGATAGCACAAGTGGGCATTGCTAGTCCAATGTAATTTGATGGGCTTTTTTAATATGTCATGACCATAATGGGTGCACGAGGCGGGGATTAGAATCACTGGACACTTGTTTCATCCTTTTAATGGCCTAAGAAGGTGTTGCCTTGAGCAGAGAGCGCTTTTGTAGGTTAAACTTGTTGGGTTCTCTTTATATATGTATATTTTTTTGGATTGTGTAGTACACACATAGCGAAGATAACAATTTTTGTACATTATCTTCGGTTTTAATGGCTTAATGTGTTCTTTTGGTTTGTCGATAGGCAGCGTTGTCCCTTGTAGTCCTCATGAGGCCCATATTGAGGGGCCGAAACGCGTCGACACTCTTTAGATCTTTGCGAGGTTGGGTATAAAGCATAGTTGACCCTCCAGAGCCATACCATGGATTGTAAAGAGCCCTGAGAAGTGATTGACAGGGTCTTTGCAAGTGCTTGTTCATAATTCCACAACCATCGCAGTCAAGTGGATTACGACTATAAGTGTTCATACTAACCACTTGAACCTCTATCAGAGGAGAATAACACAGGAGAATTAGTGTACAATGAATTTCCTATTTTTATGTTTTGTGATTTTCCGATGTTTTGTAATGTTTGTACTTTGTTCTTGAACGATGTAGATATTTCCTTCTCTTATCCCTTCGTCTAGCTTCAAAACGCTTGAATAAATGTTGTAAAGAAATTAGACTTCCAAAGAAGTACTGATAACTTCTTTTGACATTAATAGGAATAAGAATCAGTCCCGACCTATTGACCATTTTATTTGATGTTCTGTTCTCCCCCTGGCACACAGCAGTCCTCTCAGTGTCCCTGTTGGCCTGTGCCTCTGTCCCCTGAAACGTGTGCCCACTGACCCCAGGTCCCTGATTGTCTTGGGGGCGAGGTGTCCCTGGGTTCCCTGTAGAGGTGGACACACTGCTGATTGACGTGCCCTGGGGACAGAGGTATGGGTATGCTGGGTGGGTGCTGTGGTGGTGTTTCCTGATGGGGGAGGCTCTGTGGTGGTGTGTGACTGGGCCTGGGTAATCGGCTGTCCAGTCGTCCCTGATGGGCCAGGTAGGTCATCCAGATCCTGAAGACCAGAGTTGCTGTCATCACTGTGGGCCTCTTGAGTTGGCGGACTGGATAGTGCTGGCACCTCCTCTCCGCTGACATTGGCTGGGGTACCTGTGGGGATGTAAATTATGTGTTATGGTTCCTGTGTCTGACATAGTGTACATCCGTGGCTATCCCTCTTTGGTTGGATTTGCCCTGCCAGCTTTCACTTGTGTATGTTAGTGTATGGTGGGATAGTTAATTCTCCATAGTGTGCATGATTTAGTGATGAGTGCCCATGCAGGGCTGTGAGTGGTGTCCATGCATTGGTACAGCATGCAGGGCTTGGCATTGGGATGAGTGAGATGTGATCATGGGGTGTGTGGGAAGTAGTGGAGTGATGGGAGTGAGGGTGAGGGTATGTGATGGCATGCAGGTAGGGGGGTGATAGTAGTAGAGAGTTGACTTACCAGAGTCCAGCCCTTCTCCGACTCCGGCCAGGCCCTCAGGATACAGTATTGCCAAGAATTGCTCCTCCCATGCTGTGAGTTGTGGGGGAGGAGGTGGGGGTCCATCGCCAGTCCTCTGGGTAGCGAGCTGGTGTCTTGCTGCAATGGAACGTACCTTCCCTGTAGGTCGTTCCACCTCTTCCTGATGTCATCCCTAGTTCTTGGGTGCTGTCCCACGGCGTTGACCCTGTCCACTATTCTCTGCCATAGCTCCATCTTCTAGATATCTGCTGCCGCTGTGCCCCAAATAGCTGTGGCTCTATCCTGACAATTTCCTCCACCATGACCCGTAGCTCCTCCTTTGTGAAACAGGGGTGTCTTTGTGGTGCCATGGTTGTTGAGTGATGTGTGTTGGTGAGGGTGCGCTGGTAATGTGTTGGGTGTGTGATGTGGAGTACATGAGTGGTGTATAGGTATGAGTGGTGTGTGGCTCTAGTTGTGTCAGTGGTCTTGGTGTCTCTCTGCTGGCAATGGTTTGTATTCATAAAGGGTTGTGGGTACTGTGGGTGTGTGTATTATAGTGGTGTGGGTGTGTGGGTGTGGTGTGTGTATGGTTGTCAGGTGTGTGTTGTTTGAATTGTACAATGTGGTGTTGTTTTGTATGTGGGTGTCCATTGTGAGCGTGGCGGTATGTACTGCCAATGGTTTACCGCCTCTGAATGTCCGCCATGGTGATTCGTGGTCATAATGTGGTGGGCGTAGTTCTGTTGATGTAACAGTGTGGGTTTTGGGACCGCCAGTTTATCACTGACCTTTGGTCTAGCGGATTTGTGTATGTGGCTGAATACTGACGGATTGGTGTGTTTGTGTGTCATAATATGGTGAACGGATATCCGCCGCAGTGGCGATAAGTTGGCTACTGTCAGCGTGGCGGTGAGTGGGATTCACCGCCAATCTCATAATGAGGGCCTATGTGTTAATATAAATGATGGAACATCAAGATAATGTAATGTTCTGAAGAAGGTAGATACTATAGGATCATCCCACTGAGATGTGTCGACTACCTAGATTTTACAATCTACCACACTGAAGAATTTTCGAAGAAAAAGTGGCTCATTATTGTACAATGATGAACTACTGTGTTAAGGGAGATGTTATTGTTTCTAAAGACTGATGAATTTGTCTATTATTAATTGTTCTGCTTATGTGTTACTGTGTTTAGTGCATGTATTTTATTTTAACAATGGACTATAGATAAAAAGTTTTTTATTTATATTGGAAGAAATATAATTTCCTTATTAGTTGTATCCATGTTAGTTTTTTACATTGGTCTCAGGTTGATATTTAAAAGGGAGTTATATTATGGATTAAATTATATTTTTTTATTTCAGCAATACCTAAAAATGGCAGGGATATAATTTATCGTGCACATAGCTCAGTGCCCACCATAACTGCTGAATTGCAGAGATTCCTTGGTTTTGTATTCACAGAACGTAAATAAAAATATACCACCAGGGGTAGTACACACAAGTCTAACACGTCTGTTTCAATAATAGCAAACAAGCAATCAAAATAAGCAAGGAAATAGCTTTTTTGACTGACTGGAGCTTCCTCCTACTTAATGCTTAACTTATACACTTTTTCTCAATGCAAGTGATTGTAAGCAAGAGTATATGACGGAAATTAAATTGTAGATATATAACAATAATATTCAGGGGCCAGGAGCTTTTTATGGGACAGATGCGAGACAATTTGGTGGACTGATAAAAGTAACACCAAAAGGGGCTGACTTAACTAATTTCTAAAACCCTCACTTCGTTTTGCCAACTTCACAACAAGGCAACACTTTGCAAGAATGGTTCAGGAGGATTACACATGGAATGGGAAAACAAAAATATCTTTCTTTAAAATTTGTAAAATGTGCAGTGAAACTAATGGGCATATTTACAAGAAAGTTGTGCATCATGGATGATGCGCCACTTGTTTGCCACCGCCTACCATCACCTAACAACACCATTGTCAAGCCGTATTTAAAATACAGCACAGCATGGAGGTCGTTAGCACAATAGCATTAAAAGGTTTGACCCTATTGTGGCGCTTTGCTACACTAGCGTAAAAAATTTTTTTACTAGTGCAGCAAAGCACAGGGAGGCACTTTGAACATAATGGGTGCATCATTTTAACGCCTGCTGAGAGTAGGCATTAAAAATGATGCAAAAAATGGCGTAGTGAAATTTGTAAATTTCACTGCGCCATTTTTTTCGGGCCTCCCAGCTCCAGAAGGCCCCCTTGCATACATTATGTCTGGCGCATACGGCACATCGGAAATGCCTACCTAACAACGCATTAGCATTTAAAAAAATTAGATTAATGTGACGCAAGGAGGTGCAAGGGGCTTGTAAATATGCCCCTTAGGCTCAGTGGTTTTTAAGCAGGTGCAAATCAAATTCCAAATGAATAATGAAATGTAATGGCACACGTTAAGGCATACAGAGGCATTTGTGTTTTCGTAATAACATGTAAGTATTATGACACAGGTACATTTACGTTCCCAATAACCATAACTGACCTGTGTGTTTTCTATTAGTAGATATGAAATTCTACTTCGAACTGTTTAATTCTGACTACTAATTTAAAAAGAAAACTTTAAAGCAGCAAAATAAAATAATGTGAAATTTCCGTTTTTCTTCCGTACCTTCCAGTTGCATAGCTTACATGGGGCACGAGTCATGTGTGGCATCATTTAGATCAATATAGCTTTATATCCGGGAATTTGTGACACTGGCTTTATTATTAAAAATGCAGATTTAAGAACCCCAGCCTGTAAAATGCTGTTGGAAATGCCCAGTCACACTGAATGGGCACACTGGCACTTTCCACTAATTGTACATCACCCAGTCCCCCACTGTACACGATCCCTCAGCTTAAGGTACTTCACTGTGCCACAATACATAGAGCCATGTGCCCCTGAACAGTCATTGGGCAGTGCCCCTCTGAAATACACCCGATAGCTCCCATGCAGCATGGCACCCAGTGGAATGGCGAGACGCATCACCAGTGGCAAAGAGACAGATGACCTAGCGCTCACCTTGAACACGTCACTCATTTCTCCCAGGATGCCCATCATCAAAGCTAAACACATCACATCTCCCTGCGCCCACTGCTGCTTGGGTTATTTTGAAGACGCTAGTCTGTGTTAATTTATGCCTCTACGCTTCTTTCGCCGTCTTCACGAGTGCCTGCATCTGAGAAAATGGGTCCCTTGAAGGGTATTTTGTGATATACGTGTTCCAGTGTGCTATGCATCTCTGGTGTGCCTCCTGCACCTTATAAAAGCCAAACCTACTACCTTTGTCAATGCAGTTTCGTAAATGAAGACCTTGTTCATACAGGCTCTGTGAGAACCAGTGATCGAAGTGGGCAGGATTGTAGGGGCACGATGTGCCCATACTTTTATAATTAATGATAAAACATTGCCCTACTTTTTATGAAAAGACAACCATCGTGGGACGGTAAATTTAGACACTGCAAATGCTTCATCTGAAGTTTCATTCAGGGAGACTCCTGTGCTGTGAAACGGAAGGCGTGGCAGACTGCTTAACAATAAATAGGCCTTCTTGTCAGGGTCCCTGATGGGCCCTCGTAGCACTAACAATGCACAAGCCACTATTGTCCACTGCACCATCCAAGATTTTACTCTGTGGCTTTCTGGATGCCCTCAGACATCTGCAGTTGAGAGCTATACTTTTTCTTTTATTGTTGTGAGGAAAAATCCTGCGCATGGGAAAGCGCAAGGAGGTGGGTTGTTTAAGCCCCCCTCAGAAGAATCCCTATAGACCTACAAGTATTGATGTTATGTCGGAGCGCTGTGGCGGTGGTAAGCAATGAAATAGCATTGACGGAGTGACTATTGTCTTTGGGACATGGGGGGGGGGGCAAGGAGAAGGGCTTGATACAGCCTTGGCAGAGTTTGGAGAGGCCCTGTGATCACTAACTTGGTGGAAAGAAATCTAAATACTGGTGAGCATATTGCTCCAATGGAAGCAAGGGGGTGCTGCCAAGGGAGGGAAATTGGATAATATGGATAATATGGAAGGAAAGACTGGGAGGATGTGCCATCGCTGGACATTTTACATTCTCCAAGTCAGGATTCTCCTACTCCATCTTTAATAGTAAACCCCCGTAAGAATCCTCGTATACCAGTGAAACGGCAAAGGCAAAAGGGACATGCAAGGTAGCAAACTGGGGCTCCAGTATACCAAAGGCACCACCTGTTTCCATTGAGGAATTGTATGGTAATTTTGAAAAGATTTTGGAGTCATATCTGCAGCCTTTAAGGCATCGACTGGATAAGATTGAACAGCACCTAATAGTTATCACGGAAACCACTAAGCATATTGGGTGTGTAGAATCCACAAGCTTTGCTAAGGGGGAGCGGGAGACTACCAGGAGTATACGCCACCACAGGGCTAAAAGAGAGGGTCTTCCACGCAGTTGGGTGTTTTGTATGCCCACAGTGGCATCACAGCAATGTTCACCTCCTAAAGAGTCGTGTTCTAGTAACCAGGCTGACCACACAAATTGTTATCCAGTCGTCCAAAGGGATGGTGTTATAAAGTTGAATCTTCCCAGTATGGTTAATTTGAGTTTGCCACCGGCTTCATGCCCCTATGTGTTGGTAATGGCAGGGCGTCACCCGTTACGAATTAGTGAGGTTGAATCTGTGGAACAGCTTTTGGATAAGGTCTCGAATTGGCTGAGAGTGTGTGTGTAAATCTTTTAATATTCTGGATAGCTGCTATATTCTTAGGTGCGGAGGGTGGAGTAGATAAGCCCACCAAAGAAAGATATAGATGGTGACTGTGTGGTAGTCAATTTTACAAATCCTGCTTTTGTACAGAAGTTATTGGCTGCCCATTCCCAGAAATGTCAATGAACTCAAAAATCACCTTACTGCCTTTGTGCTACTTTTATAAACCCCTCCTCAAACCATGAAGATGAGGCTCCAACATAGGTCATGGCCTATGGATAAGGGTTTTACTTGCCAAAACAGGTTTGCAGCTCTGATGGATTTAGATACGGTAGAATGACTGATGTGTCAGCATATATATGTATGGCCTACGCCTAGTTCAAAGGACAACTTCTCACTGAGAGGGGCCTGTCAGGGGGCTTTGATGGCAGGTATTGCCGCCCCACGGGAAGCAAGTGAGATATGCTTATCAAGGAGCATGGTTTTCAGTGTGATGTTACCGGGGTTGTATCTCTAGAAAATAAGCCCCTGGCAAAATGATATTTCGGTGCAGTGGGCAGATGTCCCAGTGTGGTGAACTAGCCCCTGTGGATAGTATCCTGCCTAGCAATTATGATGGTTTAAAGTTAATAAATTGGAATATTGCGGGATTACAGGCGAAGATTGCTTAAAAAGATTGTCGAAAGTTTATTGGATCGATGTCATCATGCTTCAAGAAACATGGAAAGTAAATGCGATTGGGTGTGATGGGTATAGATGTTTCAGTGGAGAATAGAATTCAAGCGGCCACCAACTGCACCTCTGCCTGGGAGGGGGGGTTAATGCTAGTCTGAAATACCCAGGAGAAGAGAGGGCAACCTGTTGAGGGTAGCAGAGTTGGGGAGGAGTTGGTGGCCTTCGTTGCCTCAGCTGATGATGGATGAGGTTGGTATAGGCAAGCAGGATTTTCCCACTTTTAGAGCTAGAGATAAATCTAGTTTTATTGATTACACTTTTACTCCACACAACTTGAGGGATCTGTTACAGCAGGGGGCAATTGTGACAACCAATTATGGAGGCCATAACCCAAATACTATAATTTATTTCCCTCAAGTGATAAACTAAGACTATGTTGGAAACTACAAGACCCTGTTTTGTTTTTAAATGAGATAGTTGCTAAAAATGTGTAACTGGTCTTGCAGTGTTTACAATTGGAAGTGTGAAAAGATAATACTGTTAACGCATTTGTTAGTTTTTGTGAGCAGATCAGATATTCTCTTTCTAAGTTGTCTAAAGCTGACTAGGGATGCCCAGGATGGTTTGATCAGGAATGCTCGAAAGGCTAACGGAGCTATGCGTGGGGCTTTAACCTCCAAACCCTGTGACCATATTTTAATTGCTGCTCAGCAGGAAATTTGAAAGCCGTAACACGAAGAAGAAGGAAAGAGGTTATTACTGAACAGTGGGAAATTATACCCAAGGCATCCAGCATAAGGGATAGTGCGTCATTTTGGAGGGCTACCACTTGGCTGGATATCTGGATTCTAAAGTGATATCGACCAGCTGCCACATAAAGGGGGAAGAATGAGTGGTGCATTGCTCACAGGTATATTCAGGTGGTACAAAGAGTATTATACGGCTTTGGCCAGGGGAAGCCCCTCTTTTCCGCAGTTTCCTTTGCACTAAGTGGTACGGGCTATTCAGGAGAGTGCGGGTGTGAAAGCGCTTGGGTCTGACAGTGTCCTGATAGACGTTATTAAAAGTAAAATAGACGCTTGAGCCCCGATGATGACAAATTTGAATAATTGTCTTGAAGAGTCAACAATAGCTGGCTCGTGACAGAGTTCAATTATTGTGCCAATTTTTTAAAAAGGAAATAGGGCAGAGCCAAAAACTATTGCCCTACTTCACTGATAGACATACCAGCCAAACTTTTTGGTAGAGTGTTGTATAACAGGGTTACTGAGTGAGCAAATGAGAATAACGTGATAAATAAGTGTCAGTAGGGCTTTCGAAGCAGCCTGGGGACAACTGAGCAATGCCTATATTTAAATGTGATTATTGGGAAGTATACAATGGCAAAGAAGTCTCATTTATATTTAGCTTTTATGGACCTGTTCGAGGCCTTTGATGGCGTTGACCGAGGAAAGCTATGGCAGACCCTTTCAAGGGCACAAATGGATCCCGCCGCTGTACATAAACTGGTCTCTTTATATGCCGGCACTAAGGCCAGAATCAGGTTTGGGAGAAGTGGGGAGGTGACGCATGAGATTGAGAATAAACAGGGAGTGCGCCAAAGCTGTGTTCTTTCACCACTCTTTTTTATTATATGTATTAAGGGGTTGAGCTCAGAGCTGAGTAGGTGCACCCCTGATTTGTCCAGGATTAGGGGTGCCTTCCTCCCTGTTTTGCTTTATGTAGATGATGCAGTTCTAATTGCTGGCACCCCTAGAACCCTGCGTCTGTTAGTTTTTATAATTGTTGTTTTTATGGCTAATTTGAATCTGCAAACAAATTTTACTAAATCATTTTTCATGACTTGCGGGCCAAAGCGGAAGAAGCCCCTATTAGGGTGAGGGATGAAGTTTTACTGAGCATCAGCATTTTTTCTTATTTGGAGGTAATATTTAGCTCCTCCGGTCCTTGGACACATCATATTACGCAATGTAGAAATAAATTCTCAATATCTATTGGCTCTTTATTGAGTCTGCCATTGTCCAGTGGGGAAAGAGTTCTCTTCTTTCTTTTTTAGAATGTGCAACTATGTATTTTACAGTAATTTTAATATTATCACATAGTAGTATATTTTAGTGTATTTTATGTACTGCATTTTTTCCGAATGTTTTTATCTTGCTTTTATGGTTATTTATAGCCGAATAAAGATGTTTTGACCTTGACTTACATGTTCTCAGTGTTTTTTTTCACAACTGGGCCTCGTAGCACTAACAATACAGAAGCCACTATTCTCTACTGCACCAACCAAGATTTTATTCTGTAGCTTTATGGATGCACACAGACATCTGCAATGCATTAACTAGTATATTGTTTTATATATTATTTATATATTATTATATTTATTTTAAATGTAGCTACCTGAAGGTGAAAGCCCAAATAAACGTACAGAATATTTTGTTTTTTTAGCCACACCTTTGACCTCGGCCTCACGCTCACTGACCCCGACCCCATGCATGCAGCATTACAGTTCCCATACTTTTTTTGATGCACTTCGACTACTGGTGAGAAGGTATACCTGTGAAAAAGAGGCATGTTGGTGCTCCACTGGTTTCCCAGCCCTTCTCCACAGAATACTGAGACAACCTCAATACTCCCCTGCTCCTCTGCATTCAATTAGAGGCCTGCACAGCGCTTGAGAAACATCCAGCAGTCGCTTTTATGTCTTTACTATGACGTCGCCATGCAGTTCTGTCTGCTCGCCTCTTAATTGGCAGCACCCATACTTTTATGCATCTTTGCCTGTGCAGGTCAGTCCTGACCCTTGTACTTCTGTACTGCGTCAGTGGCACATTGGCCCTCAAAATTAGCCTGCAGCTGCTCTTGCAATTTCTGGATGATTTCCTTCTTGCAGTCCCACTTCTTCACTGAAATGCAACCCCTGCACCACCATATGCTGTTACCCAGTAGCAGCTCGTGGGTCGCGGAAGGGGCGGGTGGGGTTGAGGCGCGGGTGGGCACACTAAAATGTAATTTAATTACATTTTAAAAAACACACTTACCTGTTCTGCCTGGTCCCGCGCTGTGCTCCTCTTCCTTGCTGGCTGGACGCAGGCACAGGCTCCAAACGTGCCCTGTGGCGAATCCTTGGCTGGGAGCGTCCAGCCAGGGCGCTCCCAGGCAAACTGGGAGCCTGTGCAGGCTCTCTAGAGCCCAGCAACACAGTTGCCGGACTGGAGACAGCCTACAGCGCATGTGTGTTTGGCCGGCCCGAGATGGCTGGCCAAACACACATGCGCTCTGAGGGGGAGTGCTGAGCACTCCCCCTCAGTCCACATCACCCCTGTGGACCCGTCCTATGTAAACAAAACAATAATAAGCATAGTTTATTATCATTTTGTTTAAAAGGTTTTGCAGCTGCTGCGGGCGGGGAGAGGGGCGCTCCTCCGCCTATACGAAGGAGACGCCACTGCTGTTACCTCTTTATTTAGACAGTTACCGTGCGAAACGTAAGCTGCCCCTGCTCCCTCCATGCTGCGTCTGATATAGCACAATGAATGCACATCAATACTGGCCTGCATTTACCTATACAAGTGAATATTCTCTCGAATCAGTAGCACCAATGCACAGTACTCCTTTTTTATTGCATCTGTTTTTTCACGTTATAGCTCACAGCACTAGCAGTGCACCTCAATCCTGGCCTCTGTCACTTTATCGAATTTCTCTCAGGTGTCTCGTTGTAATTCTGCCAGAGCACCCCAGTCCTTGGTTGTAGTATCCTGTGGTATTTATTTACAGTGACTTCTTACAGCTATGCTAATGCACCTCAATCGTTGGCTCTAGGATCATAGATTTATTTTTCGCAGTACGTTGATCCTGCTCTGCCAGTGTGAAGTGAACTTCGCTCAACAATATGTTTTCTTTAAAAAGGCTTGATAACGTTCTGCCAAGGTACCTCAGTTCAATAACACCTCAATTGCTTCCTGTTTCTTTACTTTATCTTGAAGCATATGTCGTATATTTTCTATACACTTGCTCTCGTCAGGTTTAGGCTCACATGATCCTTGGCGTAGGGTAGTGTGAGAGCTCAGTGGCCCGCTGCGCACGCGCATGTTCAGAGGGGGCGTTTGGCACTAAGGAGTGGGTCCAGAGAACAATGCGGCACTGTGGCTCCAGCAAACAGGGCCTTCCGGTTCACGGTCACCGGAATCAAGTGTAGGAAGGGTACTAGGAGCTTGTAAAGGAGTGAGTCGTAAAGAAAAATATACATTGAACAGAAATAACAGCGAAACATCCTCTGAGCAGCAGACTTTGAAAAGAGACCTGTGGCTGTATTGCATAACGTCCCCTGGGGATGCAACGGACGGCTGCGCCTGCTTTCTGAGGCACTGTGGTATTACAAGAGGGACCGCAGACGTCCGCTTGCATCCCTTCTGCAATTTGGATGTACAGGGCTTCAGGTGAGATGAAGAAACTAATGGGGCTCTTAATGGAAAGGGCGTGGCCATTGTAACTAAGGGCTAGGCTTCAAAACACATAAGCTAAACATCCGAGCTTTAACATAGTGTGCCGCCAGACAGGTATGTTGCTGCTTCTGTCATTGCAACCAGATATACTGTATAATACCTCAAGTGACACTGAAATGCTCACTTTCTAAAGTGGCCACCTGCAACAAGCTCTGCGTCTTTTGACCGCCCAAAATAAAAGCTCAATCCAAAATAAATGAATACCATGTCATAGTGCACCAGAAGATTGTTCCTGAACTACAGCTCGGAGATGCGCCATGAAAAGTTGCCTTGTATGTAATATGCTTCTTTTTAAAATCATCATGAACACGATGCATGTTGTATTACCTAAATAAAGTGGACATTATCATTTTCATGCGTTTTCTTTTGTGTCCATTCTGTTCTTCCATACATATGGCCACAAATATTCACATATATTTCTCAGTTTGTTATTAGTCATTATTTTTAGGGTAGAGGCTGCAAGTGCATGCGCTAGCGTCTCACTTGCGACACTCTGTTGTGTACAGTGAATGGCTTGGAGCCCGCCTACTGCTTACCATTTGTTGACTTGCATGGCACTCTTCTTTACAGCCTTGTAATTTGACACTGCAGTCCAAGAATCATTTCTATTCCTCTATGTGGAGCAGGGACCAACCACAGATTGCTTCAACTTAATCAGTGCCCGTCCGCTGCTCCCGACATGACTGAGGTACTGTTTTGTTCTTTTTACATTTTAGTGCCCTGCAAACAGAAGGCTTGTGACTGGCAAACATGTGTCCAACAGGACAAACAAAATTGCAAAGTTTTATTTTTTATAGCTAACTTTCTTTTATTTCGCCAAATCGTATTTTATCATTTTGCACTCATGTTTTCTTTTGTTTTTGCTCATGGGCACCGTTATCAAAAGACAACAACTATCTTTTTCTAAATATTGGAAAGCAACATTGTTTCTTTATTTTGTGTAATTTCTGAAAATATGTTTTAACACATAGGCCCTCATTCCGACCCTGGCGGTTTGAAACCGCCAGGGTGGAGGGCAGAGGAAGCACCGCCAACAGGCTGGCGGTGCTTCCTGGGCCATTCTGACCGCAGCAGTAAACCCGCGGTCAGAAAAGGAGAACCGGCGGTTTCCCGGCGGTTTCCCCCTGGCCCAGGGAATCCTCCATGGCGGCGCTGTTTGCTGCGCCTCCATGGGGATTCCGACCCCCTTCCCGCCAGCATGTTTCTGGCGGTTTACACCGCCAGAACCAGGCTGGCGGGAACGGGTGTCGTGGGGCCCCTGGGGGCCCCTGCACTGCCCATGCCACTGGCATGGGCAGTGCAGGGGCTCCCAAACAGGGCCCCACAAAGATTTTCAGTGTCTGCTTTGCAGACACTGAAAATCGCGACGGGTGCCACTGCACCCGTCGCACCCCTGCAAATCCGCCGGCTCCATTCGGAGCCGGCTTCCTCTTTGCAGGGGCTTTCCCGCTGGGCCGGCGGGCGATCTTTTGGAGATCGCCCGCCGGCCCAGCGGGAAAGTTAGAATGACCGCCGCGGTCATTTGACCGCGGTGCGGTCTTTTGGCGGTTTCCGCCCGGCGGGCGGCACCCGCCGGGGTCGGAATGACCCCCATAATCCCCAATCCACCCCACTACAGTCCGCCCTACTACAATCCACCCCAATCCAAAACACTAACTCCAATCCAATCCACTCCCCTCCGACCCACCCCACTCAAATCCTCCCACCCTACCCCAATCTAATATGCCGCACTTCAGTTCTCCCCACTCCAATCCAAAACAATCTGCACCACTTCAAAACAATCTGCCCCACTCAAATCCAAAACAATCTGACAACTCCAATCAAAAACAATGCCCCACTCCAATCAAAAATAATATGCCCCAATCCAAAACAATCTACCCCACCGCAATCTGCAGCACTCCAATCAAAAACAATCTGCCCCACTGCATTCCAAATCAATTTGCCCTACTCCAATCAGCCTCACTCGACTCTGCCTCACTTTAATCCAAAACAATTTTCCCCACTCTAATCTGTCCCACCCCAATCTGCCAAATCCAATTAAAAACAATCTGCCCACTCCAGTCTGCCCTACTGCAATCCAAAACAATCTGTCCCACTCCTATTAGCTCCACTCCAATCCAAAACAATATGCCCCACTCCAACCCAATCCACTTTACCACAATCCAATCAGCCCCACTCCATCCCAACTAACCCCACTCCAATCCAATCCACCCCACCTCCAATCCACCCTAATACAACCTGTCCTACTCCAATCTGCCCCACTCCAATCTGGCCCCCATTCCTATCCCAATCTGTCCCTCTCCAAACTGCCCCACTCCATTCCATAACAATCTGCCCCACTCCACTCTGCCCCACTCCAATCCAAAACAAGCTGGCCCACTCCAATCCATTTCAATCTGCCCCAATCAAAATCCAAAACAACCTGCCCTACTTCAACCTGCCCCACTCCACCCTGCCCCACTCCCATCCCAAACAACCCACTTCAATCAGAAATAAACTCCCCACTTCAGTTCGCCCCACTCCATTCCACCTCACCTCACCCCAATCCAAAACACACCCCACTCATCCCAATTCAAAACACTCCAATCCACTGCAATCTACTGCACTACAATTCAGTCAACCCCACACCAATCCCAACCACCCACCCCAAATGAACCCACCCCAACCCAGCTCAGTCCAATCTACCCCACTCCAATCCTTTACACCTCACCTCACCCCAATCCAATTCAACCCACCTCAATCCACTCCAGTCTGATCCACCCCTACTCAAGTCGGATCCACCCAACTCCAGTCCGATCCATCCCACCCCACTCAAATCTATCCCATCCCACCTCACCCCACTCAAATCCACTTTACTCCACTCCAATCCAATCTACCCCACTCACTCCAATCCACCACACTCTATCCCAATCCAATCCACCCCTCCCTATCCTAGTTCAGTCCACCTGACTCCAAACCATCCAATTTACCCCACTCCAATCCAATCCCACTCCAATCCACCCTACGCCAATCCAATTCATCCCATCCCACTCAAATCCAGTGAATCCAATCCACCCCTCTCCATTCCAATCCACTCCAGTCCAATCTAATCCACCCACTCCATCCCACTGCAATCCATACACCACACTCCATCCCAATCCAATCCACCGCACCCCATCCCTATCACTCCACTCCAATCCAAACCACTCACCCCAATCCAAATTAATCCACCCCACTCAAATCCACCTCAAGTCAATCCACCTCATCCAATTCCAATCCACCCCACACCAATTTACCCACTCCACTCAATCCACCCCACCCTAACCCATTCCAATCTACCCAATTTACTCCAATCCAATCCACCCCACTACCTAAATCCACTCCAACCCACTCCACCCTATTTCAACCCACTCCACTCTCTGCCACTCTCTGCCACTGATCCACCAAATACTCTTCCCCTCTACTAAACTCTACAACACTCTACTCCCCCTAGTCCACTCTACAACACTCCAACAAATCCACTCTACAACACTCTACTCCCTCACTCCAGTCTGACACTTCCCGCCACTAACTTTTAGCCATGCTGAACAGAAGCCACACTGGTTTACAACATGGCAAAACACATTGCCAAAGCCAATAGCGGTTATATAAGTGAGACCTTTTGAATTTGCCAGTGCTTGTTTTAAATTGTACCAAATGCGCACAGCCTTGCTCCCTCCCCTTCTTTAACCAAGTACAATGTTAGTTTCAGTATTTCTATGAGCAAAAATGATTTTGTAGGGATTTTTTTTATCATTGAAGTAACAATGTTGCGTCTTTGTAAAAACGTCATTTTTATGTCATTGAAATGTGTATAACTATGCAAACGCGTTCTACCTTTATATTTATTCCCCAGTCATTTCACAATTTATTCAAATGAGTTCCATATTGCTGCAACTGAAATAAACATCTTGTCACAATATCAACACGCATTTTGGAGAGTGCTGCCTGCCTGTTTGGAGCAGGCAGACCTTCAGCCAAGCACTGTCAGCTTTTTATATTAAGAATCCTGAGGGTGAGGGCAAAAATTGAGAGCCCGATAGGGACCCTTCCTAGCACCTGCATTTTAGAACTTATAACGTAAAGCCCAGGATCTGCCCCAGTGCAAAATACAGGCCAGAATGATCCTAAGGCACATTGCCTCATTTGCCAGTGTGTGTGCTCCCATGTAAGTGAGGGACTGTTTTACCGCTGTCATACAGGGGTATAGAGCCATTTGGGTAGCAAACATGCTGTTTGTCTCACGAGGGCTCCCTTTAGAAGTGTGTGTGGGGTCCCATGTACACCTAACCCCCCCAGATGTGGGTGCAGGCATTCACCTACGGCAGTAGTCTTCAAACGTTTTTAATGCTGAGCCCCCCTTATTGGGAAAAAAATCGTTTGACCCCCCTCTAAATTTTTCACAATTATTCTACTAAATTGGAAATGTTTAAATATGTCTGAACTCATTTAAACATTGCAATTAAGTTGTGATACTGTTTTTAAAAATCAATCAAATACATCATGTAAATCATACTATTCTGGTCAGTTGGGCCTCACTAAAGTAAAAGTATCCAGAGTGTCATTGTTAGAAGTGCGGGTGGAGGTTTTCATGGGTATTTGGAGTCCCTTCCCTTTTGACATATACTCCCAACTTGGGTATAAATGACAAAACATATTAGTAATGGCCTATTACAAAACGGTTTACTGCTGCTCACGTTTTTGCAGCTTAAAACAAAGATCTGTTATCAGCATAATGCTTCTTTTGGTTAGAGCCTGGTGCACCCCCTGGGATCACTTGAGGCCCCCCAGTTTGAAGACACAGGCCCTATGGGGATATCCCTAGCTCCTTTAAAAATGAAGAAAACAAAAAGGTGTTGGTTGGAAAGCTTGAAATATTCTCAGGCACTGGTCACTTCTATGGACAGCATTACAGTCCATCTTGTTTGGCCTTTGTGACACTTTACTCTGGAACTGCCCTCATGCAAATTAAGCTTGGTCCTGCTTAAATCAAATTTGTCCAGCCTGAATTCCTCGACCAAGCCGCTTTGAAATGGAAACAAGCAACTCCATACAAGCTTCCATTTATTTTTGAGTAGACTGATTTCTAACGCAAAGTGAGCACAGTACTCATACCTTCACCTTTGGGTCACACTTAGGGTGTTACACTATGTATAACAAATATGTGATGGTTGGAATGATTGAGTTAATCCCAGCCACTAGTACTCGGTAGCAGCATTTCCACCCATCATTTTTGCATAGTGAACCACTTCAGACAAGAACAATTCTTTATGCAAATCAAACTTGAGCTTGCCCCAATTGGAACAGTCTATAGGAACAGTCCTGCCAAAATGCCGGGCGAGTTAACCTCTGAATAAGATATAAACAACCCTAAAATGGATTCGGCCTATTAGGCTTCGTCAGTGAGCTGCAGCTTGATCTCTATGCCACAGTAGGCACTGAAACCACGCCTGGGCATTTCCATCAAACTTAAGCCTGGGTCTGTGGCTGTTGAAGAAAGAGCCGTTGTTTTGAACCACGGCTCCATATTTGATTGATGCTCGCCTCCCAGCTCAGACATGTCCTGTAAGAGTTTAAAGCTGCACTCGAGAAGGGGCATTTACTTCAATAATTGGTCATACTGTTTAGTCTGCTCGTGTTGCACACAACTGAGGATGTGCCAGAGCACAGACAGTGGGAGTGTACTCAGTCAATAATATGGCCTCTGGGGATGTCACATGAACATGTGTGTACATTTGTGTACAGGCGCAGAAAAGAGCTATTCGCTCGTTTTAAAATTGTGCTGTCTACAGCACACATATGAATCCCTTGATCACAATTTACGTGCAAACCCAACAGGGATTTGCACCAGAAATGGGATTACCAACCGAGGTGAAAATTGTGCATATCCTAGATTTTGCCTGCACGTATGTTTGCATGTCACAAATTATGTGCCTAAAAAAAAAAGAAATTTGCACAGCTCAGAACATGTGCACGTATTTGCATTAACACCCATTCCAAGGTCTGAAACTCAGAATTGGGAGCAAATTGCACATTCAGCAAATACCAAATGTTATTGCATGTACTGGTGTGCGGTATGCACCTGAGATTGCATCTAGAGTGTGGTCAAGCAGCTCAATAGCTGTACAGTGTAGTGCATGAACTGCAGACATTACAACTTAGATACATAAGGGGTGGTAGTTGCTACTAGTAGTTGCTCCTCTGTGTTTACGAGCTGTGCTGACTGCTGCTCATACACTGACTTATATAGTTACTAAATGAGCGCACGTGCACTAGACAGCATATTTTCTTGAAACAGGCACACAAGTCCTTCCTGCACCCCTACACATGTTCCTCATATGGACTCCTGGATCTTATTCGCAAAATGTCCTGGAAGCAGCGGGCCCTGTGTATCACTTTTTAGTGCTCCAGTGGAGCTTTGGTATAGCAGCAGGGACCGCAGACCTTTTTGTGTCCATTTCGGTAATGCACATAGCGCTACATAAAGCTACCAGCCTCACAAAGTAATGTGGCCCACATAATGGAAGGTCAAGAATTGCCTGTGCACCTGCCCCACCACTTGAGAAGGACAACAGTGTCCTCTCTCAAAGGTGTGAGGGTCAGAAGCACGGGTCCCCAGGACACCATGTTTCAATGATTTGATGTCTTCAGAGAATGCACTAGCTCACTGATCTAGAAAACGTTCTGCATACAATGCTGTTGTTAGAAACGTGTTGCATATTATTGCGTGCAGGGCTTTGAACTGCACAGTGTAAGGTTGCGCACAGTTGCAAATGGGAATATGCACATGGTCACTAATAGGGCCATTGCAGGATTATTACAGGAAATGGACACTGGTGCAAATCCAGGGCAAACCTTTTTGGCCTGTTTTGTTTTTTAGCATATGACATAGTTGATCATATGATGTTGACCAGCCTGTATCCTAGAAAGGTTTTCGCCCCAAGGCAAGCAGTTGAACATGAAGTATAGAATGATTGGAAAATATGCATAATATATTTGTTGGGTATGATATTCCCTCCATTATGTGTGGCAGAGAGATCTTACTGAACAAACTGTAGACCATGACAATCTTTTTTTATTTACTAAGCATTAAGAAAGCCATGCACTGTTTTTGCTGTTTCTGTAATATAAACAATAAGCTGAGACTGCATCAAACGTAGTCCCACCTTGTACTGTTAAAATGTGACTAACAATTATTTTATCTACTTATACTGTGAGAGAAGATGAAATGGGGAACCAGGTCGGAGCCGTCATATCCACTAAATATCATGTGACTCAGGGCAAATCACTCAATCTTCCAGTGTCAAAAAACATGAATGTGACCTTGTGTAATGTAACTATTGCTCATGTACAGCGACCCGATGCCCTTGGGCTGAATTCACGCTATGTAAAACTGCAAAAAACAAAATGTAAACATAGTTGTGATAATGTGAATCAGATTGTGCCGTGTTTGTACTGCAGCAGATATGTTTGTTGCGTTTCCTGTTACAAAAGCAACGACGCGATGCAAGCAGACTCGCTCCCTGATTCGTTCTGATGCAAACTTTCTGTAATTTCGCCCATCGTGTTATTCGCCAGTGACAAAATCATGCCAGTGGAAAGCTATGTGCTACTTACCATTTAACCACAAGGTGAGCTGTCCTTGACATAAGTGCAACATACCCCTTAGAATCTGGCCTAGTAAGGAGGAAAGAGAAGCAGCTCAATTTAAAGGAAATTGATGGAAATTGTAAAGGGTGCATAAACTTTATCAGAGCTTTATGGGGGATAAAAAATGTGGGGGCTCTAACATGGACGTGGTTGAAAGATAGCATATATAAGAAACCTCCTCAATTCATGGCCTATGTATCAAAGGGCTGGCCCTAATACAAGCGAAACAGAATACTTTAATTGACAAGATCATATATAAAGTCTTACTGGGCAAAGAATGGCCATACTCAGCAGGCAACAAGAGACTTATTTAACAGTAGATACAGCACCTTTCTCTGAACCAACAACCAGTAAATCTTTTGACAAGCTAAATTTAAAAGTAAGTGAGGTATTGACTACATGCCATCACGACTCTTACAGGGTCAAATGGAAACTTGATTATTTAATTGCAATTACATACTATCTTAGGCCTCGACTACGAATAGTATACAACAGTGTCTACGCTATCGTGTCGTCCCCTCATCACGAAGGGGGCTTCTGGTGATGTTGCTCAGGCCTTTGACAGGTAGGAATAGTTTTTTAGCTGGTGAGGTACAGCAGTAAATAGGCTCACACAGCTTTGGTTCAATTGTTTTTCACCTACAGACAGCCTTTAGCTGCTTTTGTAAAGCCCATTTGTGGGCTATACCATTACTAAGACCCAGATATACTTGCAGCCTGCGCCGCTGGTGCCTCACTAAAAGTGATGCACCGGTGGTGCAGGCTCCTGACCCATATATACAAGGACAACCAAAGCCACTCTGTGTGTGTGGCTTTTCATGACCTTGTAGGTGTGGATTAAGGCAACACAGCGCAAGTCACTGCGTTGCCTTACTTTGCGCCATGGAGGCATTTCCATAGGTGTTGTGTGGGGGTTCTAATGCAACATCCACAGATTTTGTTCGCTTTCCAATATTTAAAAGGCTTTGCAAACCTGGGAATGCGTCAACAGCCTACGCCATCCCAGGGGTAACGTAAGAGTGACAACAGAAAGAAATATCTTTATTTCTCCCCGTTATTTCCTCTTTCTATGTGTGCTGCATTCTGCAACACACATTGAAGGAGGAAAACGACTCCATTGATTGTTTTAGTGCAGGAAGATGTCCCTTCCTGCACAAAAACAATCATCTCCAGAAGGCAGGCACCCTTGCACCATCATGCAAGGGTGCCTGGGTTGGCACGTGGCAGCAATTTCTGCACCAGCTCAGCGGGAGAGGACAGAAATGCACCATTTCTTGTAGATACAGCGCATTTCAGCCCTTTCCCTGTGGTGCGAGTGGCCAGCAAGGCACTTGCTGCTCTGCCCTGCGTCACAGAACCTTGTAAATATGGCCCTGAGAGAGGGTTTTGAATCAGCCCATGCTTACTATTGGTTGGCTTTTTCATCAATTCCATTGACTTGCTCCTTGTTCTGTGCCTTTCCTTCCTCTGTATGTGTTTGTCTATCTCCTGGAACATAGCCTTGTTATCACTGTTTTAACTTGATGACATATCTTTCCAATGTTTAGATGCTGGGTACTAGATTTTTCTTTCTCCTTCAACATCTCATGTGACTGAATGTGATTTCTTGCTCTCTATCCCTTGTGCATTGCTCCTCAAAGGAAATAAAAAACTTCTAGCATTTGCAACAATAATTTTCAATTCTATTAAAGACACGGAGGAGAGGATTATGCTTCTATTTTTTTCCTTTTTATTTTCTGCAGCTAATTAAGTGAAAGTTTAAAACACTACATTTCCCATGAACACATCTCAGTCTCATGACTAACCATAGAGACCCAGCCTTTTATAATCCTTATCCAGCATAAAAGCCTCCTCTTTCTTTGCACAAGTCCATCCAAAACGCTAAACAGTCCCAGACCCTGCAACAACAGGCTCAATCTAACTGGACAAACCACTCGAAGCCACAATGGGAGCCCAGCTCGATAGCTTCCGATCCAAATACTCTGATGATTTCCGACTGCCACTGCAGACAGTATCAACCTCTAAAGAACATGAAAGTAGGAAAAACGTATTCCCAGACCTCCAGAACAATCTAACTACATGGATCTTTTGTCCTCATTCCCTAAAAGGAAGAAAAACACCAAAGCTGTAAACACTGAACCAGAGTAGGACGTGATTGAATAATTCTGTAGGGGCATCAGAGAGGGAAAGAATATAATATTAATCAAAACAAATTACACACATCTGTAGATACAGAATTGAATGCTAATAAATAAATGGGTGCAATAATCCTCGCCACTGTATTCTTAATAGAATTGAGAGGTTTTGTCGGCATTGCTAGAATTTTTTTTATTCTATGTCAGGACTAGAGGCTTCAATTATTCTTGTTTAAAGCTGACCCACCACCACAGAAGCAACATCCACAATAGGTTTATAATAAAACAATTTAAACATGGACACTGACAACCAATCAGCTGCCTTTAAAATATCATCCAGATGGGATATTGAAGCATGGCCGCTCTAGCGGAGTGGTGTTCTGTGCGAGCCACTCACCTGAATTCCAGACGTTCCGATTGGGTGACAATTCCCCAATTCCAGTGAGGACTAACGTGACCACTTTGAAGAGTACATTGTTCTCTCGCAAATCCTCAAGGGAAAGGGGGTTTTGGGAAGAGAAAAAGGGAAAATACTATCTTCTGCTTGGTGGATTGCGGAATCGTACTGCTGGACCCAGGACTGCGTGTCGTGTTGGGCGTCAGGACTTCTGGTCTCTCAAAATACTGGGTTCTTGGGTTTTAGGATTCTGGGCTGCAAAAAAATAACTTTATTAGTACATCGAACTTGCATAAACTAGTGCAAATTATATATTACATAATGACAGGTATTGTTGGCACATTGTGCATACGTTTCTATAAGGCTGAACAAGTCTCTTCCTCTTTTTACAATACTTTCAGAGTCTCTGACCCAATGTCTATTAGAGCTCCATTTTCAAACTCCTAATTCTTAGGGGAGCGCTTGTTACAGGAAATACGCCTTTCCTTAATGTCTGTTTAGCAGTATCTTGGATTTCCACCCAAACGATAAATGACGCTAGTTCCTATTGTCATAAATGATTTTGAAAGACAGAGCTCTGTTCTGTTTCATTTAAGTGATTAATCTTTCTTTACCTTGAAATGAAGTTACTTGCTGGAAAATTTCAGAAGAACCCAAACTGGGTTTTTTCACCTTTCTTATTTTCTCTGTTTTACAGGAAATACGGGATCATCAGCAGAAGATGGAACAGGACTGCTGGGATTCAGCAGGAAGTTGACCGGAGGGCGAGGATCACTGGAACTCGACTGGAGGCTGTCTGGAGGAGAAATGCTGGAACTCGACTGGAAGCTGGTCAGAGAATGAGGAACTCGACTGGAGGCAGGCTGGAGAACAAGGAACTTGACTTGCACTGGAACTTGACTGGAGGCAGGCTGAAGGACAAAGAACTTGACTTGACTGAAAACAGGTGATCAGAGTAATAGATACAAATCTAAGCAAGGCCTCAGACTCACAAGCATCCTTATATAATCAAATGTGCACAAGTGCCTTTTGGCAGTTGATTGCTTTTTAAGGCAATGAGCAATTATCCTCCTGATTGTGGCACATGTTCAAACAATGATCACATTGTGAAGAGCATATGTTTTGGCAGTTACAGTTGGAGCGGGTAGAATACACTGTGCATAATCAACAAACATCGGTTATAATAAATGAGACATTTAACAAGCATTGCAAACTTGATATTGAAGGATATAATGAATATACCCAAATAAGTCTGTATGTTGCAAGCAACAGCATCTTACTGTAATTGAGCTCATGGATGTTTCAGTGTACCCACAACAAGTGGGCACTAAATTTGGAGGTATCAATACCTGATTCACTCAGAAGCTATTGCATCCATTGGGGCAAAGTATTCAATGTAACACGACGAAAAGGCTTTTGTTAGGCAATCAACAATTGTCCACCCATGTCAATACAAAATTTAGCTATACTTACCTCGAACCCTTTCAAACACTGCACCATGCAAAGCTTAGAATTATCAGGAAAACTAGGGTAGGATACTGACCCGTAATTACATTTCGTTTGTTGTGAGATAGAAAAGGTTACTCCCTCTAGAGACCAAACCCTTCCTGCCAGATCCAGGGCTGTTACATCAGATACGTGCCTCCAAGACATTAAACACAAGAGCATGGTAAGCTACACCGAAAAATGCCTTCTAGAAAGATACTTATTTGCAAGCCAAGAATCCAAAAAAACGCAAAACTATGTTAATGTCCCATAAAAGAGAGTATTTTGTTTGAGGGGGCTCAGACCTACGAATACCTTTAAAAAGCTTACACATTAAGGCGAGCTCCCCAACAGGTCTACCATCAAGGGGTAAATGCCAGCTGAAATGGCCGATCTAAAATTGTTCACCGATCTGTAAGCCATTCCAGAGGAGGTTAGAGAGGGCAAAAAATGTATGATCAAACTACAATCTGCCGTTGGGGGCTGTGATTCCCGTTCACGGCATCAATTACACTAACGTTTCCAAGCGGAAGCATCATATTTGTGAGTACTGGAGGACCAGGCCTGTTAGATGAAGTCGTTAGACTCCTGCGAAAGTTCAGAGAGACTCCATCTTTCCTGTAAACTCTCCAGGCTACCAGAAAGAAGTGTTTCAATAGGATTAGTGGATGAGCAAGGCCCATTGGATCCAGAAAGAGATTCCAACAAAAAGGAATCATAATCGGACTGGCACAACTAATTTCCAGGATCACTAGAAACCAAGCATGTGCTTTCAAAAGCGGTGTCACCAAAATCAATTCCACACTCTGACGTCTTAATTGTGCCAGGACCCAGGGAATCATCATGAAAGGGGGAAAGTCGTAACCCAGGAACGGAGACCAATCCTGAAGAAATGCATTGGTGGCTTGGGCTTCCGGATTCAGATGCCAACTGAAACATTTTGAAAGCTGTTGCTTGAGGCGTGAAGCAAACAAATTTATCAAGCAAGGTCCCCAAAGGCGTTGAAGAAAATGAAAGACTCTCAGATGCAGTCTCTAATCGCTGGAGTACTGAAGATGACGAGACTGCCAATCCGCCACTGTATTGTTCTGGCATGGGAGATATTCTGCTACTACTGAAATCCGGTATTGAAGGCAAAAGTACCAGAAATCCTTGGCTATCTCCGCAAGGAGGTAAGACTTCATCCCCCCCAGCTTGTTTACATATTGCATTGCTGAGATATTGTCCATATGAAGAAGTATGCAACAATCAGTCTTCTCTGGGGAAAGGCTCCGAATCGCGAAAGAGCCTGCTAGAAGCTCCAAGCAATGGATTTGGAGATCCAGTTCCACTCTGGACCAGTGACCTCTCCTAGATATCGGGCCACATTGAGTTCCTCAACCCCACTGACTGACGTCAAAGTCGATCACTCTTTCCAGGAGGTCCGAAAAATTGCCCTGCTGTTCTAGGCATCCATATACTCCGTCCACCAGTACATCTCCATCTTTGCTTCCTCTGACAGGGGAATCTGTTCTGACTAATTAAGACCCTTTTGGAGGAGGAGGTGAATTTTGAGTTTTTGGAGTGCCCGGGATTGGGAAATACTGCCTGGATTGATGATGCTAACAGACCCCCCATGTAGGCTATCGACCTCAAGGACACAGTCTGACGGCACAACATCAACCTCAGCTCTTTCTTGATGTTGCAAATCTTCTGTGGAGGTCGGATCAGTTAGGACAGAAGGGGCTCCACCTGAAACCCTCAACACTCTATCCATTGTGAAGGGGTCAGAATCGACTTCTGAAAGTTTATGAGGAAACCCAGGTCCTGGAGAAGAGAAACCGCCCATTCCAGGTGGGTAAGGATCAACAGTGGGCATTGGGCAATTATAATTATGTTGTCTAGGTATATGATAAGACAAACCCCTCTTGCCCGAAGAGACTCCTCTATTGGCACATAATTTTTGTGAAGCACCACAGGGCCGAGGATAGGCCAAAGGGTAGAACTTTGAACTCGAAGCAACGCCGTTGCCTAAGGAATTGAAGAAACTGCAGATGAGGGGAAAAATAAGTAGGGTAAGGTAAGCATCCTTTAAATCTATCCGGATCATCTAGTCCCCTTCCTGCAGGATATCTCTTAACAAATGGATGCCTTCCCATTCCCATATAGAAATGATATATGACCCAACCATTGAATTCCTTTAGGTTCAGAACCAAATTTGACCCGCCTTTCTTCTTTTCTAAGAAAATGCAACTGAGGAAACCTTTGTGGTGGGAGTGCGACTCTTCTATGGCTCCTTCGTGCAGGAGATCTACCACCTCCGAGGAAATAAAGTCCTGATATTGTAAGGAAAAATACATTGTGGGAGGAGGAAAGGGTTGAAACTGAGACTCGTCAACTTGTAAAACTGCACTGCTTCCAGAACCTAAGATTCTTGTGCTACCTTCTGCCAGTTGTGAAGAAACAACCTGATTCTGCCCCCAGTATCACCTCTGAAATCGGAATTATTCTCACCTGTAGAGCCAGACTCGTGGAAGAACGTTTGTGTGCCTCTGGGTCTTCCTTTCTATAACCGGTTTCGACCTGCTGAAGGGTAGAAGGTTCAGCTGGAGGAGGAATCATGGCATCCTCTCCTACCTTGCTGGTAGAAACCTCTTTGAGGACCTTGATAGTAAACTCGGCCGAAGGCTCTCCCTCTGAGGCATCTGGGCCTGCCAATAAATGGGTGTAAGACTTTTTTGATGGACCCCTGTGGTTTATCCATATTCCTGGAAGTTGCTAAGAATTTTGACAGTTCTTTGAGGAAAGGTTTTCCAAACAGTAAGCCCTGGCTAGGGGGCCAGATCAGCGAGATCAGTGAGTTTTGGTCTAGATTGATAAGGATAGAACAGCACCGTTCGCTGGGAATGGTGCAGTTTGTGTTTCCTAAAAGCAAATTGCTCTTTGAGTCCAGCCGACCAAGACATTGGGGTCCATAGGGCGCTTGATTCTTTAGCGTGTAAACCCATTTCAAAGATTTTTGTCAAAGGGCCAGAGACATCAAGTCTTGGCATCCTCACCCAGTCTGATCAATTCCCTTTTTTGGGATCCTTAGAAATGTTTTTCAAGTTTGTCACCAGTCTCTATCTCCGGAGTCTCTGTAACCTTACTAAGAAGGTCAAGTATAGCGCACTTGAATCTCAGCCGAGATCTGACATCTTTTTTGAACCCCTGTATGTGAGTTTGTGCATATTAAGCCACCTTAGTAGGCGGGAGCCATACGGTAGACCTAGAGTGGATAAAACCCTCCGGCTTGAAGGTGAGGACCTTTGGAGGTTGCTGGGCCACGTGGGAGTGCCAGGACTTTCTTTTGCACTTGCTAGGGTCTGGATTGTCCCCTTGATCCAAACCTTGAGAAGAGGAGGATGAACCTGACGGGATGCATTCATGGTGGTAGATGAGCGCAATAATTGTGACCTTTTGCCAGCGATCGCACCAATTTCGCAAAATCTGTCACATTGGGTCCCTAATGACCCTGGCACTTGGTTTGTCTTGTGAGGCCGAGGATTCGTCTCTGCTGCATGATGGAGGATGAGGGATCCAGCCTCACTGTTCTGCAAACCCATGCAGGTGTTGTTTTATGGTTTAAATGGCCTTAACCAAGGCTACATTTACAGAGTTTTATACTCGAGCATCCAGCACATAAACCAGGTCCTGCTCTAAAGACCCAGAAGGGTCACAATAATAGTAATCCTCCATTCCCCCCCCCCCTCTTTTCCAGATATTGCCAAAGGATGTATGGCACAGGTGAGTTTTCCAGGAACTAAAGTCCAGAATGGAGGATGGCAGCGCCAATCCAATCAGTAAGTCAATAATGGGGGGTAATTCAACTAGGAACCCCACTAAGGTCTCTGATGCAGAAAAACAAAGCTTGGAGGGAGACCTGTCAATACTCTAGACAATGCCTGTCATAATTATTGCAACCCTAAAAGGAGCAGCAACCAGGGCATAAACTGGAGTTGTAAAGCTTTTTGGGGCTGGAGACCATCACACATGTCTCTCCTGTGTAGTTCTCCAGACTCAGAACGCCGGGATTGGAGCCGGCAAAACGCGCATGCGGACTAGCCACAAACAGTAGTAATAAAAAGAGGGCCACGTGGCAGACTGATGCGTGTCCTCCCTCCTCTCTATTGCCCGCTCGACGGAGATCGGAAAAACGAGGCGGCTAGCCGCCTTATTAGGAGGACGAACACTCCCTTTGAAATCATGGTGCGATGCTGAAGGACAGTAATAGAGCACAAATTTAAATAGGAAAACAAAATGTGGATACTGCGCAAGGCGCATTTGGGAAATACACAAAGCGAACGGTCTAGATACAGCTTATAACAGTAAAACAATTATTATGATGTGAATAGCAATTATGTAAAATGACATAATAGAAAGCACAAAACATGCACTGTACTTAAATGACTATGAACAGCAAAGAAAGGGGAGGCTGTTTTTCTGCATAGTTATTATATAAGGGTGGGTCTTTATGGTTGGTCATGGGACTGAGATGTGTTCCTGGTAAATGTATTGTTTTAAACTTTCACTTGAATGGCTGCTGAAAATAAAAAGTGAAGAAAGAGAAGCATACTCGGAGCCTCCGGTCCTGACATAGAATTTCCACCCCCTGATCTCTCTGTGTTGCACCACCTCCAACTCTGTTGTTTTCCCTTCCCCATCTATCTATGTCTGTTATTTACTACATGTTTACACCCATCTAACCAGCTCTGACCTTGCTCTTATTCCAGTTCCTGACGCTCTTCGAAACTTTTAACCATCCCACACCTGCCTGCTCCCTCCGCTGTTAATCTCCCTCCCACAGCTCACACCTTTTAAAAAAAACAAATGTTACAAATATTTTGGAAGGCTCATCAGCTACAATTTCCTGCAGGGCCACTCCTTTCTGAAAAAGAAAATGCACTTTGATACACTTTTACTACTTTTTAACTTACCATTACAAGATAGATGTCCTCCATCTCGGAACAGAAAACTAAGTAAATAAACAAAATGACCACCACTTAATGATGCACGTTCCCATATGCGTGGTGATGCTGTGGCCGCTGATGCATGATAAAGCATGTGCTTGTTTGCAAGATGATGAACGTGTGTTTATGGCGTATCGCACTATTTTTCATTTCCAAGCACTATTTTTGTTTCGTAGCAGCAAATATGTTTTTCCAATTTTTGTCATTGTAGAGCAATAATGACCTAAAGAACTAGCAAAGCCAGGTAGGTGACTAACATTATTGAAAGGTGAGACATATCGGCTTTGCAAATGCTTGTTTGATTTGTTTGAATGAGTTAAGAGGTGAATATACAACCACCATCTCAGATGCAGGCCGAGATTTTCAAAACTGTCAAACAACGCAGCTCAGCAGCCAAAAATGCTGTGTTGCGCAACAAGGAGAGAGGAACAAGTTAGTTACCTTCGGTAAAAATGTAGCTAGTAGAGACAGGATCTAGCCACAGATTCCTTGACTTAGAATCTTCCCCAGGTGCTAGCCTGGAACCAGAAATATTTTACCCTGGTAGGTCTGGGCATCGGCAGAGGGCGTCACGCAACTCTTTAATGACGTCATCAGCCAGATGTGATGTCAATGGGGTCCATATAACTCCTCTGCCAATACGCTGACATCAGTTTCTTCCATGACTATTTTCCATGCCTAAAACATGGAGCCACAACAGAAACTGGTAATGGAAACAGTGTGCTTCAAATAAAAGACACCCTGGTTTCAATTATAACTTAAGTATTAAACCTAGGTGTAGATTTCCAATATGAAATCTATGGAGACCACAGAGGAACTCGGTTCGCAAAACGGGGAGAATGGGAGGGTCCTTAAGGAATCTGCGGCTAGATCCTGTCTCTATCAGATACATTGTTACCGAAGGTAAGTAACTTGTTAATCTGATAGAGACATCTAGCCGCAGATTCCTTAACCTAGAATCAGACACTAAAGCATAAAAACTCTAGAGGAGGGGCTGCTAGCGGAAAGTGTCTAAGTGTCATGAAACCGGTCGAAGACAAGTGTAAAAGCCTGGAGAAGAAGAAAAAATGAGAGAGAATAATAGCATAGTCAACAACATCTCAACCTGTGGAAGTAACAACAGGGGATAACACCATAAAACAGGAGAGCAAAGAAAGAAGCTCATCCATGTTAGAGCATAGAATAAATTCACCCACAACAGCATGTCAACAATGTGTCAAAAGCCATTTATTTATAAGGAAAGGTGATTTTGTACTGGAGAAAAAGACTATACATACGAAGAAAAAAAACATGAGGAAGAACATTTTCATTAGGAAAAAGAATTGATGAAAAGACAACTGTAAGAAATGAGACACAAAAATGGTAAGAACATGGGTAAAAACTCACCCATGACCGCACAATTAAAATTTTGTTCGATACCCTGAAAAGTATGTTCTGACAACAGAAGTAGTCTAGAAAAATGTGAAAAGACTGACATAGAGAAAAAGGTATGTGAGCCTTAACATATTACACTACCCAGGACTTCATAGAGGAACTACTGATTAGGAGTCAGGAACCATAAAAAACATGGAATGAAGAAAGCTATGTGAACATGAGCAATCAGTGTAAAAGGCGAACAGCAGTACCTAAGGTAAAGCTACTTGCTTCTTTAAAGGAGTGAAACCCCATGTACGAACAGAACGGCAAGACTGTGGAAATTACTACAGCATAGTGATCATAAAGACCAAAAAACGTGGATAAGAAAGACTATCCATGATTGCATGATAGTAGCAGCAACTGCGCTAGTATGTATACATCTATTTATTCCTAAATGTAGACCATAATTGCAGGCTCCATGCAAGTAGCATAACTGGCCATGGAACAGAGCCTCTCACCATGGAAAAGTGTATACCAATCACACCTACATCAAAAGGCAACATAATAGAGTATCTCATAAAGAGAAAAAAGACAGTTGCCCCCAATGAAGAGAACAAGACTAATCATGTGGCATATGAAATACTTTACCCCCATGAAAAGTAGCAAATATAAGAAAAACATCATCAAGATGCATCAAAGACAAATCTACTGACATAGGAGGAAAGAACCAATGCCAATGTAGTACCAAGCATATATGTATGTATGTAAATATGTGTACACATACATATACATAAATAACACGCATACATTTATTTATTTATTTATTTAAAGCAAGAAGGGCCTTGTTATAGAGGTGGAAACATAGGTCAATAAAGGATCAAAGGATGTAGTAAAAAGGCCACAATGGTGAAACTATAAAACTGACTAGCTTCTTATGAAAAGAATCAGTCCAAATACAATGAAGACATGCAATAACAACACACCTCCAAGTGTGATCTCAATTACAACCATAGAGTCATGCAAAAAGAAAGCAATGGTACCAATATATGGTATCAATAATAAACCTTATCAAATATTAGAGATATAATATCCTCAAAGGGAAGAAGAAGTACCCCTGAAAAGGGGCAAAATCTTTCCAAAGGAAGGAAGTCTTGCATGCAACAAATGTAAAAGAACTCCAAAGAGTTCAATAACAGGAAGTCTACACAATAGACTAAGCAAAATTGACAAAGAGGTACATGTCTATGAAGACGTATTATGGAATGACTGAAGTCAGGAAAAGAAATAAGAATGTGGAAAGAATAGCTCAACACTATAGAAAAGACTACACCTAAGTGTAGAAAATACCTAAACTGGAAGGAATACGTAATAGAAACCTATAAAACTAAAACAAGGAAGGTCTGAAAATCCTGAAGAAGAGAGTGATATCAGAGGAAAAAAATAAATGTACCAATCAAAAAGTGAACACAATAGCTAACCTATTTGACTGTACAAGGGGACATAGCAAACAGTACTTTCAGTAGCATAGAAAACCCAAAGAGCTGTTAATATCCTGAGTTCCCTATAAGGGATACTTGTAAAATGGTATAAATGCAAATGTTAGAAAAACTGTCTGCCTGCCATTGGAGAAATGGGAAAAACATGAAAGGTGAAACCAAGTATAAAGGCTCCGTAGCATACTAGCATAGGACATAAAAAACCCATTTAGAGTATGATATATACCAGACAGGTAACGACTCTTAAGCATATCTTATCTTCAGAGTGAAGCAAACTATATCACCTTACATCAGGTGGGGTCTAAATGATAACCTCTAATTGAGCAACATTGACAAAACCTAAAGTAGAAACCATTACTTTACATCAAGTAATAATAATAAAGAAAGATGCCTGAAACATCAGGCATGAAAAATTCCATAGGGCAGAGTTTCCCAGCCTGTGGTCCAGGGAACCCTGGGGGTTTGCGAAGCCTCCTCAGGGGGTCCGCGACTGCTTAGAAAATGAAATAATGTTAACAGATTAGGTCCCAAGCTTTCAGTAATGACTCAGTGAGGGGGGCAAGATTCAAATAATGATTCGGAGGAGGTCCCTGGGTTCTAGTA
Organism: Pleurodeles waltl; assembly: GCF_031143425.1. Classification (NCBI taxonomy): domain Eukaryota; kingdom Metazoa; phylum Chordata; class Amphibia; order Caudata; family Salamandridae; genus Pleurodeles; species Pleurodeles waltl. The sequence continues at coordinate 300,178,309 of NC_090446.1, forward strand.
ATGATAAAGTGGGAGCTCTCACAGAAGTCAAATGTTGGGAACCGTTGCCATAGGGTGTTAGAGCACCACATTATGGCAATGACAAGCCAGGGAAACTCAGCACCTGGCAAGAAGGAAGACCCACTGAGCATTCCAAGGGAGCATAATAGGATAACTGAAAGGCTCATGGCAAAACTGAAGTGAGTAACACTGAAAAACAAGTAACAGCATAGTAAAGATGAAGAGCCAAAGGATAGGAAGAGAGAAACGAAGTTAACTCAGTGCTCCACCCCCTACAGTCATGAAAACGTCTCAAGCTGAGTCAGCCTGAGCACCAAACAAATGGGCACCATCAATTGGCATCTCCAGTAATGTAGACTGGATTGGCACTGAAAACCCTGAGGTACGTAACCAGGCAAAGCAACGGAATGCAACTGGGAAGGCTGCAGCTCGATCTACAGAGTCAGTGAAATCCATGCCGCAGTGAATGATTAATTTAGCTGCATTCCACCCGTTCTGAACTGTAGGAGTTAGAGTACTCCTGACCTCATCTGGAAGCGAGGGTATACTGTTTGCTAAAGAGTCGCATAATGAATGAGAGAAACGTTCAAGATTACAAGACGTGTTCACAGAACGTAGAGTAGAACTTGTGTAGGAAAACATATGTCTGCCACAGATATCTAGAACACTGGACTCTCTCTCAGGAAGAGTATGGGGAAGGGACTCTATATCAGGGAAAGTTAAAAAGGCCTGTGCCACAAAACTGTGAGGAGTAGGATGTCTGAGCAAAAAAGGTGGATCACTTGGGGCAAGTTGGTGCCTGTGGGATATATCCCGATCAACAGGGGCCCATGTAGCAAGCTTATCCCAAGCACCTAACAAGACGTCATGTAGTGCCTCGCTATAAGGAAGCAATGGCTCAAACCCTGTCTAGCTTTGATGGAGTATGTCAATTAAGAGATCTGAAGTCAACTCCATTAAGGGAAGGGTTAGACCTGACACCTCCGCAGTCCTCTTTAGCATGTCCGGAAATGAGAAACTTGCTTCCATAGCAAGTACAGGATGGGAAAGGAGGTCTGAGACTGTAGTAGAATCCAAGTCACTAGCAGTAGCCAGATCAGACAACCAGCTATCCTCTTTAGGAAGCCCAGACTCCAGTACTACCTCTCCACCATCTCCTGCAGCAGGGACAACAGCAATGGAGTCTTGTGGCGGAAGGACTGGCTCAATTTCCGATGTCGACCAGTCCTGAGAAGGCGATGCCTTGAAATTGACATCAACGTCAGATTGAGAGGGGGAGCCAACTCTGATCTGCCCCACCAGCAAAGTCGCCATAGTCACCTGATTTGATATAGGTGCCGAAGGTGAGCACCCTGAACTGCTGTGCTCCGGCATTGCAGGAGTCATGTCAAAGGATGCTGCACACCTAACTGAAGCCCAGGGTGAACCCTACGGTGTGGACACAGTCAAGGCACTGCACACCTCCTTAGGACAAACAGGAGTTCCAGAGGAAGGTGACTGACTAAAGATGGCGTGCAGGGGAGAATAACATGCACAAATCTGGTCTAGAGTTGCCCAATCTCCTGGAAAGGGAGGAAGTTGTGGGGCAGATCCTAACCTCATCTCCTCGCCCGAGGAATAACAGGAGGTTGAGTGTGGTGAGGTCAGTAAATGCAGAGGCCACGACAGTCTATGCTACCTACCTTTGGACATCAATTTAGATCGCCATCCCCAAGAGCGACTCCTTGAGCGGCTCTACGAATGGACGTCAGACCTAGGACACTTCATGCAACAAGAAGATTGAAACACCACCATCCATGCCACTACAAGCTATATCCTATGCTCGTGAAGAGTCTTCGGCTGAAGTTGTTGACAGGAGCGGTAGTCCTCAGCGTAATCGTGCTCACCTAGGCACCACATGCACACTAAATAGGGATCCGTAACCAAGATCTACCCTCTACAGGACTCACAGGGTTTAAATCGCAAATACATAAGAAGCACACTGTTCCAAATATGACAAAAGGTCAAAGGGGGCTAAAAAAACAGCCAGAACAACCGTCTCTGGATTTATGTTGCAAGCTTGGAAAGTAAGGAACTGACGTCACTGTGTCGGCAGTGAAGTTATATGGACTCCAATGACGTAACATCTGGTGGATGATGTCATTATGGAGTCGCACAACACCCTCTGCTGATGCCCAGACGTACTAGGGAAAAAAAGTTTCCGGATCCAGGCTGGTGCCTTGGAAAGATTCTAAGTTAAGGAATATGCAGCTAGATGTCTCTATCAGATTGGGAGAGTGCCATATTTACAGAGATATGTCTCTCTCTTCCCATCTCCCTATCGCCGGCGCCTATTTTAGCTGCCGAGTGCCACACACACACCTTTGCACCATAGTGCAAGGGAGTGTGTGTGTGAGTCTAGCATAGATTGTGTACGTGAAGGGTATCCTTCCAGTACAAAATACTATGCTTAGACTTAATGTAACACTTTTCCTATTTTGCATGTGTGCTGAAAAGTGCAGCATGCATGCAAAGTCAGAAAAAAGGAGAAATTAAAACATTTCTCCTTTTAACGCCTGGTTTCAAAATGCTTTTTTTTCTGCAAAACCCTGTCTACTAATATTAGTAGAAAGGGTTTTGCTTCAAAAAGCATGGGGGGTAGCACTGGAACGCCATGTACCACCCATGCAACACCCCTTGACGCTAAATAACATAAAGCAGCACTTTGAGCTTTTTTTGGTTACTTTTCCTTACAAACCAATGCAAATACCAATTTGCGTTGGTCTGTAAATCCCAAGAAAGGTTTTGCATCCGGTTTGTGTTACAAAATAACGCAAACCCGATGCAAAAGCTTTGTGAATCTTTGCTTTCAAGTCTAAGAAATGTTATGAAACTCACATGGATTTTGCGCTTGTCTGTCGCAGAGATGAATTTGGATTCACCTGGACATGCCAATGCCCGTGTGGACTTTTAGGAAAAGGATTTCTCTTTGTGTTGGCCTGTAGCTAGGCGTGAGAAACCAACATCTCCAAAAACCTAAAGCTTGATCTCCTACAACAGTATTTCAGAGTTGAATATTGTTGTTTCTCAGCAGAAATGTAAATTTAACTCCGTAGAAAAGTGTGTTGCAATGAAGAAAAATGTAAAGCATTTCCTAGGAGAGCGTAGAATTACTGGATAGAGTAGAAAATAAACATAATCACAATAAATTATAGCATGGCAACCAAAAGAATATAATTAAAATATATTTAGCTGTAAGCGAGGAGATATGCACCGGATATATGGCTGGAATCCAAAATTGTTAGGCTAACTCTAGCTGTATTTACTCAGTCATTCTCTGGAGATCTCGATGCTGCCCAGGAAAATGTTAATGGCCTTAGGCAGCGCTTGTCCGCACTAACACAAAGGCCCATATTTATACTTTTACACACAAAACTACGTTAGCGCAGTTTTGCGTGCAAAAAGTATACCGCCGGCTAGCACCATTCCTGACCACTGGCAGGGCGCCACATTTATGGAAGCCATTTCCTGGCGCACAACCCCCATGGACATGGCTACTGTCTTAGGAGTCATGCCCACGACCCCAATGGCCATGCCAAGGGGACAAATGTCTCCTGGGCATGGCCACTGGGGCCAGTGCCATGCAGGAGGCCCCAGGTTATGGCCCGAGAGGGAAAAAATAAATAAAAATATGTACATACTAGGACCTACCTGGTATGGGTCCACCATCCTGTGGTGTCCCTCTGGTGGGGGCGGGTGAGGATGTCCCTGGGGCCAGGGAAGGGCACCTGTGGTTCTTTCCATTGTCTCTGAACAGGGAAACATGCCCACAGATCCCCTAACGCCTGTCCATATCCAGGTGTTAAATAATGGCTTGCTTAGCACCATTATTTAAGGCCCCCATCCGCTCCGTGCTTTAATTTAGCATGGGGGAATAAATATGGCGTTAAGGCCATATCGTCATTTTCTGCACGGGAACGTCTACCTTGCATTTCATTAACGCAAGGTAGGTTTCCACGTCCAGGAAATTACATTAACTCCACAACTTTGGAGCTAGACGCGACTAGCGCCAAAGTATAAATATGGAGTTAGGTTTGCACTGAATTAGCGTAAAAACAAATTATGCTAATTCAGTGCAAACCAAGTATAAATATGCCCCTAAATCTTGGGTATAAGTCTCATTTTTCAACATTAGACTTTAACAAAAAGCAAGGGAGATAAAACCAAACAAAAGGAAGAAAGAAGGAAGAATGGAAAAACAGGAAACTACTAAAAAGGGAAAAACAGGGGTGAAAAATAACTCTCAAGAGTGAGATAAAGAAAGAGTACATTTAGGGTGATGGATGACAGAGGCATGTGATGGAACGAAGACTAGGCAGCCTCGATATTCTGAGATTCCGGCATTTGGCAATGCTAGTGATGGGTCTCTTATAAACACTTTGGGCCCCTCCACTAATTTGTTTTTCTTTTACAAATGAACAACTAACTTTAATGATTTAAATAGTGAGCGATCTCAAGGCCTATGAATTACAATATAATCCTTTAAGTTGAAAGAAGACTATTCTCCCTTGGCTTCATGGAAATACTTGCTTTCACCCTAGGCCAGATCACTTCATGATCACTAGATTTAGTATAATGAGATTCTCTTGCACGCCAGCACGACCCCTATGTGGCCTTTGTGTAAAAAGAAATCCTTCTTACTCTTTCTGAAACAGAAGGGAATCATGTCCCTCATTTGAGGAATAATGGACGTTCGTGACCAAAACTGTGGGTGGGACTATGTTAATAATTACGACAGCCGCCAGGTCATCCAAAATGCAGTAGTCAAAATTTGTAACCAGAATAGGGGAATCCACATTTATGAGCTCCTAGCGCCACCAGTGCATCATTTTTTGTGATGCTGTGGTCGCTCTGTGCCCTGCGCCGTATTTACAAGACAGCATTAAGCCACTTTTTGTGGCTTAATGGCACCTTGTAAATACATCTCCCTCACACACAGCACTTTACATGGAAGGGGCGTGCAATGGGTGTTGCTGTGGGCGTTCCACGGAAAAACCCATTGCATTTTGATGCTGCCCCAGATTTACAAGGTTTCATAAACCTGAGGCAGCGCCAAAATCTAACGCCACCCAGGGGGTGGCGTTAGGATGGTGCAACAAGGAGAAATGCTTTTCTCATAATTTTTCGTTCTTTCTATGTGTGCTGCATTTTGCAGCACACATAGTGCAAATTGCCATTGAGATTGTTTTTGTGCAGGAAGGTGATCCTTCCTGCACAAAAACAATCTCCCACGCAACGCAGCCATCCTTGCACCATGACGCTCGTTGGAGCTCGGCAGCAAATTTAACGCCAATGCAGGGGGAAACACAGGGGTGCGCCATATTCTTGTTAATACGTAGCATCTCTGCGTTTTGAAAATGATGGCGCTGCCAAAACCGGTGCAGCGTCACGCTCCGTGATTTTCTTGTAAATGAGGCATCATGCATCTAAAAATTAGGGCCAGAAGCTTTTCTGTGACTTGACTCCCTGATCCCAGACTAACAGGAAGCTAAATCTGCCCTTTGCCATCTTATTTGTGGTGTACAAATAACAGATAAAAATACTTCACATGCCAGGCCAAAATGATCTGACTCTCGCTTTCTATTGACTCCTGGGAATCCTTTGCCCTGACCTCTTTCGGGCAAAAAGTAAAACCTTACAGGCTGTCAATCTATTGCCTGGGTAGTTGTCCCAGGTCCCATAAAACACAGATGAGCTGTAATGAGCAACATTAGCTTGGGTGGTAAAACAGCCAGGGACACCACCCACATTCCAATTCAACTGTTCAGTTTTTGCACTCCAGCTTTATCATTCAGAAGACATCACATCTCTAGGCCTAGATTTAATGTCTTGCCTGTCCTCACTGAGATCTAGTTACTAGCTGAACCTACTTCCCTGTTGTTGTTCATATCCGTTTGCCCCGGGTGCGAACTCCCAGTGACATAGCTAACACCCCCACCCAGGTGTGCACACCTCATAACCCTGTACAATGTACAGTCAAAGCTTGCTGCAATCAAGCGTGGCAGTGTTGACAAGCACTTTTCCAGACCAAATCCCTAAATGAAAAGATCATTTGTTAGCGTCAATGTGTCAGCATGCCTTAAATTAACATGTGTCAGAGATTCAAAACCTGTTCTTAAAATAGTGAATACGTATGATAGACCACATTCAGGTGAGCTGTGCAGGAGTTGGACTCAATATTCTCATGTGTTTCACGGGCTCATAGCGCTTCTGAAACATCCATAGCTAAAAAAGACTGAAACTGAAAAAGAATGCTGTCAGTTTGGAGAGGTACAAAAATGTTCAGGAGCATTTTTAGAAGAAGGTAGGGCAGTGCAGAAAGTGACCTTGCTGTCCTGCCCTCATTTGCTGCACTGCCCTGCGCCACAGGGAAAGGGCTGAAATGCACAGTAATTAAAAAATATGGTGCATTTCTGCCTCTCCTCACATGCAGGATGCCCTTTTGACTGCCTAGTGCCAAGACTTGCACCCTTGCACCATGGTGTCTGCACTGCATGCAGGATTGTCTTTGTGCAGGAAGGGACACCTTCCTGCACAAAAACAATCCATGGAGGCATTTTCCTCTTTCAATGTGTACTGAAGATTCTCCTTGGTACGCCTCCCCTGTGGGATGCATGGTTTTGAAGCATTCCTAGGTTTACACAGCCTTGAAAATCTGAGAATGCGTCAAAACCCATGGGTGTTGCGTGGCAAAACCCACTGCAAAGCCCATGGAATGCCCCCGTGAAGCAGAATAAGGCAACGCATCGACTTGAGCTGCCTTGCCTTTCTTCATATCCACAAGACCATGAAAAGCCACACAAGTGTGGCTGAGTAGATACGGGTCTGCACTCTGCGTGGAGGGGCATCCCAAAAAAGTGATGCAGTGGAAGTATATTGACTGTATTCTTGTGACCAAGGAGAGAAGTACACATCATTTAAGTTATCTGCAATAGTGCTCATTACAAGTGTTTTTTTTAAAGAAATGTCTTCTTACACAACTGCAAGAGGCATGGACAGCAGAGTCTGGGCCGGCTCTAGGGTGGTGTGGGGTGCCATGTTTGCAGGTATAATATGTTTTTTTAAGAGCACCTGCTGTGGTGTTCCTTGCATCCAACAATTTTCCGCCAATAATTAATATGTCAAGATAACTGGTGATTAATGTTCTATCTGGAGAGTGATCAGAGCATTCTCAAGTGGAAGTTTTAAGGTAGCAGAGAGGGTTAATATGCCTGCTGCAACAAACATGTACGATGCACATCACAAACTGCATGTAATGCCAATAGGTCAGTTGGTTACTACTTTTGTTGGAGAGGTCCTTTTGTTACTTGCAGTTTATAAGTTTAAATCCTAATATAGAACAGTAAGCTATTAAATATCATCAAAGAACGTCATGCTTGCTGCAAGGTATAGATTAGAGCATTATGATTTTTTCGAAGTTTTTCATTATCCTAATGTTGCAAAAAATGTTAATTTGGGCCGAAATTAATTCTTATAATTAAAGAGAACTTCAAAATGACCCAAAATGACCCATGTTTGTATTAGAAATGGCTTCTAACGTAGATGGTCTATTAATACATTGTCTTTATTGGCAGATAGAGTAAAAGTATGCAGAACATTTTTCCGTGTGCACAATCCCAAAAATAAATTACTTTTTTTACTGCATGCCATGATTGATATGCATAAAATAGAGTTGTTACTTCATGCTTATACCGATGTATACTAACACAGTGGCGTAACAAAGGCCCCCACAGCCACTATGGTGGGGGGAGCCTGAGCGGTAGGAGGCCACCCCACAGAATAGCACCCTGACCTGAAAGCTCCTGAATGAGCCCGGAAGGGGGGCCCACCATGTTCTTTGCAGGGGACCCACTCCAGTTTTGTTGCACAACTGTACTAACAACAGCATTTAAGCGTTATTTTTCTGTGGGTGGGATGTGAGGCAAAGATCTGTGATGCAGCTGGGCACTACCAGCCCTAGTGCTCATTTTTGTGACTTAATTATATAGTTAAACCCGGTAACAGTAGTCAGACTAAATAACGCGAAAGAGGAGATGTCCTGAAAGGGTAATTCTGCTTTCGAAACATCTTAAGGAACAAGAAGAAGGAAAGGCACCTGATAAATGTATATTTAAGACACTACAATAGGTTACAGCTGCATATGTTTTGCTTTGCTAACAATAACTTGTTAGCTGTGACAATTTCCAATTACTTCAATATACCAAGAATCAAAGTAAATTCAGTCAAATGTCCTAAAACCTTCCCCATATTGTACTGAGAAGCCTAGCAATAGAGTCTGACCCACTACCTGAATGTTTGGGATGCGAGCGCTGTGAGGTGAGATTCATTGCACAATCTAGAGATTACAAACCTGGGCTAAACTGTGCATATCATAGAGTATATTGGAACACTGGGCCATATGTACCAATATTTACTCCCAAGATACTGGCCACAAACCATGTACTAGTAGGTCAGTTTTTGAAAATATGAATCGTAGTGGTTTCCAGTCTGACCTACCTTTTAAATATTAATTATGTAGGTTGCAATTTGTAACTCGCTATAACTGGATACCATCACAGGGAATGTGGCCTGATGGGGCCAGCAGGCCACATGTTTGTGATCACAATTCCATAAAGTAAACTTTTTTTAATGCACCCTGTTTTCCTTAAAGGAATGTGAGTTGCACTTAAAACTAAAATTTTACTTTCCTTTGTTTTGTTAGTTTTAGAGTTTTCAGGGCTCCTGTGGACAACTACCTTCTCCAAAACCATTTTTAACCTTCACAAAGAGGAAGCATTTTGCAAATGCCTTAACATTTGTGACTGAAAAACTGCATTGTACAACTGGCATTCAAGTTCCTACCCTGCTTTAAAATCTTGTCATGTTTGCTGTTAATTTCATCGCTGCTCAGGCACCCTGATAGCATGTGGGAAGGAGTACACTGTCTAAGCTACATATACTTAATCTTCAGTCCCAGAATGCATTAGCAAAGTGTTTTCTGATTACTTTTGGCCAGCTTAACAGGCGTTTTAACATATTACAGTCCTGCTATACCAAGATATCAATAGTGGTTCAACTCCTTTTACCATAAGTGAAATCAATATGATATGTTAAATTTTGTGTACCTTGCCGCACCATTCTAGATGTGAGGAGGACAATGGTTTCAGTAAATCCAATCAGTAACAGTTGTGTCATTCAATTTATCCTTTGTACTGTTTTCGAGAAGGACAGATCTTACCTACCTTACAGCTTTTAGCGAAAGCCTCATCTGAATCACACCAATAACTTCCAGTGACTGTACAGCCCGCCCATTGCTTACAATTGGTTGACCTTTCTGTCACTCTCATTTTTTGCTTCTAATTCAATGGCTTGCCTTCCTCTTCTTCTATTTGTCCCTGTGCTGGAGCATAGCCACTCTACCGTCCTTTTAATTGACTGATTTGGATCCTTCCACTGCTCACATTTTAGGAACTATTTGTTTCTTTTTCATTAAGCACGCTATGAGAGTGCATGTGTTTTGTGGATTTCTCCTATGTCAAATCCCCAACATGTCTGCTATGTTTCCTCTTAACCCACCCCTCGGTTGCTCCCAATAGCGTGAAGCAAATACTTTAATTTTATTTTTGAAGCTCAGGCAGCTGAAATTTTCTGTCAAGCCTCCCCACAGTTTGAAAAGCACTTTCACTTTTGCTCTTCTCTCCCCGCACATTTACTTCTCCATTCCTCTCCCACCCTTAAGGTCCATTAAATTATTATTTGTTCATGTATGTATTTATTTAGAGAAGCCTGGCAACTGCCATTTGCTGTTAGGCTGCCCCACATGCAAAAAAGCACTTTACGCTAAAAAGCCTTGCATTTACTTACTCATCCAAGTGTTGCCCACCATCTTGTAATGCTTAACAAAAATTCAAGAAAAATTTTGCTTTTCTCACCCTGTGTGATTACATAGCCCCACACATATATTATCAAGCATGTGAACGCTAGTGGAACAAAACAGCTGGGAGTAGAGTCTGCGTCATCAAGCTTTTTTCTTTTTTTTTTGGCTGATGCTGCACACATCTGCAAAAAGCACTAGAAAGCCTGTAAGTAGGTCCACAAGACCCGACATATTGGATTTGCCAATGCTTGTTTACATTTGGCAAACACATGGGTGACCAGTGATTACCACCTTATAGATGATTATGGACACTGTTTTCAGTACTAGACTTTTGTATAATAGAATAATATATTCCGGTGTTGTAGTCTTTGATTGCTTCCATTGGACTAGTTAGATTAACACTTCAAATCAATGATGTCTATGTGTAAAGTTTAGGAGTGTGGATAGTGTGCATAGTGACTTAGACACTAGTGATCACCTGACCAAAATGGACTGCGAAGGTGCCTGCCTTAGCACCACTTTCTAAACAAACACTGACCACCAGGGCCCTTGAAATTAAGTACTTTACAATTGTTGCTTGTCAGTGGCACACAGACACAGGTGCAGCTTAATCAGTGAGATTCAGGATGGTGGGGTGCAAGTCCAAAGTGTCCTAATAAATACAGTGCTGAATAAGGATGGTACCTTGGACAGTAGGTCCGATAGTGTGTCACCACCAGTTTACAGACTAGGCTCACAAAGAAATAGCTTGAGAGACTGAGGGTCAGATTTACTAATATTTTGTCCTTGTTTTGAATTACAATAGCAACACATACTTGTGCAAAATGTGTATTTGTAGTTGACTTTCCAGCACAAAACTTCTGCTGAGACGTTGTGTGAAAGTTATGCCAGTTTCTTAAGTATAGAAAGGTAAGCCTGTTAACCCTCAGGGTTTGTTATATACACAATTACAAAGAGATTCTGTTGGGAACAGTTTTTAAAACAGCAATGTCTGTTAGCTGGATAATAGGTTCAAAGAATCCCCTTAATGAGTAAGGGTTTGATAGGCCATAACACACAAGAAAAACAAACTGTGTTAAGAAACATAAAGCAAACAATGCATCACGTAGGAGTGTCCCACAAAGTGAAAGAAGCGCAGTGCACTTGAAGGTGAGATCACAGCGAAAGAAATGGACAACAAATATGACATAAATATGAGGTCATTAAAATCTTAATGTTGACGTTCAGACACATATAGCAACACAAAAGGATGATGGATGGAGTGCTGACAATGCACACACTCACTCCCAGTCACAGATCTGGGTTTAATCCATTGTTCTTTTGCTCACCATGCCACCCCAGTTTGGACCCAGCCATATGCAAATCAGTCTGGACTCTGTTCCTCGTGGGAACAGTCCAGCCCGAACTGCCAGGCTAGGTCCCCACTGGACCGGAAACAAGCATCCTGGGACTGGTTTCAGGGTATCACCCTTCAACAGCCAAGCTAGCTTGAATGCAGTGGCACAGTGAGCAAGGGACCCACGTCTGGGCATACCCTTCCCACTTAGGGCAATGTTAGCAACACAAAAGGATGATGGACGGAGTGCTGACAGTGCAAACACTCACCCCCAGTCACAGATCTGGGTTTAATCCATTGTTCTTTTGCTCACCATGCCACCCCAGTTTGGACCCAGCCATATGCAAATCAGTCTTGACCCTGTTCCTCATGGGAACAGTCCAGCCCAAACTGCCAGGCCAGGTCCTCCCTGGACCGGAAACAAGCATCCTGGGACCAGTTTCAGGGTATCACCCTTCATCAGCCAGGCTAGCTTGAATCCAGTGGTACAGTGAGCAAGGGACCCACGTCTGGGCATACCCTTCCCACTAAGGGCAACTTTAGCAACACAAAAAGGATGATGGACCGAGTGCTGACAATGCAAACACTCACCCCCAGTCACAGATCTGGGTTTAATCCATTGTTCTTTTGCTCACCAGATTCAGGCTAGCCTGGCTGATGAAGGGTGATAACCTGAAAATGGTCCCAGGATGCTTGTTTGTGGTCCAGGGAAGACCTGGCCTGGCAGTTCAGGCTGGACTGTTACCATGGGGAACAGGGTCAAGACTGATTTGCATATGGCTGTGAGAGAGCGTAGCGTATATAATCTATATTAACATGAAATGTTTATGAATTAATGTGTGATAATGCTGCATAGAAACTATAATAATAATTTTGCTTAAAACGTGCACCTGAAATGTGACCAAGGGGAGTGGCCGCCAATGTATACGTAGACTAATAATGATGACTAAAATGTTTATATTGTGTTTAAATAAGTTTATACTAATGACTGTGTTATTGAACCTGTGCTGAAATCCTGATAGGCCTTAAGTTAGCATGAGCCGAAGCTTAGCTGCTTGGCTCTCATATTAAATGTATTTTTCTATTTTGCAGTGTGCTGACTCATAAAAGGACACGACCCCGTATGTTCTTTTCCCTTCAAACTAGAAGCTGAAATGTAACCATGTTAGATCCGTTCTCATAGCCTTTTCCATTGCCTGCAGAATAAATGTTAAAAAAACAAAATGAAACAATGTAGATTAATGTAATGTACAAGGTCATTCAAACCGGTGAAGACAATGAAGTTACTGACCAAAAGATGTGCAAAGAATTACAGAAAGATGAAATCATACCGGACGTGTCACCTCTGAAGACGTCAATTATGGAGACCAATCAAAGACTTGTAAAATAAGATGGGGTGAAGAGTTATGTGATCTAATGTGTTTTCTGATAGGTTAAAGATAGTGGGGTATAACAAATGTCCAATAAAAGTTTGGGGGAATGTACAACTAAAAAGGGATAAAAACCCATGTCACAGGAAGTCATATAGGTGGGTTAGGGAATGCTACTGATTTTATCCGGAAACTCTGTCACTCTGTTTGCTGACTTGTTTGCTTTACTTAAAACCATCCTCGCCCTTAGATTTGTTCACGTTACACTTTGCCTCCTTATGAGGGAAGTGCCCTTTTGCCCCAGAGCTGCGTTCTGACTGATGGCGAATTGACCGATGTCCTGAAGACGAAGACTGAACCTGTGCGCTGACCTAAACTTTGGAGGGTAATTATGACAATGCAATTGTGATTTGTCTGTTTGCTTTTCCTTTCTAGGTACCAATTGCTTACTTTTAACAGCGACCATAGTTAGATGTTTTCCAAATTGGTGTTCTAAATTGTTTTGTATGAAGCCCAACATGCTAATGCTAATCAGTGGTTAGGACAGATGTTCACTAAACTGACGCAAATAGACAAATGACCGAATCTATGTTTTGTTGAACTGACGCGTTGTTGACACTCTCTTGAATTTGATCTATGTTCACGCCGTGTTATGTTCTGATGTTTGTGATTCTCGCTTTAATGAAATCTTACCAAAGTTGCCATATCGTGACTATACTATTGTGTTTCTTGGTGTTGAGATTAACGCATCTGCTTTTAGATTGTAATTAATAGGGAATAAAACTTATAAAATTCTATTAAACTGGTGTGGTTATTCATGGCTGAAAGGTCATGGTAGCGTCTTGAATTGGTTAATGACTTTGACTAAAGCGAAATGTATTGTCGTGATAAATATTGATGACATTATTGACGTATTGATTGACATATTGATTAGTTATCTCGTCCTAAGGTGTCTCTCAACTGGGTCAAAATATTCATTGGCCTAAAACGAGTCCTGATGTGTACTAAATTATCATAAAGGGACGCGTTACCAGCTGGGTCTGAGCTGGAACGGTATGGCAGGCAAAAAAACTGATGGATTAAACCCAGATCTGTGACTGGGGGTGAATTTTTGATTTGTTCTGCATTCCGTCCATCTTCTGTTGTTTTTGCATTTGTTGCCCCAAGTGGGAAGTGTATGCCCAGATGTGGGTCCCGTGTTTGCTATGCCACCAGATTCAAGCTAGCCTAGCTGATGAAGGGTGATAATCTGAAACCGGTCCCAGAATGCTTGTTTTTGGTCCAGGGAAGACCTGGCCTGGCAGTTCGGGCTGGACTGTTCCCATGGGGAACAGGGTCAAGGCTGATTTGCAAATGGCTGGGTCTGAGCTGGAATGGCATGGCAAGCAGAAAAACTGATGGATTAAACCAAAATCTGTGACTGGGGGTGAATGTTTGATTTCTTCTGCATTCCGTCTATCTTCTGTTGTTTTTGCATTTGTCACCCCAAGTGGGAAAGGTATGCCCAGACGTGGGTCCCGTGCTTGATATGCCACCAGACTCAAGCTAGCCTGGCTGATGAAGGGTGATAACCTGAAACTGGTTCAAGGATGCTTGTTTCTGATCCAGGGAAGACCTGGCCTGGCAGTTTGTGCTTGACTGTTCCCTTGGGGAACAGGGTCAAGACTGATTTGCATATGGGTGGGTCTGAGCCGGAATGGCATGACAAGCAAATAAACTGATGGATTAAACCCTGATCTGTGAATGTTCGATTTGTTCTGCATTCCGTCCATCTTCTGTTGTTTTTGTGTTCAGACACATATACCAGAAAGATAGCTTGTTGAGTTAAGTACCTTCTGCAAAATCCAAATAAAAAAAAAAAACAGTAGTAACATTGCCACTTGCCGCACATAATGGAATGTACCCCTGATGAGTTTGAAGCTGTTGTTTTCAAAGTAATTGGTCCAGAGACATGTCTTTGTGTTAGTCATTTGTTTTGAATGCAAACACACACAAAGCCAACAGTCATTAGGATATAGGCCCTTATTATAACATTGGCGGTCATGGTTCCGCCAAGCTGGCGTTTGCAGTTGGCCGCCATATTATGACCACGGTGGTCTACCCACTGAAACATGGCCAGTTTGCCGACAGTACCACCAGTGAGATCTGACTACGACTACAGTGGCTGCCATCCCAAGCCCGGCGATAACCACTGTACCACCACGCTTTCCAGGGCGGTACGACAACCACCCAAAGCTTGGCAGAAACAGCAAATATAAAAGGACCCACTACCTTCAGGAACACAGACGACTCCGTGGAAGCCATTGAACGCCACCTTGAAGTCTTCCCAGCGCTCTCCTTGCCTTCCTCCTCTGTGACCACCAATGCCGACGAAGACACCATCGGTGAGTACACCTGCAGCGCACACAACGGGGGAAGGGTAGAGTTACACACCCACACACAACATCCATACCATGCACGGACTCCAATGCGCACACACGCTACACAAAACCCATACTGAGACGCACACACAAAACACAGCCACGCCAAACACACACATCACATACACACACCCCGGATCAAAACTACACAACCACACCAATATCACAAACAAGCGGACACACAACCCAATACATATACACAACAATACATACAACGTGAATGCACATTATACAGCACATAATAGATTTATGGAAACTTACCAGTAAACAAAAAGACTCAACAAATGTATGGTAAGGAAACCAACAGGAATCCTGTTTTCCACATCTATATAAAATGAAATTCAATTAAAATATGCAACAAAATACACCAAGGCCCTTAGGCCAGTCCAATATCCAAAAGTCATTAATGTGCATGGCAAATGCTCTAACTGACTCCTGACAGCCTAATGGCCTCCACAAGGTAGGGGAATCAATGGGGCAGGCAGGCACCTCAATGGTCTGTGGGTGGGTCCTTGGGCTTTGGCGTGGGAGGGGGTCCTTTGGCTTTGGTCTGGGAGTGGGTGGGGTGGGGGTTTCATCTTTGATTTGGATGGAGGGACTCGGGCTTCGGAACTATGTTAGGGGCAGGTGATTTTTTGGGGGCAGGGGGAGGCTTTATGGCGGTGGAGGGGCTGCAAGTTAGAGGGGGGGGTCATGGGAGGACTTGGAGGTGGAGGGTCTTGGCCGGGGGAGGAAACCATGACGGCGAGGGGCAACACGGGGTGGGACAAAGACAGGGAACAGGTCAAGGTCGGCAAGGAAATGCTTCTTATGGAACACGGGGCTGGATTGGGAAACTGGTGTGGGAGTGGAGGTATAAGGAGTGATTGTAGGACGTGTAGGTGTGGTGGATATGGGTGCATATGTATGAAGAGTATGTTTGTGTGAGGTGAAGGACTGTTCAGTATCTGAGTGTGGGCGTTTATGTGTTCTGGGAGGAGGGGAAAGAAAGGCTGGGAGAGGACAGACAGATCGTGTGGATGTATGTTGGGGTGGGGTCTGCATGTAAGGTGGGTGTGCTGCATGTGTCAGTGATTGTGGTGAGTGTGGATGTGGTGCATGGGGTGCATGTATGAGTGTCTGCTGTTGTGGTGACTGACGGCAACACAGAAGTGGTGACAGGAACTGGGAATAAGGATGCAGTGCTAGCAGGTGTGAGTGGTGATGTGACTGTAAGGGAGGAGGTGCTAAGGGAGACAGGCGAGGTAGAGGCAGATGTTGTGTCTGCTTTTGT
This sequence comes from Pleurodeles waltl, assembly GCF_031143425.1. Lineage (NCBI taxonomy): Eukaryota > Metazoa > Chordata > Amphibia > Caudata > Salamandridae > Pleurodeles > Pleurodeles waltl. The sequence continues at coordinate 300,194,603 of NC_090446.1, forward strand.
GCGCTGAGTGTATGTATGCTTGTGATTTGATTTGTAGTACCTGTGTTAGTCTTTGCGTACCTTGTCTATTGATTTGGGTGAGTGTTTGTCTGTATGTGCGGCTTGGCTGGGAGAAGGGAGAGGGGTCTGGGATGAGGCACAGGTAGCAGGTGGGAACACGGAAGTACTAGGGACACTGGCTGAAATCACTGAAGAGGCCAGAGCCTAAAATGATCTCTGTAGGCAAGACAAGGCACTGGGAATGCCCTCCAGGTAGGCATTACTCTGCTGCATCTGGGATGGCAGGGCCTGGATGGCATGCAGGATGGTTGCCTGCCCTACAGAGATGGACCTCAGGATGTCAATAGCCTCAGCATTGAGGACAGCAGGGTTGACTGGGGCAGGGGCTGAGGTTCCTGCGGTAAAGGCCCACCCTCCTGGATGAATGGGCACAGGCAACTGGGTGGGAAGCTACTGGGAGGGCGATGCTGGTAAGGAGGTGTGGGGGACAAGGATGGTGCTGGGATGGTCCCAGAAGGTTCTGCCACCACCAGGGAGCTTTCATCGGAAGAGAAATCTGTATCTTTTCCAGTCTCCCCCATGGTGCTCCTCTCGTCCTTCCAACCCACTGGTCCCCTCAGCTTCAGTGGTCTCTGTCTCCTGGGTCCCATGGGCTGCAGCCTCCCCACTCACCAGTGCCCCTGCTCCTTTGCCTGCTGATGTCAATACACACAAGGATAGGATAGTACCAAAAGGAGGGGAGGGGGTGAAAAAGATGGGAGCATAGGTTCAATACAAACACCCTGTGCACATTTGTACACATCAACAACATAACTCATTTGAAACTCCTGAATGCACCCTCTACAACGCCAATAGACATATCTAGATACCTACTGTGCATACACTCTGATGTGTATACTCATTCGTGAAATCCCTACAATAACACTCACATACTACTCTACACTGTCATGGCTCTTGCATACAGGATTATTTCTGTGAGAAGTCAGTCCATAAGTGACATTTGAACAGTGTCATACCTATCTGTGTCACCCATAATGGACATGAATAGATAGGTATTGGAACCAACATAAGATCCTCTATATTCCTGTCTTATCCTACAATTTGGTATAGTACAAATGCCATGGCAACCTGTTGCACAGATACTTACCTATCACAGCAACTAATATTTACAGCACAACTGTATACTACCTACATTAACTATCACAGCTACACTAGACATCCTTTATCCTATGGCTAACACACCCTTCACATTGTAAAGCAAACAGTACAGGAAATAAACTCCGTAACTCACCCCCTTGTGGCTTCTGTGTTGCCCTCAAGCGCCAAACCAACTCCGGGTACGCCTCTGCCAGTGTGCGGGCCATTAGGGGGGGTCAGGGTCCGACAGGCACCCCTTCCACATTGGGAGATCATCCCCAACTGGGCCTCTGCAGTCTTCCTGCAGTGGGTTCTCTGCCAGCTATGGACCCCCAGGGTCAGCACTTCCTTGGCGATGGCCTTCCACAACCCTTTAGTTTGATGGGCGCTGACCTGCATGGGAGACACAGATTGAAAGGCACATTTATGTAGACCCAACAACCTACTACATTCTTAGGCCTACAAACTGTTCACATATCAGGATCATACACGACTTCACACTTGAACAACATTCCCAGCAGTCATATCCGAAGCTACAACCTCCACTGAAATATCCTGCATACACATACCAACACACTTACATACCCATGTAGCAACAAAATATCATAATGTGACCTACCTGCTGTTCTGGAGCCCCATACACCTTTGTATATTATATAGGGGTAGTACCCCATCCCCAAGTTTCTGGAGTTCTTCTGTAGTGAAGGTGGGGACCTTGTCCCCCGTAACATGCGCCTTCATGGCTCCCAGAACCACAACACAGCAGCACACTCAGTGGAGGTCTTGATGGCTGGAGAGTCAGGAGTCAAGTGGGATACACTGTAGAAAATGGCATTCACTGCTGCAGCGGTCTGCTTCGTCCCCGCTGGCAGTAATCGTCATTGGTCCCTGTATGCCATAGTAATCAATGTTAACCAATGAGGAGTTGCACGGCGTTCCGACCGCCTACCGCCATGACGGCATATGCCAGCGGAATTAGCTCACTGACATCAGTCCTCTGCATGCAGGACAGGCAACAGCCATTTTACACCAATACTGTTACGAAAACATAAGTTAAAAGCACACTAATCATTTTCATCATGGACATGTGATAAATTACGTTCTAGAACTGTGTACAATACAGTCAGGCAGTATAAACTTTGAGTGTGCACAGATTCAGTAAATGACATCAGGACAGATTGGACAAACAAACATAATGATGGTGACTGTACACTAGCAGTGAAAGACAACCATCTTTCTGATGTAATCCTTTGTAAAAAAAAAAAAACGGGAGTATGTGCAAAATACATAAGTATGATCACAGCTCTGTACTTTAAAGTCTGCTTTGTGTGGAAAAAGTGGTAGCGGATGTGATGTTGATCCTACATTTGTGACCATGTAGTAGGATGCATGAAGTGTAATCATTGTCACTCTTGTGTTGTATGTATGTGTAGATACCAACCACTGCAGAGGGTGAGGCATGCACCTGTGTTCCGGACCCAAATAGAAGAATGCCACATCATCTCCAACTATTGACTGAACCGTGCTACAAACAGGGACCTGTGTACCCAGTTGGAATGTGATCTGCTGCAGGACATTCAACAACCTACAGCCATTCCTCCGACTGTGCAGGTGCTATCCGTCCTCCACTTCTTGGCCACTGGCTCATTCCAGAGCATAGTGGCAATGGCAACAGGCTTGTCTCAACCAATGTTCAGCAATGTGTTGTGGAATGTCTTGTCTCCCTTAGTAACACATATGGAAAGCTACATTCAGTTTTCCCATACTGTTGATTTGGCCAGTGTGAAGGCTGGATTCAATGAATTGGGACATACCTTTGTGAGACTGGGGCCATAGATGGCACTCACTTGGCATTAGTACCACTCAGGGCTGATGAGCAAGTGTACAGAAACCGTAAGAGCTTTCACTCCATTAATGCACAGATTGTGTGCTTAGCAGACCATTGTCTGGAAAGTTTCCTGGTTCTGTACATGATTCGTACATCCTCAGGAATAGCAGTGTCCCATGATTGATGGTGCTTCTACAAAGAGTGAGAGCCTACCTCATCGGTGAGTATGATGAGTGTTTGTGAAATTACTGTTACCCCAGCCTTCCTACTCAGTCTGTATGCAATATAGTGGATTGTAAATGTTAGTTTACTCAATCCACAGGTGATTCAGGTTATCCCATTCTCCTTGCTACTGACACCGGTGAGGAATCCAAGGACCAGGGCTGACGACAGTACAATGAGGCTCCTGGGAAGCCAAGAAGGGTGACTGAAAGGACATTTGGTCTGTTGAAAGCAAGATTCAGATGTGTGCATATCTCTGGGGTTTACCTGCAGTACTCACCACAGAAGGTGTGCCAGATTGTGGTGGCCTGCTGCTGTTCCATGTTGGAGTAAAGGCTGAGTGTACTTCGATATCCATTTCTGATATGTGTAGGTTTTGATCTCATTTGGGTATCAGATGAGTGAATACTAGTTCATCTGTCTATGTTGCATATACTTCAGACATCCTATCTACTTATTTACACGTTTGTGACTACTAAAATCTGATATCATATGATCATATGCATACGTTGCTGCTTATTATAACTTCAATTGAAGTAAATACTTGGCATCCAAAGGTGTGAGCTGTGTAGTACAACTACAATGAGTGTGTATTACTCAGTTCATTACTGTTAGATGCATCAATAATCTTGTTTCATATTACCTGAACAGAATTGAGGTCATGTGTCCAATAGCATTGGATTGTCTATCAATGTGTAAACCAACATTGTAATCGGTTTAACCATCCTGATTTGCAGGTACATACTGTTGCCAACTGTGTTATTTATATGTGAGGTACCTTCTTAGCTATCAATTGCAGAAGTGCTGTGGATGATGTGCTGTGAACCGGATGTCAGGATGATACATTCACATCTTTGCTGTGCATTAATGCTCAATTTCTTTAACATGTCACACTTTGTTGCACTATTATAGTAAGTTAACACAAAACACCATAACTTTTGTGTAAGTGTATTTATTGTGAATTCCAAAGGGTAGATAGGGTGCACAGAAGTGGGACCATTGTGTTCAAAAACATCAGTCTGTTAGGCCAAGCAGTTGGTAGCACAGGTCCAGTATCCATGTGGCATTTGAATATGGGGCTATGGCAGTAGAGAGTCAACAAGGTTTCTCAGAGGCATACAAGAGAGACAGTTCTGGAGAGGCTCATTTGCATGGGGGTTCCTCAGCTACAGGGGGTGGCTCAGTAGTGGCTTGTGAGTCATCAAGCATGGCCACCATCCCACTAGCTGCAGCAGATGTAGAGGGCTGGACAGTAGTGTGGCTAGTGGAAGGGGCCTGGTGGTGGGTGGAGGACTCACGCAGGACTGTGATGAGCTCCTGCGTCAAGTGGCACTGGTTGACTGACGACATTCTCAGTGGCACCTGTGGATAACAGGGATAGTTATTTACATCTAACTGATGTACTTTACAGGAGCTGTGAGGTAAGTGCTTTATGTCATGCTTCAGTACTCAGGAGTAGTTATAAGAGGGTAATGTGCTTTTTTAGGTGGCTAAAGGGTGCTGCATTGTGGGAATTGTAGTGCTTCCTCCTGTAAAAGCATTGGGTGCATTTGAGTGTGTAGACTTTGGGATTGGTGCTAGTGGGGTAGGGTGGGCATGCAGGGAATGAGGATGCATGCATAACTGGTATACTTAATACAAGGGGATTATAGATGACTTACCAGTTTCCAGTCCTCTTGGGATTCTATTGAGACCCTCAGGGTGCGGGATCGCCAAGACCTTCTCCTCCCATGATGTGATCTCCAGGAGAGGCGGTGGGGGCCCACCACCAGTCTGATGATGGCGAGTTGCTGTCTGGACGCCATGGACTGGACCTTCCCCCTCAGGTCATTCTACCTCTTCCGTATGTCCTCCTTTGTGTGTGGGTGGCTTCCCACTGAGTTCACCTTGTCGATGATCCGCGCCATAACGCCATCTTCTTTGCCATGGACGTTTGCTGGACTTGTTCCATGAACAGCTGTGGCTTTACCCTGATGATTTCGTCCACCATGGTCCTTAATTCATCATTGGTCAAACAGGAGAGCTTTTGTCACGACATGGTGAGTGCGGTGTGTGTAAGTGTAAATTATTTTAAGTGAAGTGTGATGCGTGAGAGGTGTGCAGATGTCTTTGATGTTTGTTCGCAGTGCGATCTTCAGAGTGGTCATGCAATGTATGGTAGTTGTTTGTCATAGGAAAGGATTGTGGGTTGTGTGTTTTATAGTGGTGTGGGGGGGAATGTGGTCTGTGTATGTATTTCAAATGTAGGGAATTTGAATTGGCCAATGTGGTGTTGTGTTGTAGTGGAGGTTCCATTTCGGCCGCCGCGGTTCGGACTGCCAATGGAATACCGCTGCACTGATTTGTGGGTCATATTGAGGAGCGCGGTCTTTTTCTGCCATAGCGGTGTGGGTGGTGGGGCCGCCTCTCTGCCACTGTCGTTCAGCCTGGACTGGTGGTGTAAGATTTGTGGCTGTGTTCTGGAGATTTTGCTTTTGTGTGCCGTAATAGGGCAGGCCGATTACTGCCGCCACTACGGTGTTTTGGCCGCCGACAGCATGGCAATCTTTGGGAAAGACCACCAATTTCAAAATGAGGGCCTCAGTGTTCCTGAGTCCATCAGAACACCCCACAACTTAACCAGCTGAGGGATTCAGACACACAATCTAAATCTCACATAGCGTAGGCACTTATGGGTCAATGTCAGATGACACATGTTCTTATTGTACCACATGCAGAACATGAGCAAAGTTGCTTGCAATGCATGTACCCGGCTTTCAGAGGTGTGCTGATCGAGCCATCAGTTATGTGTGTATTGAGAATTTCAGTCATGACACATAATTTTGGTTTCTTAAATGATGGACCAACTGCAGTGGTTCACAATGGAAAAATGATGGAAAATACACGTTACTGATGATACATCTAGAAACATATGCAGATAATCAATAGCAGGTGCTTTTCTGTCCACTTTTTATATGAGGATCCAAATAGTAGCTAGATGAATCAAGCATGTAGAGTTCAAGATAGAAATGACTCAATAAATTCGCTGGTGAGCTGTTTGCAATTTTTATCCAATAACAGGTTTAGTGTGTGGAAAAATAATGTGGAAGAAAGTGATCTGATGAGCACAGCGCTGCCTGCAATGGTAGAATAGAATTAAAGTTTATCAGATACCATGATTCTTTCGTACCCTCTTTAGAGGTGTCTTCTCTTCTGTTTTTCTTCTGTAGGCTGGGATGTGCGCAGACCTCAGAAAGAGTACAGTGGTTTTTCAATGCTTGGATATATGAGCTGTCATCATACTGGCTCCTGTATGAATTCAATGTTAAAGTAATTTGGAAGTAACTTTGGAGTAGCAGGTATGGCACCCTCCCGGTGTCGCATTCTTCTTTGTGACCGGTATACATGCTCTGTTGGCTACTTCCAGTGCTAGTACATCTTATAGGTTGGAAAAGTGTTACAGAGCAGTTTAAGGTGCATCCTATAAGAAACGTAGGAAATATCATGTATCAAAAATGCATTTAGGCAGACTGGGCCAGTGACATTGGTCTGAGTTTGGAAGGTCGTAGCATCTTCACATTTATGTTCATAGTGCAAGCATCAAGCAGCTGGCATCACATAGAAAAGAATAGCTTAGTTTTGGAAAAGTGGCCAGTAAGAAGGCAGGATGTGCAGGAAAGACACTCCCCATTAGGACTGGTTAGTACTCATCTCTGAATTGACCTAGTGCCTATGTAACATTACATACAGCACGACAGCATCGAGGTGAGCAGTGAAACACAAAGAAATGAGGGACACAATGCACTTGACATATTTTCCCTGATACAGCTAACAAGAAACAGAATTGGACACTTAGGAATGGATGACCAGCAGAATAGACTATTGCGCCAGCCAGGAAGGAACAACATTAAGTGGAATAAAACAATACGATTAAGCACAGTGAAGGTGTAAACAACAAATAACAAACTTTCAACCACTGGCAAAAGTGGCTGTGAAAAGATAGGAAGATTATACAGAGGCTGGGCCAACCTACACATTCCAACGGAAACCACTTAACTGAAAATGTACAAATCAGCTTTGGCAAAGTCCATCCATTGAAAGCTTCGACCATAAACACTCAAAGGTAGGTTGGGAACCCATTTAGCACTGTGGTAGAAATTGAGCGAAGCAACTGTGCAGTTCCTCCAACTTTCCAGGCAAGAATAGGATGTCGATCAGCACAACAACCGAAAGTGAGTTAAACACAACCCGAAATGACACAAGCAACCTTCAGTAATATTAAAAGTAGCAACGTGTTTTATATAGCACGCCATACTGTATTTCTGCCATCTCTCTACGCGGCAAATGCCAACTGTTCGTATTAATCAATTTAAAGGCACTCAGATGCATCCTCCTCTTCTTGTGGGAAAACATACTCGGAGAAGCAGTTTCTCTATCAATATCCTAGGCATGGATACGTACTCGACTCTCCCACTTTTAGAACACCTCCTCCACAAGATAACTCAAAGAAAACTCCCTCATACTGGCCAATAATTATCAAGAACCCCACAGCCTCCGCATATTTTAGGCAAAAATAAAGAGACCGCCCCCCACCCCCCTCTCGGGCAGGCATTTATGGGATGCAAACAACACGATAGCAGAAGTACACGAAGGCATTTAAATAACAGAGGACGCTTCTAGTTTGCAATACCATTTTCATCTTAACAAACTTTAATACACATGTGCTTCAAAGCAACCTGTAAATACACACAGTTAATATTTAATGCACTCCGTCTGATATTTCCTGCACTTAGAGGATAATTAGTCGAGCCACACTAGTATACAAGACCAGGTAGTGATGGATCATAGCAAGGTTTGATGAAACGCTGTATATTAAACCCAGAGACCTAGGGCTGATTCCGGAAGTGACGTCTGTCAATAGCAGTCCAGAGATAAAAGCCAGTAAAGAGGGAGAGGCGGTGCTGCTGCTGCAGACGGCGGTGAGTGGTGGATACCCAATCACTACTGCGTGCCACACACCTGGCCAGAGATGGCTTTTGCTCTGCTAGCGCTCTGACAAAATCATCTTCGGTCCCCCTCCCTGCTGTTTGATTGTCAGTGTTTCGAAAATGTGGGTGGAGTATGTAGAAAGTGCCCCATCTATCTATTCAGTGTTGCCACTCGAGAGACAACTAGTCGGCCCTGAACTTTCCACCTACAACTTCTTGCTATCAGTGTGTCAGTCAAATTAGTTTAAAGAAAGCAAACCAAGACTACAAGGCCCACAATGCATTAGGCAAACACTAAAAAACCTGCGACTGGAAACTGTGTCTGTAATGGCGCTTGGTGGTCACTGTAGTTGTCACTGAAGCCCAGTAGAGTCTTCCAGGCTTCTGCTCCTGGTTACCCACTTCCAAAAGTCCCTCTGGCCGACCTGAATGTTTGACACAGCAGAAGCATCAGTTTGGAGCACTCTACTGCTTACTTGGAGCCACCGCTGCGACTACCTGGAGGGAGTGTACACCACAGTTACTGCCAAGTTTCTCAGGTCCATGTGAGAGTACTTTGGCCAGTCTAGCGCCGTTTTTCCTTAGAGTTCTGGAACTTGTAGGCCTATTTAAAACCAGGAGTACTAGTTCCAGAATTATAAGGAAAAAATGTGACTTGACTAGCTAGTCATGTACGGTCCAAGGAAATATGGCAGCTATGCAGCACTACAGGGCAGCATGATGTCCGGCATACAAAAGTGCTTCTCAGCACAGTTAATGCAGTCGGTTGGCATAAAATACACCAACGTAATGCTGTGAGATGTGCTGCAAGGGGTCACCTCTTACCATCCTCCAAGGCCCCAGACCTTTGTTCAACAACTTGCAGCTCCCGAGCACTGCAACACCCGTAACTGAAAACACTGCTCTTAATTAGTGCAACACGTTTTTGTAATGTGCTGAGTTAAGGAAACCTTATAAAATGGGCTTTGACTTATGTAATATGCGTTTCTGTGCTGAACACAGTGGACAACATGTGCACAAACAGACGGTTAGGTGTGTAAATCACAGAAACGCAGCCACGTGTGTGTGTAACATTGGTAGAAACGTGGGAAAAATGATTTTTGCTCTGGCACTCGGGCATATTTATGAGAGCTTTGCTTCATGCTTGTACAAGCCTCCAAGACAGATGTTTAAAGTCACGCTTTGAATGACTTCAAAAATCTGGAGCAATGCAACACAGGTCAAATAGCTGCGCTGCATTACTCTGCACAAGGCAGGAGTTCCATGGGCGTCGCGTGGGTGTTCCCGCGCAACTCCTACGGATTTTGATGCATTCCCAGATTTACCAAACCTGAGGCTTGCTGTGGTGCACTGCACCACTTTGCCACAAATATGGCCCTCATTGTTGAGTATGCAGCTCGAGTTGCTAATTAAGAATACACTAAGGGAACAACTAGCGTGTTTAATTTCAGTGCTTCGATGCCTGTGCAAAACACAGCATCAGTGGCCCGGCTGACCACAGCGCTGCAAGATCTAAAGTGCAGATATTCCGAGACCGACTCAAGCCTGGGTGACTCTCGCCGAGACATGGAACACCTGGAAGTATGTGTATTAAATATGTACCAGACAACCTTAACTATTATGCCCTTATATGGCCATATTTAGATTCAGGTCAAGTTTACGGACCCCACCACCATTTATCATGTTGCAGAAACCATCCATAGTAGCGCCCACCTTCCTTTTACATAGCTGCTATTTCTAACAAGGCCACGCGGTGTTCTCGAAAAATGGGCGAACAGATTTAAGGGTATCGTATCCACTGTCAAAAATTACATCCAATTCAGGGCTTCCCAGTGTGTTTTGTGTCACCAGTAGTTGTAAATGGTATCGTTTTCGTAGTGGCAGACATCCTTTCCTTAAATTAATTTTGACACCTCCAGACTCCTGCGAGTGCGCTTCTGTCAGACGTCCAGTTTAAAGCTAGTCACCAAATACTGAAAGACTTCTTGGAATGACATCCAAATGCTATCAGGGAATTACACAACGGACTGTAGCGAATTTCTCTTTTGCAAATATCCTCGGGGCTTAACATCTCTCCAGTCTCATGCGGGAGACTGGAGGGAGCAGGAGCTGGAGCGACGTCAAGCCCCGAGGTCATTTACAAACAAAAAGCCCGAGGTTATTTACAAAAAAAAAGAGAACTTAAACGGAGGACAGAAGAGTACTGCTTTGGAATAAGAAACTCTTGAAAAAGCATAACAGGAGTGCTCCATCTCATAAAGAATGAGAACTGTAATGTTAGAGTTTTGTTTAGTGTTAACAGATCAGAAAATGTGTATTTTTGATCATTTGAATGTGGTTTAATGGAGATGTTCAAGTGTAAAAGTCATATAAAATATCCAGAAATAAGTGGTAAATAAATACACAGGTCAAGAAATTGTGTTCACTTGACCGCAAATATAAAGTTTTTTTGGTATATTTATAGTTAGAGTATTTTAAGTTTTGTATTTTTTAAGGGGACCCAACTTGGCTGTACTAAAAGGGCCCAACCCCCAGACACGGTGCAATATGGTGCATTCCTGTCCTTTCCCCCTGCTCTGGTGCCATTTTGCCAGCCTAGTGCAATGAGGCGCCCTGAAAAACAATCCAGGAGGCTTTTTCCTCTTTCTTTGCGTGCTGCAGAATGCAGCACACATAGAAAGAAGAAAAACAAGGAGAAATAGTGATATTTCTTCTTGTTGCAATCCATGAGGTTTTGGCGCGTCCCCATGTTTACAAGGTCTTGTAAAGCTGGGGATTCGTTAAAATCCATGGGTGTTGCCTGGGAACACCCACCACAATGTATATGCCTCCATAGTGCGTGCAGAATAAAGCAATGCATCGATTTGCGCTTCCTTGCTCCTTATTTATGAGGCCATCCAAAGCCACACAAAGTGGGTTTGTGGCTTTATAAATATGATTTAGTGGTTTGCGCCGCTGTACATCACAAACGGTGACGCAATGGCGGCGCAAGAACCTTGTGAATATGGGCCTGGGATAGTACTAATTCCACTGCCCTCTTGCCTCCAACCATTTGCTGTTGCTTCCGCTCTACCCACACCCAGCACCCACCTGCTACTCTGTTGCTATCCCACCCCATTGTGGTTGTTTCAATTTTTTTTTTTCTTAGAGGGCATTACAGCTGCCATTTACTGCTGCTCCTCTCCTCTAGCCAAAAAGCGCTTTCACACCAAGAACATTAAATTTTTTTATCTATTGAATTAATTGGTGTCTGTAATCTTAGATCGTTAAATTAAAAAAAATTACATCTGCATAATTTTTTAACCATGTACATGAGTGTCTACAGAGTGGCACAGCATGTTGAAGCGGCTAAATTATAGAGCTTTTTAAGGGCGGGTCTGCGATTATATGCGCCGGCATGCTTGCCTCGTTTGCGAGACACTGTTGTTTACAAAAAGGGTTTGAAGCCCTTTTATTCCTTACCATTTATTAGCTAGAGCGTCCCTCTTCTCTGCAGCCACCTTAATTAGCCAGTGCTCGCCAAACGTCATTCCGATCCTTTCTCTAATCAAATTTAATCAGTGGTCATAACCTGCTCCTAACGTGATGATACTATTTCTTCCCCCCTTCAACTTGCCCTTTTTGTTGCTCGCACCATAGTGCTTTTTTAAAATTATATTTGCACACCTCACCTTTATGATAGACTCTACCCCACTCTACCCCACTCCGCCCTGCCTCTATCTCCCCCTCCAATCTACACTAAGCTACCCCACTCCATTCTACCCCACTCCACTACAATCTACTCCATTCTACCCCAGTCCATTATTCCACAATGTGCCCCACCACACTCTACCTAAATATGCCCCATTCTACCCCACTCCAGCTCACTCCACTCTACCAAAATCTTCCCCACTCCAAGCTCCCCCAATCTATGCCACTCCAAATTACCCCACACCAGTCCACTGCAATCTACCCTAAACTACCCCACTGCAATCCACCGACGTCAATCTACCCCTCTCTGTCCCACTCTATCCCACTCGACTCTGCCCCAGTCTACTTCATCTCATTCTACTCCAATAGACCTTACTCTACCTAATTTGACTCTATCCCAATCTACCCAAACCACTGTACCCCACTCCACTCTACCTCATTTTACTCCACTACAGTCTATGCCATTCTAACCCACTAAAATATACCTCACTCCACTTTACCCAAATCTACCCCACTCCAATCTACTCCAATCTACAACACTCCACTCTACCCCTGTCTACCCCATTTGATCTAAAACTACCCCACCCCAATCTACCCCACTCCACTGTAATGTACCTCACTCCACTCTACCACAATGTAATCTAAACACACCAACAATCAACAACACTCCACTCCACTGTAGTCTACCCCAACCTACCCCATTCTACTACCTCCGATCTACCCCAATTCAAGCTACCCCACTCTACTCCAGTTTACCCCACCCCAATCTACCCTACTGTAACCTACTCCACCCTATACAATTCTACCACACACCACTCTATCCCAATCTACCTGACTCCAGTCTACTCCACTCCACTCCACTACTATCTACCCAAATCTTCCCATCTCTAACCCAGTCTGCTCAAACCTAATCTATCCCACCCCAATCAACCCCACTCTACTCGCTTTAGCCACTTCACTCTATTCCACCCCATTACCCCATTCTACACCACTCCCTATACCCCAATCTACCCTACTCAACTCTACCCCAACCCACCTCACTCCAATTTACACCACTCCACTCTATTTGAATCAACCCCACTCCGAACGACACCAGTCTACCCCACTCCAATTTACCATACTCAACCACAATCTACCCCTCTCCAATCTACTGTAGTCTACCCCACTCCAATCTACCACAAATTAACCCCACTGCAATCTAGCCCAGTCTACCCCACTGTACTCTAATCTCAACCAAATCTACACCTCCGCAGTCCAACCCAATCTACCATACTCCATCCCCTCACCCCACTCCACTCTACCCAAATTTACCCCAGCCCATTCAACCCCAATCGACCCCACTCTACGCCATTCCACTATACTCCAAATCCACAACACATCACTCTACACCAATCTACCCCACTCCAGTTAACCCAGACTATCACACTCTATTGTACCCCAATCTACCCCACTCCACTCTACCCCTGTCACCCCCAATCTACCTTACTCTACCCCACGCCACTCTACCCCTCTCTATTCCACTCCATTCTTCTGCAATCTACCCCACTCTACTCTAATCTATTTCACACCACTACAGTCTACCCTAATAAACCCCACTCCAATTCCAATCTACCCCACTCCACACCAATCTACCCCACTCTAATCTACACCACTCTACTCTGGTCCACTCTACCTGTGTACCCCACCCCACCCCACTCTACCCTACTCTACTCCACCGTAATCCACCCTACCTCAATCTACCTCACTCCACCCTACTCCAATATACCCCACTCTAATCTACCCCACTCCAATCTACCACCCACCACTACATTCCACCCCACCGTACCCCAATCCACCCCACTCCAATTTACACTACTCTATCCCTCTCCACTTCGTCCCAACTTTCCCCACCACAATCTAACCAACTCTATCTCCACTCTCCCACTCCCCTTCTCCAATATATCCCCTGTACTGTACCCCACACTAACCCACTCCACTATACACCAGTCTACCTCACTCCAATCAACCCCACGCCAATCTACCCCAATCTACAAAATTCTACTCCACTCCACTGTATCCTAATCTATCCTACTCGACTTGACTGCAATCTACCCCATACCGCTCTACCCCAATCTACCACACTCCACTCTAGCCCAATCTACTCCACTCCAATCCACCCCAATCTACCCCTTTCTAATCCACCCCACTACAATCCACTATCTGCCCTAATCTGCCCACTCCACTTTACTCAACTCCAATCTACCACTCTCTATCCTACTCTATCCCACGCCACTCTACCCCAATCGTTCCCATCCCACTCTACCCCACTCCACCCCGTTCAACCTTATCCCAATCTACCCCACTCCACCCTAATCTACACCACTCTATCCTACCCCAATCTGCTCCACTCCATTCTACCCCAATCTACCCCACTCTGCCCCATCAACCCTACTACACGGTATCCCAATCTACCCCACTCCATTGTTCGCCAGTCTACCTCACTCCATTGCAATCTACCCTAATCAAACCCACTCCAATCTACCCCAGCCTATCCAGATCCAATCTACCCCACTCCACTCAAATCTACCCCAATCCACTACAATCTACCCCACTCTAATCCATCCCACTCGACTGCACCCCTCTCTACCCAACTCCACCCCACCCCAATTTATCCCACTCCACTCTATCCAGTCTACACAACTCCATTCTACCCCACTCCACTACATTATACCCCACTCTACCCCAATCTACCCCACCCCAATCTACCACACTCTATCCCTCTCCACTTTATCCCAATCTACCCCTCCACTCTACCTCAAACTAACCCACTCCCCTTTACCCCAATCTACCGCACTACAATCTACCCCATATCAATGTACCCCAATATATAAATCTTCAATGTCCCTAGTACACTGTAGTCTACCACAACCTACTACACTATACCCCACTCCATTTTATCCTCATTTTACCCTAAACCACCACACTCTACCCCACTCCACTCCACCCCAATCTACCCACTCCACCATACTCCAATCTACCCCACTCCAATCTACCCTATCAACCCTTCTCCAATCTACCCCACTACAATCTACCCTAATCTTCCCTGCTCCATTCTATTCTACTCTACCGCACATCAAATTACCCCTCTCTACACCACTCTATCCCACTCAACTCTACCCCAGTCTATTCCATATCACTCTACCTCACTCAACCCCACTCTACACTACTCCACTACACTCCAACCTACTCCAGTCTACCCCACACCAATCTACCCCTATCCACCCCTTTCCAATCTACCCCACCACAATCCACTATAATCTACCCTGCTCCAGTCTACCCTATTCTACTCCACTTCAATTTACCTCTCTTTACCCCACTCTATCCCAATCTACCCCACTCCACCATGCTCCACTCTACCCCAATATACCCTACTCCATTGTACTCCCCTCCAAAATATGGCACTCAAATCCACTACAATGTATCATGAACTACCCCATGCCAATCTACCCAACTCTACCTCACTCTAACCCACTCCACTCTACCCCTTTCTACCCCACCCCTCTCTACCCCACCCCTCTCTACCCCATTAGACCACACTCTCCCTTACTCAACTCTATCCCAATCTGCCCACTCCACTCTATGACAATGCACTCCACTACAATCTACACCAATCTACCCCACTCCAATCTACCCCACTCCACCCAACCCCACTTCACTCTACCCCAGTCTTCACCACTCTAACGCAGTCTATCTCACCCTACCCCACTCTACCCCACTCCACTGTTACCCACTCCAATCTACCCTACTCCAGTACAATCTACCTCAATCTACCACACTGTACCCTAAACTACCCAACTCTACCCCAATCTGCCAAACACTATCCCTCTGGAATCTACCCCAATGCACCTCTCCGCATTTCAGCCGACTTCATCCCAACGCACCCCACTAAATTTTAGCCAAGCTGATCCGCAGCCACATTGGTGTTGGAGTATAATGTGGTTAAAATGGCGAGACCTATTGGCTTTGCCAGTGCTCTTTTTTATGTCTTCTTTTTTTGCCTGCACAGCCTCAACACAAAAGCTTTGACAATCCAACTGGTCAACAAGGTGAGGCGTATTTGTTTTGCCAGTGTATTTTGGGACACTACAAACCAGTTGCTGTCTGTGGGTTCAATTCACAAAGGTAAACTTAGACCAAAAGTCTAAGTTTAGACCAACAGTGTAAACTTAGACAAAAAGTCCAACTTTACTAGTAGTAAAGTTAGACTTTTTGTCTAAGTTTACACTTTTGTTCTAAACTTAGACTTGTTGTCTAAGTTTACCTTTCTGAATCATGCCCTGTGTTTCTTTTCTTTTTATATCATCTCCCAAACCTTAACTTGCACTTATATATGATTGATAGATTGTATTTGTTTTATTTATACTAGGCAGTCAGTGTCTGGGCAAGTCAAGCTTCTAAACGCTCATGATCAATATGAGACAGCAATAGAATGGGCAGACCCAAGAGGGTGAGGTTTAACCTGGCTTTGTCTGCTGGTCTTGTAACCCCCCACGCAGCTCATCGCCACAGCTCCCCCGTTTTCAAAAACAAAACCACAGCCGCTCTCTTGTGCAGCAGGCCTCACAAAACCCCCATCCCCTCACCCCCCCCACCCCCCCCCCCCCCACCCTCCTTCACGTCCTCCTGAAAAAAACCTCAGCCATTGCGCATCTACCACGGCGTCCATTAAATAACTGCAGGGTATCAGCTTCCCATGCTGGCCGGATAAATCTTGTTATATTTACTCCCGCTGGCTAGAGTTTGATACACTACCTTTCGTTTCCCAAGTCAACCATAAACCACCCCACCCTCCTCACGGTCCCACTGCGTGCTGAGGCATTCCTCATGTTATTTTTTTTAATGTTTGCATTTTTGACTGAATTTATCTGATATTTCAGTGTTTGAGATTTAGGCGGGAAATCATTCACAGCTCTCGTTGCCTGGGGCTGCCATGTCAGCACGTAGTGTAGGGTGTGGTTTGACGAATGGGGTATACTGTGGAGGCATGTCGACGGAATGGAGGCGGGGGGAGGGTGGTGGTGGGGGGGGGGGGGGTGTTGGGGTGAATAGGGAGAAGCCATTTTTCATACTCCGAAGACAAGTATTCCAAACAGCGGGGCAGCTGGAGGCCTGTTATTTACACAGAAGGCGAGTGGGCTGATCCCTGCCACATCAGCACCCTGCAAATTATTACATGAACAGGCGTTCTCTGCAGGGTACACATAGCCGACCAGCAAGTAGCACCAGTTTTACTTAAAAAAACACATATTCTATCGCTCAGTGTAACTAGAAGGTTGGCCACATCTTTTGTTGCTTCCTTTTGTGAGTTAGGGTGGCAGAGGGTTGAGCCCTCTCCCTCTCTTGCTAAGTAAGGTAGCTATTCTGTCATATGTGACAGATGGAATGCTTGAATTAATTGTAACCACTGGCAATTACCCTGGGAGACTTAGCCTCGATTTACACTCCAGTAGCAGCCACTGTATTTAGCCAAGTCATGGGAAAGTGTATTGTGGTGGCTTCTGGGTGTGGGACCGTTAGCTGAAGAGAGGCTGTAGCAAAGCTGGGCTGACACGACATCTCGGGTAGTTGTGAATGATACACAGCGCTCCGTAGAGGCACCTGCTGATGTAAACAGAGCAGATAGCCTTTCTGCTATGGATGTACTTGGAAATGAATCTCATTCCACCAGACCTCCCTCTGCCCGCGCAAGTAGGCCATGTCCCAGCTGAAGAGAAGTGCACAACGCCACAGTGACAAAGAACCTGCAAGAGTGAGTTGTAGCGAGATGAATTGTATGGCAGTGGAAGAAAGAGGCATGAGGTGAAATCAAGACTAGGGTGTCTTGGTGTTTGATAACCTCAGCAGTTTTCAGTGCAGGCAGGCAGTGGACTCCAGAGAAAAACCCTGGACTCCTGCAACAATATATTTTTAAAATAAAGCAGTGGGTCTGCATTTTAAGTGCAGTAGCACAGCCCTAATGTCTTCTCCCAAATTCGTACTCATTGGTGAATGGTAGCTTGGGTACCAATGGCACTTCGAGCTATTAGACAAACTCCTGACATAACCTTGCCACGTTGGGTGGGTCAGAAAGTGTGTGCTTAACTGTCCCTTTTGGTACGATGTCAATCTTGGTTTGAAATTAGTTTGTCTCTATCTGTTATGAGAGAGTGGGCAAAAACAATTGAATTGGATGCTACTCAGGGACAGTAGGAGCCACTACAAATATCAAGGAGGGGAAGGGAGGGGGGTGGGGAACAATATATTAAAAAGTCAATAAAAAAAAAACACTCACCTCTCTGCTGCCACTGGCCGCCTCGCTCCTCTCCTGATCGTGTTGGTGTCTCAGCAGTGCCTGGGCCACCAGCACAAGCTCCCCCATGCAACCCTGGCACTTCTCTCATGCTTTACCTAGCATGAGAGCAGCACCAGGATTGGTCTGATCGGCTTGTTCTGCCGCTCAGACACTGCATGGGTGTCTGTGCTCTTTCTCCAACCCAGCTGTGCAACACAGCTGGGGTACAGAAACCTAGGTGCCCATGTCAGTTTGGCCGGCCTAAGACGTCCGGTCAAACTGACATGCGCACTTAGGTGCGCTCACTCCACCCCCTCCTTCCTCCTCCCATGGCCAGCCAAGCCCCTCCCTGCACATGCTCATGCTAGCTCAGTGGGGCGATGCTCCTTCGCCATTGCAAAATAGCTGCCCCTGTTCAGGGTGGGACTGGCCTACGGGCAATCTGGCAGTTCCCAAATGGCTGGTATGATTGATCAGTGTAAGCAGATTCTTTGGCTGTTTGTGGGCCTGTTTTATGGTGTGATATGTCTTCTTTTACTGTTGATTTTTCTGATATTGCCACAAATATTGCCTGCAGCATGCACAAATGCATGTAGTCTCCCACACCTTTTAAAACATCTATAGAGCACATCTTTACAAATTCAAAACTGCCCTGATTTGAAAATGGGGCCACCTTTTTAGCTATCGTATTTGCTAAGGCAGTATAGTGTCCAGGCTTATTTTCTGCCCCACTCTGACCCGCTGCAGCCTAAGATGCAACATTCTCTGTCTAGAATTATTTTCCTTTGTGTGTGGCAACTGTGTCTTTGATTGCACACATTATTCTGCTGATGGTATATTAGAGAGCAGAGATCACCCACTAAGAGGGCAACCATGGTGAGAGATTTACCACATCTGGAGGGCGTTGGTAACAGAGAGAGGTGGGCGGGTGTCAAAGGTAGGAGACTTAGGAGGCCCAGACAAGATCACCATGGTACAAAATATCTAAGCCATATAAATGCAAGTGTGCCCTCTGCTGCTTCCAAAAGGGATTCTGTAGTACAGTTTGTACCCAATTGAGGAAAAGGGTACATTATCCAGAAATAATGTGTAGTTGTTGCTTACTGACACTGCATCCAACTCAATTATATATAGATTTGCTGAAAGTTTTTGTCATAAACTTTCTTCTGGTCATAGGTCGCAGGTTCACTTTATGCCAGTTCTAGTAAGCTAACTATTCATGCGAATTCACTTCTAAGAATGATCATTACATGTTGACACTGACTATATTAACAAATAAGGTCATATAATGCTAATTTGATCGGAGTCCAGTTTTTCTACACTTTTTCCTACAAAGCAAAATGGTCAAACAGTTAGAGTACTCATCAGTCCCCAGAGTGCTGTAGGGGCTGAATTAACTTAATTTTTACCTGCTCTCCTCCCCCTCCCTACCTTGAGGAGTTGAGACTCTTAGAATATCTAATCTTTCCCAACCAATCCTCTGCTTTTCAGGGTTGGTCAGGCCTTTTATTTCACCAGGCATTTCCTCCATAGGTTGGTGCAGTTAGAAGCAGGTTTTGAAAGCCTGGCGTTCTTAGTGGCATTCTTAAGGAAAGTGGTGCTGCACCTACTGCGCCGCCACTTTACTAGAGCTCCTTAGCGCCCCCGTACCGCAACCATGTGGGCACTGTATCAAAGATATGGGGCACCATGGTGCAGGGTAGGGGCAATAGCGTAATTTGTTTTGACGCTATTGATGTACTCTGCAGGAGTAGTGCCAAAATATAAGCGCTATTCCTGCAGAGTACATAGAGGTCCATTATAAATAATGGAAGCCCCCTTTTAACACCTGCTCTGATGAGGCGTTAAAAGTGGCATGACAAATGATGCAAGGAAATCTCTTAGATTTCCTTGCACCATTTGTTTTGCCCCTTCTAACGCATAAGCAAGCATAATGTAGCACAAAAGGTTACAAAGTGGCACAATGCATGCATTGCACCACTTTGTAAAGATGGCGCAAGGACTTTTGCCTTGTTGGGCCACCTTAGTGTAAAAAAAATGACGTTAATGTGGTGCAAGGTGGCGCTAGGGGCATATAAATATGTCCCTTAATGTCTTTGTCACTTTCCGCAGCTCCTCGTGGTTACTTGCAGCAGGCAGGGAAATGCTTAAAAAAAAAGTGGGTGGGGGGAGGTAGAGAGAAAGCGCTCAGAGATGGAGAAGACGAGAGAGTGAATGAATGGATGGAAAGAGATAGATTGTGACATTAAATGCTGGTTTGAGTATTTTTGCCAGGGCTAGTTTTGGGTTTCCAGTCCAGCCCTCCTCGCTTGCAGCTCTACTGCGAGAAGTGGGGCTCAGATGGTCTAATAATACACCCATAAGGACACCTGTGTAAGTATGTATATAGCACTAATCTAACTAGGACACAATGGAGCCCTGTACTTTACATGGGGTTTGAGGAACATCTGCAAGATCGTGTATGTCAAGTAGGGACTACACAAATTAGTTTTACGTAATATATGTTCTTTAGGCACAGTAAAATGAAGCAATTTGCCCAGAATGTTTTGCCAAGCACCGAGGGTGGGATTTGAACCCGTGTTTTCAGCTTTCAAAGTGTTACGTCTAGCCACTAAGACACATTTCCACCCAGTTTCCATTAAGAGGACGCAAATATTATTTGGGAGAAGGGCAAAGCCGGTTGGTTCTCAATAGAACATCTGTATTTCCTTAATCCGTTGTTCAATGGCTGCGCTCCCAGCATAATAGAAAAAAATGCACTTCTATTCTGACTCAGTGTGTGTATAGTGGTGGGAGGAAGGAAGAATGGTTTCCTCTGTGCGGTGCAAAGTAACACACCTCAAACAGGTTCTCAGCCAATACTATTATTGTCATTTCTTAGTCAATTCTAACTCAACAATTTTTTGGGAGGATCTTTGTTTTAGTAGTCTTGAAACTATGCACCATTAAGGGCTGTTTATTATACCTGCTTCGTCATCTGATTTAGGAGCTGTGAAAGATGTTTAAATATACAGACAGCAATGTTCTCAACAGGCCAGAGAGAAGTGCACCACTTTCTTTTTTCCAAAGGTGACATTATGGCACTCAGGAGCAGAACGTTTTATGACGCATAAAGCGCTGGACATTAATGGTAAGGCAAAGAGAGACCGAATTATTCCGTGTAGAGTAGGGTAATCCAGATTGAGAGCCCATGCCACAAATAATGGGCTTCTATGTAAACATCTGCAAAATCCCAGAAGGATGCTGAGCTGAGCTCCGGTGCCATTATTAACAGAGTGAGAGTTAGTTACTGTTATTATCTAAATTTGCATTACATTTTGCACTGCCCGCTGATGTAGGATGCCAGTGTGCCACTATTCACTCCTAACAGATGTTGTTGCAGAGCCCAGGGGAAGAGTGTTGGGAGGACTGCAGGCATAGAGGACCAGTCTGAGAATCCCAGAACCAGAATGAACTGATGAGAGCAGTTTATCCCTTAAGGGGGTGCGAAACAAACTGGGGTGAACTGGAATGCCTCTAGAAGTCTGACTGGCTACCCTTGCACAGTCTTGCACAGTGTAAACAACAGGGGCCCTGATTTGTAAACACTTGGCGGCTAGATTGTGTTACTTTCTTAATGCAAACCAAATGCAAAATGCTGCGGTGGCATTTTGGGGCATATTTATACTCTGTTTGCGCCGAATGTGCGTCAAAATTTTTGACGCACAATCGGCGCAAACCCTGCCCCATATTTATACTTTGACGTCCGACCCCACGGGTGTCAAAATTCCACCATGTGCGTCATTTTTTGGAAGTGGGAACCAGCCTTGCGTTAATTATATGCAAGGTAGGCGTTCCCTTCCAAAAAATGACTTTATGGCCTGTGCCCCTTATTTATACTCTGGCGTCATTCTGACGCACAGGAGGGGGTGGGCCTTAAAAAACGGCGCACAGCCTGATGGGCGCCGTTTTTTAATGCCTGGGTCAGGGCAGGCGTTAAGGGACCTGTGGGCCCGGAAGGAGCCCAGAGGTGCCCTCCCCTGCCCCCCAGGGACACCCCCTGCCACCCTTGCCCACCCCAGGAGAACACCCAAGGATGGAGGGACCCATCCCAGGGAAGGAAAGGTAAGTTCGGGTGAGTATTTTTTTCCGATTTTTTTTGTGGCATATGGGGGCCTGATTTGGGCCCCCCTACATGCCACTATGCCCAATGACCATGCCCAGGGGACATAAGTC
This sequence comes from Pleurodeles waltl, assembly GCF_031143425.1. Lineage (NCBI taxonomy): Eukaryota > Metazoa > Chordata > Amphibia > Caudata > Salamandridae > Pleurodeles > Pleurodeles waltl. Next base: position 300,216,972 of record NC_090446.1, read on the forward strand.
CCCTGGGCATGGTCATTGGGAAAGGGGGCATAACTCCTGTCTTTGCTAAGACAGGAGTCATGTCAATGGAGGTTGGGCGTAAAAAAAAATGGCGCAGGTTTGAGGCCTGAATTTTGCCTCAGACCTGACTTGCACCGTTTTTTGACGCACAACCCCCATTTTCCCATACGCCGGCGCTGCCTGGTGTGAGTCATTTTTTTTTACGCACACCAGTCCGCAGCGCCGGCTAACGTAATTCCATTAATAAGGCGCCCGCATGGCGCGTTGGAATGGCGTTAGCCGGAGGTAAAATTTTTGACGCACAACTGCGTTGGCGCAATTGTGCATCAAAAAGTATAAATATGGGCCTTAGAATCCAATGAAATGCAAATCACGATGTGTGTTGGATGTAATTATTATACCAAATGAGGCAAACCCACATAACCCTTAGACCTGGGTAATTTAAATAGTAAACACAAATTAGATCAATTTGGGGGAAGTATATGCCTAAACTCCCTCGGCATTAGAAAATAATAATAAAAACCTGTTATCTTAAAAATATATGATAGCCTCAAATTAATTCGTGTCACCTTTTATTATTTAATCTAATGAAAAACATTTTTTACTCATAAAAACTTCATTAAGAATTAGGTGCTCCCAAAGTAACGGCACAGTGAAAGTGATAAAGTGATATTCATGCCAAAGTGTTATATACAATATATACAAATGTGGTTAAAAAACATATAGGAAGAAAGCGAACTTCAATGAGACCCCTTAATTCCAGGTGTCCTGAAGTCACTCATGTATAATCCACATATAATGTAGTCAACGTTTCGACCCTGTATCAAGACATAAACCATTAGTGGGTCATCATCAGGACTAAACAATTCTTCTAGCCGGAAACACCTATTATTCTAAGATTTTTTGACATGAGTCTTTTTATACGAGTGATTCTTAGTGGTACATAGAATATGTCTCCTCACTTCTGTAATTTTCGATTCTGGCAGCATACAACCTCTTTAATTGGTCAAACCTCTTTTAATGATCATATAACATCATGTTGCAACACGAACGGCTTTTCCTTCTGAACACGGACTCGGAAAAACTTTTAAAGGCAAAATAAAGGAATGTCTTTGATGTTATATAATCATTAAAAGAGGTTTGTTCAATTAAAGAGGTTATATGCTGCCAGAATCGAAAATTACAGAAGTGAGGAGACAAGTTTTTCAGCACGGCTGGGCGAGGAGCACCTTCTCCGGTTGGAGCTGGAGCCATACGAAGTAATTTACCCGCCGTGTCACCGCTACGGACGTGCGCTTGATTGATGGCAAGGAGTACAGTATGCTTTACGGTACTACAGACACCGGAACATGAGAAGATGTATTGCCTTCTAATTGAACAAAGAGGCACTACCGTTTAAAGTGGTGACATTGCCCCCTTGATAGTCCTGTTGAGGCCCCGAGTGAAGAGGCCGAAATGCGTTGACAGATACACTGGCGAGATTGAGTTCTCTAATTGAAATCAACATTAAATAACGGTCTAAATGCACTATAGAATACCTTTACTTAAGGAAATATAGACAGGTATCCGACAGTTGCTTGGACGGGAACTATCAATCATTGCAATAGAGTGGATTACAAGCATAATGTTGAAAGCGTGACCACCAGTTTCCTATAAAGAAAAGTTGATGGACACAACCCTCTACTGACGGCAAGGTCAGTCTCGAAGCTTTGAGTAGCTAGATGCTGGCCTGAGTTCAACTATGTATATAAATGTGGCGAATCTGGCTAGGGCAGAAAATCAGTTTCTAAAAATGATGCTAAAGGTTCCATCGAGTACCCCATCCTTGCCCATTCACCTGGACCTAAATCTTTTTTCAATCTCACAGATTGCTGCCCTAAGGCCCCTGCTGTTTTGGATTCGGCTGTGGACAACAGATGCCCTAACCCCTTTTCGGTGTGGCCTCCTCAATGTGGTGGGCCGTGATTTTAGTATTAAATCTAAATGGTGTGCTTTCGTCGAACAATCCTTTTCTCGTCTTGGCTTAGGTTCCTATTGGCATGATCCTATATCTATTCCTAAAAATGCTGCACAGCTGTTAAAGGATGCTTATTGGCATAATGTTCAGGTTGGACAATTTGCTGGTTCTATCCCATTGTCTATGTCCGACAATTTTTTACTTGTTAAATGTCATTACGAATTTGAGCCCTTTTTGGATGCAAAGTTATCTCCTTTTGCTCGTGCCCTCTTTATCAGGTTTAGGATTGGGTCTCTCCCTCTGTGCTGCCTTACGTACAAATGGTCCAGTTCAACTAATAGATCTAAAGGTTGCCCGATGGGTTGTAAAAGTGAAGAAACTGTTTCACACGTTTTCTTCCACTGTCAAGCATATCACAAACAAAGGGCACTTTGCCTCATCCCGCTTTGCAAACAATTAGGGGTTAGATCCTGTCTCCACGCTGAGAGAATTTTAAAATGCGACCCGTCCGTCCAGATAGCTCTACCAGTGGCAAGATTTCTCGAGTCTATCTGGCGGTTGAGATTAGCAAGTTTAAGGGACAAAATTGTGTAGTTATTGTTTAGTTTTATTTATGTATATTTACTCAACTTGGATGTATGATTGCAGCTTTTGTTGTACAGGACATAGACCTTGGTTTGGTTCATTATGGATTATTTATAGACCTATGGAACTGATCCCTTATTTTATGTCGTGAGAATTTTAAAACGGAAATCATTCACCCAGACAGTTTTCTTAATGGGGAAAAAAGGGGAATATTTTTGTATTATTCTGACATCTGAGATTAGCAATTTTAAGGAGCAAGAGTGGGGAATTAACTTTTAGACTTATCTATTTATATTTATCAAAATGGATGTGTGATTGCTCCACAGTATACAGATATTGGTGTATTATATTTTTTAACCAGTGCTGATTCATGGAACTATTCTCATTATTGAGTACAGCTTTTCATTATATTAAGTGATGTTTATCTGACTGCTTATTTCTTGTTTGTTTTTTAAAACTTGTCTTGTCCCTTTTAATCATGCTTTTATCTTATTCTTTTAGTACCCCCCTGCTTTTAGAAGCCCTCTTTCTTTTTGTTGTGTATTGTACTTTAATGGTTTGTTTTTACTTACCGAAATAAAGTTAAATGAAAATGAAATATAAATGTGAATTTGTTTTCATGTGTGTAATGTCATGTTGTTTGTTGTAAATATTTTTTTACATTTTGGATAATTTAACAGTAAGTCATTTTTTTGCCTTGCATGTAATTAGTTGGAATAAATATTGTGAAGTAAATAACCCACAAAAACAGTATTGAGCACTGTTTTTCTAAAATAGATATTTAATCTATCCCTACCTTCAGACCATTTCTTTGTTGATATACAGTGTTTGTACCCAGGTCATGTTAGGGTCATTGGGTCTCCTCTTTTTTTTGTATTACAGTACCATCAATGAACCGTTTCAGAACGGCAGATATAAAATTGATAGGATATGGTATGAAATATACTCATTGGTAGGGAAAGCAGAACTATTCAATATACCAGCTATTTAGTTGTAGGGTATGACATAATAGCAATTTCTGTCTACGTGTGTGGACCTTGTGTCATGTGCACATAGTGGTAGTATCTGACTCTAGCATGTAGTCAATGATGTCCCATTGTTTGATTCCCTCACTGAATCTGCCATGGAAGTAAGGAAGATCCCACAGTGAGACGAATTGTGTTATGTCACATTGGAGAAGTAGAAAGGACCAACATTTCTGCAATCTTGGACGCATCAACTGACAACTGTGGCACATGATTATTTTCAATCTAAGAACAAAGGATAAATCTTTAAAAACTTTGAGATTTGTGTATGTGCAACTCCACTGGGTTTTTACCAGATTTAGGAAGGGAGATCAATATCACCTCTTGCCAGAAGCAGTCAGGAATGTTGCAGATAAACAGAATTCTTTATAAAATTCTGCCGAGAAGCCATCAGGACCCGGGGTTTTGTAGGTGGTTAGACCGTGTATACTGTCCTGCACCTCGAGCAGTGTTAGAAGTTCCTCCAGTTCCGCCAGCTGCTTAGCCGTTAGGGCAAGGGGAGTGAAGAAAGGAGTGTCTCAAAGTCAGTTGGGCCTGCTACTGCAGTCAGTTAATAAAAGGCAGCTTAACATCTCGTTTGTTCATCATGTATCGCTTTTTGAGTATGGAGCATGTGTCCCGCCACCGAACATAATTCCAAGATAGGAGTGTGTTTCTGTTCATGATGTATCAACCAGGCTAACAATCGGCGCGATCTATCAGCTGCGGCATGTGTGCAAGCCGGATGGCCTGCATAGTTAAGGCAGCGCATCTTCTCCATCAGGGACACATGCTCCTTGCACCTATGTGCAAGTCGTCTTCGCCCTATATGCTCTTGGATAGCTCAGTTCTCAAATTGCAAGAGGGTTCCCTCTAATCGGTTAAATCACGCTTAAGAGACTTGCGCATACTCCACTTCACTCCCAAACAGTGTCCTATTAATGTGACCTTGACGCACTCAAGGAGCCCAGATGATGATGTGCCATCATTATAATCAAAATATTTGGTAATAGCAGCACTCAGTGACGTTCTGAAAAGCATGTCCTCCAACACCTCAGGTCGTAATTGCCAAGTGGGAACAGCAGGGATGAAGTTGTCCCACCCCAGTTGTAGGAACTGTGGATTGTGATCCGAGTTAGTGCGGCCTACATTATCGGTTTGCAGCACCTCAGAGATCAGGTTAACTGTGCAAAGAATTCTGTCAAGTCGCACATGCAACTGGTGCGGGGCTGAGAAAAACAAATAAACTCTTAACGCAGCATTTCTCTGGCACCACACATCTATCAGATGCCACTGCTGAAGCCAATCCTGCAGTGAACATGCAGCAGCTACTGTTGGTGCAGTAGGTAATGTTGGAAAGGAACAGTCAAATTCTGGGTCAATGACACTATTGAAATCCCCTCCCAGAAGCCACCGAAGGCCACTCCAATGAGGAAGGGTGTCAGATAACTTACAGAGGAAAGAAGCTTGATCTATGTTTGGCGAGTAAATTGATCTTAATAATGGTGCACGTCCGCCCAGACGTCTGCGCACAAATACTTAACGGCCCTCAGTGTCAATATCATATTCTTCGGCCACAAAAGGGGTAACAAGCCGAATCCCTATAAAAGCCCTCCTACCATGAGAGGAGAAATTGGTTGGGAACAGTTGTCCTCACCAGCGCCACTGCAGTCTAGTGGTTTCCGGCAGTGTAAGATGTGTTTGCGTGATTCAAGTGCTGCTTAATGTACGAGTAGATGGAATATCTGCGCACGGGTGTATGTATACCCATCACATTCCACGTAAGAATATTAGTAGGAGTCATAGTCAGCTAGCAACTCCTTAAACTAATCAGTGTTTTGCAACAGGTGGCCAGGCCATAGGTGGGAGGGGAGTAGAGGAAAAACGGACTCCATTTAATCACAATCAAGTGCGGCATGAAACAAACATGTGCCCCAAAACCCAAAAAATAAAATACCGGTAGAGCTGAGGGACAACCGGTATCTGCCCAAACCGCCAAACCTTTCGTAAATAGAGTGGGGGAAGAAAGTGCCCATGAACAAGTAAGGGGGAGGTTCCACTAAGAATACCCAGTAGCAAATGCCCCTGTTGCATTGCATACTGAGGCAGGAACCGGGCATGTATGGCGTCTCTGTCCACATAATGTAGCAGGTTAAACAGGTGGGGTGCCGGGCTTGACCCTAGTGGTGGAGTCCTCGCAGTGACACCGTTGGCACGCTCAACTGAGAAAAACTATATAAGTGACTCAACAGGGACCAGCTCACGGATCCACTTCTCTACAGTAGATACAGTGTCTGTACCCTCCACTCCGTCTGGGAGGCCCGCAACACGAATGTTATGTCTCCTAGTACATTTTTCTGCATCTTCTGCTCTACGCTCCAGTGCTGTTAGCCTGTCAAGTAATGTCTGCATTGAGGTTTCCAGCTCGCACATTTAGGGGGCAAGGTCGCTCAAGATGCATTCAAGCGAGTGGGTCTTGTCTATTAGTTTGCGATGATCTGCGTGGATTAGAGTGTGGTCATTAGTCACCTTGTCAATCTTGTTCTCCGGCGATGTTCTTGTCTAATCCAGGGATGTGCCAAGGCATTCCACTGCTGCCAACACAGCTGTAGCTTAAAACTAGCAGATGCTGAGGCATCAGGTCTCTGTGCCTGGGAGTTGCCGCCAGTTCCAGAGCATAGACGGCTCAGTTCAACAGCCATGAAAGTCGAGTGGCTAAGGCTGATTAAACTAGGTATTCAAAATTTCAGTGCAACAGCAATCAACCTTCAGCGCTCTAGGCTTCAATTTTCAACTTACTGTGGGCTGATCAGTCAGTGCTTTCACCCGAGTAGTGAGCAGGCACCTGCATAGTTCTCCAAATGAGAGTGCATGTGTGCACGGATTCAGCTACCATGATGGGGGTCCAGGGACATGGGGTCCCACTTGCTTGCATGGTGTGACCTCCAGGAAGGTGCAGCAGCACAAGCAGCCCCACCACCATAGGCAGCTTCCACGGGTCAGTGCAGTAGGCTTCTCTGCGGCCCATCTCCCACAAATCTGCTTCCAGCCATCGAATGCCAAGCCGGTCCTGGATGAGGCCTCTGCCAGGAAGGCCGCCCCTGCAGTGGTGCGCATCCCGCTCCATGACCCTCATGGCAATCATTATGTTTTATAGAGCAAGAATGTGAGCCTCGCTTTGTGGTCCATGACCCCTCTCCACTCAGGGGGTTCATAGCAGGATCTCCAGTTAGGCAGAGGGGCCGTCAAGTGAGTCCAAGTGCCAATCCCAACGAATGTGGGCTACGCGCTCTGACCCCTGTCAAAGCAACGGGTTTGGGGTGGAGTAGAAGGCAAAGTTCAGCACTCTCCCCACTATCAGAGTCCAGGGGGGAGAGTGGTGTACAGTGCAACTTGGGACTTGGAGGCTCTCCCTTCTGCCCTGAGGAGGCCTCAGGGCACGCATCCTCTCAGGCCTCTCCTCCCGCACCACCACCACTTGCTGCAGGCTCACTCACCGCTGTCTCACAGCTCACAGTCCCGCGCTTGGTACCCTATCTCTTCGGGATCCTGGTCTCTCCCCCAATATCAGGTCGGAGCCATCTCTGACAGTGACTGCACACGGGTCGCTGCTCTCCACAGCCTCTGCTACCCTCGGTTGTGCTCGCAGCCTCCATCCATGTTTGTGCCAGCAGCATAAACGTCTCCTTGGCTTTGGTGCCCAAATTTCAAGGTACACAACAGGCACCTTCAGGGACTTCCAGACACGACTGCTGGATTCCGCCGCAGAGCTATGCCCATTTGTACGCCTGACAGCAGATAAAGGCGGATAATCGGGTCTTTGCAATGGACCCTCACTAAAACTCACCCGCCATCTTGGCTGCCCAGGCCACACGCCCCAGGGAGCAATCACTCTTTATGCTAAGTAATGCAAAGCAGAGCTTTGCCCAAATGAGTGTTACTATTTAGAAATCTCCAGCACTGAAGAAGGTTTGGGCTTGTAAATAAAATAAGAATATTTTATTTGGGGCCGTTGTCCCTCACTTATGTGATGCAAACACTGCACAATATGAGCTAAATCAATGTTGATGACTAGATTCACAATACATATCATTATTCACACAGCACATGGTCTGTGTGGTAAAGCTACTAAATATCTACTAAAGGGCACATTGATTAATATTTCACGCAGTCCAGCAAGAAGCCTTGCTGCATGAAATTGCCAGGGTAGGAATGCACTGTAATTAACATATTACAGTGCATTCATGTCCTTTCATAGCACTGGCACACTTTTGACTGCCTACTGCCAATGTTGGCACCCTTGTGTCATGTTGCAAGGAAGCCTGTGCTGACGCGGGGCAGCAGTTCTTACAACAGAACATGCATGGGACATGATTTTGGCATAAGATTTTAAACATTTCTGCCCTTTCACCTTGACTAGCTGTGTTCTATGATCTGAAAATGAATACATATGTGTCTAAGGATATCTAAATGAGCCATTACTCTGGTCTGTCATAGTGCTTAGTTTAGTTTCAGAACTGTGTGTAGTTGCTCTATTTTTAATGCAATTTTTCCATTTTTGTGTTGCAGGCGGCCATAGCCTTTTCTCCCAGGGTGAAATTGATACCTTCAGGGATATTGATGCAGAAAGTAAGTATCATGACAACATGGTTGTAGCTCTGTAACACTTGTGTGTGATCTATTATAGCAGTAACAGTGTAGTGTGTATGGAGAGATACTCATCACCTTCCAACAAATCACTGAGATTTATGGAGCAGCACAACATTACATGTTAAATAAACAAGAAGCTGTGTTAATTTGAATCGAAGTGTTAATTTAGGTGTTGGTCAGTATTTTTGCTTTAAACCACTTTAAATATGGGGTTGTTATACCTGTAAAAGTATCTGTGCATCATACCTATCTGCATTTTGCATAAACCCTCATTACAGTGTTACCAGATTAACCACCACATTTCAATTAGTGGATGTCAGACCTGACAGCCTTAGGGTTGCCACCCCTAACTTTTTGTCTACCTCCCTTCATTTTTGGACTCTATTTTTGCTGGTTTTAGGACTCTGCACACTTTACCACTGCTAACCAGTGCTAAAGTGCATATGCTCTCTCCCTTAAAACATGTTGACACTAGTTTATAACCAATTGGCTTACTTAATCTACTTGTAAGACCCCAGTAAAGTGCACTAAATGTGCCCAGGGCCTGTAGATTACATTTGACTAGTGGACCTACAGCACTGATTGTGCCACCCACATAAGTAGCCTCTTAACCCTGCCTCAGGCCTGCCATTGCAAGGCCTGTGTCTGCAGTTTCACTGCCACTTCGACTTGGCTTTTAAAAGTACTTGCCAAGCCTTAAACTCCCCTATTTCTACATATAAGTCACCCCTAAGGTAGGCCCTAGGTCACCCACAGGGCAGGGTGCTATGTAGATAGAAGGCAGGACATGTACCTGTGCAGTTTATATGTCCTGGTAGTGTAAAACCCCTACATTCGTTTTTACACTGCTGTGAGGCCTGCTCCTTACATAGCCTAACATTAGGGCTACCCTTGTATACTGTTTGAGGGGTAGCTTCTGATTTGAAAGGAGTAACAAGGTCATATTTAGTAGTAATAGAATGGTAATACAAAATCCTGCTGACTGGTGAAGTTGGATTTAATATTACTATTTTAGAAATGCCACTGTTAGAAAGTAGGCATTTCTCTGCACTTAAATCCTTCTGTGCCTTACTATCCACGTCTAGCTAGGTTTAGTAGACAGCTTCCTTGTGCATTCCACTCAGACAAACCCCAAACACAGGATGCTCCGTCTCACTTGCACACATCTGCATACTGAATGGGTCTTCCTGGGCTGTGAAGGTGGAAAGCCTGACACTTAAATGTCAAAGGACCATAGCCTGCCCTCACACAATGGATTGCCACACTCCCTGCTGGGACCCTTGCAGACAGGATGGATGGATAGATGGAGAAAATGTGCTAGCTACATCCCAGCTTTAGGTGTATCTTATTAACCATTCATAAAATGTACAATTGACATCTCACAATGTGTTGCCTCATGGGTGTGAGACACTTTTATGTCATTCTAACATTCCCTCAGCATTACCACTTACCCTAGGTGTAGCTGTTGTAATCCTGTCTCTGGGGTGTCTGGCCCTCCATCAGATGTGTCCATGTCAGACCTATATAGAATGTAGTGATGGTGGGACCATTACATTGATGCCCTGGAGGCTGCATGGATGTTTGGTAACTAATGTATTAATCCAAAGTTTGTTTCAAAACAATAGCTCTCAACCAGTCTTATGCACATTGTGAGGGTAGATGTCCACTTGGAAAGATACTTGTGCTGTGGCATAGCAATTGTACCATGAATGGCAGGCTGCATGTCTGTTATTTATGTATCTGTAAAGCACAGAGTGGCAATATCATGGATGAAAAACCTATGCAACTCCAGTAGGCCTCACAGATTAAAACAAAGTCATTGGCCTTAGTTTGCCCGGCAGCACATGCACACTAGGAGGCAGATTTAAAAGCCCTTAGTGCCACAGGAGCGTCACTTTTTGTAACGCTCAGGTGGCGCTAACCACTGCTCCATATTTAGAAGGAGGTGTAACACCACTTTTTGCTGCATTATGCCTCCTTATAAATATGGCCCCCTCTGATGCAGTTTTCTGCATCAGAGGAGCGTGCAATGGGTGCTGCAGTGGGCATTCCACTGCAACACCCATTGCTTTTGACACTGCCCCGGATTTACGAGTAATCGTAAAACTGTGGCAGCGCCAAAACCTAATGTCACACCAGGGTTGGCGATAGCTTGGCAAAACGAGGAGGAATGATGTTATTCCACCTCGATTTTTGCTTTTTCCATGTGTGCTGCATTCTTCAGCACACATAGAAAGAGCTAAATGCCATGGATGATTGTTTAGGTGCAGAAAGGAACACCTTCCTGCACATAAACAATCTATCCCCTCAATGCAGACACCCTTGCACTATGGTGCACGGATGCCTGTGTTTGAGTAGGCAGCTTAATACAATCAAGTATTTTTAATATTTCTCTATACCAAGATTAGGTGTTTATATGGCCTGGCACTTATAATTTCATAACAATGTCAGTTAGATTTTGTAATATGTGATGTGCATACAAAAATGTGCCCTAATAGGCAGTACGATTTTCTCCCTAGCTCACATGTAGGCATCCATGGCAAAAGCGGTTGCATTGAGAAAGGCACATTCTGGGTGCAGCAGAAAAACTGCACATGCTTTCAGAAAAATGTGCCATACATATGATGAGAAGGCAGCTGGCATTTGAGGAAAATCAACCAGGTCACATGCAAAGAAGACACCCACAGCTATATCAGCTCAGGATGCCAGTCAGCAGCAAAGCAGGTCTCAGCTTAGCCCTGGACCCTCAGGTGTACAGCAGCCACAAGCTACAGGGCAAAAGAAGAAAGGAGAAGCAGTTGGGGAAAAAAGTACAATTTGCTTGTCAACAGCTGGATCATATGGACCTGAGGATTGCCAGGATGGAAAAACAGCAGGAGGGACAGAGTTTGATTTTTTTAAGTGCCAGGAGGCACTCCAGAACATTACAACCCAAATATAATCAAAGGACTCTCCCTCTGGACATCCCTTTCCCTGTTTTTTTCTGCTTTTTAGATTAGTATTTTAAGTGCTCATACTTAATAGTTAGTATTTAGACAGATCCACTGGAATTATGCAGCAGAGGAGGGCCATATTATGTTGCAGGGTTCAGTAAATTACGTGGCAGGAAAAGAAAAATTATCCTGCATTATACAGCACATTTTAGAATAGTTTTACTTCTTTATTTTGTCATTTTTACACCTGTTAACACTGTCTGGGCGTTGGTCGCCCTTTTTTTGCACCAGTTATCACCCATATATAGAATAAGCAACAGAAACGTGACTAGATTACAATGACCCTTTCACTGTATGGCAACACATGTCACTGCATTTTTAGTAACGTTTGAACCATTTGAGTTATAAACAAAATGTGTTCTTTGCTAAAATCTAGAGATTATGCAGCAGATGATGAATTATGTGGCAAATGCAGCAAATACACAACTATGCAAAAAACGCTGCTGCCGCACACTCGCAAAATTCCAGTGACCCTAAGTATAGATCTAGAAATAGTGTAGGTTAGTTATAGTTAAATGATATATTTTTATGTAGTTAATCATTAGTCAGTTTTTATTATGGTAAGCTTTTAAGTGGGAGGGGTGGTGGAGAGTGAATGTTTTCTGTTATAAAAATCATATAAAAATATACAAAAACTTACCATTTTTTAGGCTTATATGTGTAGGTAGTATATTTTTAGGAAATAGTTTATGTTTGTATTGTATTGGCCTATGTGTATTAAGGGAGTTGTGGTTGATGTTTAACTTGCCATGTGTTAACAGTGGTCAAGATAGGTTATGTGCTCGATTAGATAGTATGAAATAGTTTTAATGATTGCTAGAATAACTTAGTGTTAGGTAGTGTTTTAAGATATTAAGGTTTTCCATTTAAATATATTAATCATTATTCTATATTTGAATGTTATTTATTTGTCATAAGTTCCTACTATTGTATTAGGTGAGTACATGCATTAGCATTAGCAGAGTCTTTGATTGTAGGTCTTCCTCACATTAGAGTAATGTGTGGACCCATTTCCATACTGTAGGCACTGTAAGTGGGGCTCAGTATTTGAGCTGACACACAGCACAACACAGGTAGTCTCTTTACAGTAGTGTCCTGCATGGAAGAGAGAGGACATGTAAGTGTTAGTTTTGACATGAAACTACAGATTGCTGCTCTGTGCCTGTGCTGGAACATAAACTGCTTCCTAGCACTAATGCAGACACCCTTGCAACATAGTGCATGGGGGCCTCCATTGCTGGCTGGATTAATTTTGTGCAGGAAGTCACACCTCCCTTGAAGAAATTCAATCCTCATGGGCATTAACTTCTTGCCATGTGTGCCACATCATGCAGCTTATTTTGAAAAAGGACACAGTAAGACGTTTTGACCATATACCACCTAATTTGCCCTCCCTTGTAGAGGTGGAGCATTGTTACGGGTTCTCTGGTCTGCCACTTATGCAAAATTGTGTGTGTGAATGATTTGATGTGTTGATGTGTGGATGTGTGGATGCACTCACAGTCAACACATGTAACACCTCTCTGGGGCAGAGTAACGTATGTCTGATATTTTGGCTTATGTTGTATTACTCCACATTTGCCATAATACACAGGGCCACGCAAGGTGCCCAGTATTTCTTGGCAACGGCAACTGTCGGTCAAGGTATTGAGTTGCCCTTGTGCATAGTTGTGTGGCACAAGTACAATGTAAATCCATGAGGAAAATGGGTTTGAGTATCTGACTAGTACTGGTACAACCACCCAGAGTAATGTATTGCAGGTAAACATTTGTGTGAGCAGTGAGGTATTCAAATTAAGTAATGATGTTGGCATAATTACTCAGCAGCATTGATATGGATCAATTGAACAGTGTTTTAGGGCCATATACTTCACACATCTCATGTATCTCATTGTGTGTCCATCAAGAAAATTTGGCTTGTTGACTCACTTCGACTCTCCAAAGGGATACTACACCTTGCTAATTTTAGAATTGCAATGAATTGTTGTAGTTGCAATCCAAAACAGCATGTGCAATATACTTTAGGTCCCTTTTCTTCAGGGTAAAGAAATATTTTTGGGTGTTTTTGTATAACATTATATATGAAGACTTTTGAGATTCAACCGTAAAACTGTGGTAATCTGTTTTTACATTTTTTATTAACCAGGTTGAGATCCTCACATTACATCATGTGAGAAGTATACTTTTTAACAGTCAACTCCCAGTGATAAAATAAAATGTTTAGTTCTTCCAAATACATGTAGGTAGCATTATAACTTCACATTAACGTGTTACACAAGAAAAGTGTGGAGGAACAAATTGCATTTAGCAAATATTTCCGATTTTTTTATGAGAACAGGTGAACAAGATAAACTACTGCACAAACACAGACTACTGTCGGGGTTCAAAAGAAGTTGGCATGATGTTCTACAAATGACAAATTGAAAACCTGGCCAGGGAGCATTCACAAATGCCTATCTGGTAGTTATGGTTTGGATACAGGGTAACTGTACATCTTCCTTCTCTGATGTGTGTTCTGCTTCCCCTGGAAGTTGTTTTGTTGGAATGGTAGGCAGAAGATATAATTCCAATGTTCCCAGTAACATTGTGAATACCAGTAGTGCAGCATGGTGGTCGTTGATGCCATGAAGGAATCAACAATGGACTCCAAACGATGACCTAAAGCATCCAGCCTTCTTTCCAATGAATGAATTGATCCCTCCCAGCTGCCTGACAACATCACTGGTGTAAGGTTTTGAAGGCTGATGTTTTTCCTTTTTCCTTCTGCATCATGACACCAGCTATATGAGCTAGGAATTCATCAGTCCCTTGGAGCCAACAGTATATATAATTGCCTTTGTCAACCCCTTATTGGGGGTAAGACACCTTCAGACTCCTTCAAGAGTGCCAGTTATTGTCTTCATTCTCAACCTGAGTTCAGCAGCCACTCACTGCTGGAATTCTACCACTCTCTGTTGAAATGGAAGTTAGGGGTACTCAAAGTCCTCAGTTGTTATATGATAGGTTAAAGTTCCATGTCCAGTCTGGGTTGGTTCATCTGGAAACTCAACAGTGTAGTCTTCCCTTGCCAATACTGGAGGAGATACTTCAAAACTGTACAGGAGGTGTTGGAAAGTGTCTTCATCCACGGGGGGACAAGATAGTGTTATCCACAAGTTGTACATCACAGACAGGATGATCTCCAAGAGAATTTGTTTGTCCCTCTGGAAAAAGATACATATGTGTTACAAAGAATCCATGATTGGATATGACATAAGCGATTTCTATAACATCAGTCCAGTATTTTGATTCATTTTCGAGTACACAGGGATATATGGAGCATATGTTTCTACAATAAATATGCCCAACTTGTACTATTGTTACTTTTCACATGACAGTACATGTACATTGAGCAGACAAACAACCTCTTTATTTACTAGGGGGCCTCTGTCTGTTATTTTCACACAGTGCAGCCAGACAGCTTGTTGTGCTTCCCTGTCTAAAAGAGAGAGGGCAGGAATGGCCCAAATTTAACATTATACAGTGCGCTCCTGCACTATGCCTGTACTGATGCAAAATGTGCTGCCAAGCCCCACTACAGAGACCCCTGCACTATGTAGCAAGGGTGCCTACATTTGCTCTAGGCATCGGTTTGTACCACAACACTAACCAAGAGAGTTAAGGCACCATTTATCGTTAACCCTCATACATTCCAGCACTCTATATTTCACAAAGTACAACACACAAAGCTGACTTGCTATACTGTCTTGCATGTCATTTGAGCCCCACTCTCTTCAACTTATAAATTACTCCTCTAGCAAGCATTATTTATACCCAGGGCCTCTACATCATCTCTTACCCCAATGACACCTATATCACCCCAAAACTCTCAGGAGACACTGACATCAACAAATGTTTTACAATATGTTGTTGACCAACATGGCTAACTCATGGTGAGATAACTAGCTTATACTCAACCATACAAGACAGAAGTGAGGATATTCTGAGACATTAACCACCAAGGTACCCAGGACGAGCTGGTCTCGACCTCGGCCATGGCGTCCGGTGCCGTGGACGAGACCAACTCATCCTGCTATGGGCCCTCAGGGGGAGCGCTAGTCCCAGGGGGACTACCACCGGGGGGTGGGGTGTAAGGGGTCCCCCTGTGGTGTCTGATGACGCCAGTGCACGATTGCACACTGACGTCATCAGAGGCCTACCCCTCCGGAAAAATGCATATGCATTTCTCCTCCAATCATGTGGAGGGGGGGTAAGAGAGGCATGAAAGGAGAAGAAAGGCATTTCCTCTCCTTTCATGTCTCTCTCAGCATTTCTGCTACCTGATCGTAATACGATCTGGCAGCAAAAATACCCACTAGACACCAGGGATTTTTTTTCTTTAATGCACAGGGGAAGTGGCCCCTTGGGCAAGGGCCACTCCCCAGGGTGGCAAATTGTTTTACAGCCATATCTGACCCCCTGGGGGCAGAAACCACTAGACACCAGGGATCTTTTTTTTTTTTGTTAAATGTGGGAAGCGACCCCTTAGGCAAGGGTCGCTCCCCTGGGGGCAAAATTAACTCTAGGCCATTTCTGCCTCCCTTGGGGGCAGAGCAGCCTATTTTTATTAGGCCAATCTGCCCCCCAACAGGGACCGAAACCACTAGATACCAGGGATTTTTTTTTTGTCAGTTTGGCGTGAGGGCGCGACCCCTTAGGCAAGGTTCACTTCCCTTGGGGGTCAAATTTGTTTCAGGCTATTTCTGCCCCCCTTGGGGGTACATCAGCCTTTAGTAATTAGGCCGATCTGCCCCCAGGGGGGCAGAAACTTCTAGGCACCTGGGATCATTTTTTTTTTTTAAATATGTGGGGAGCGACCCCTTAGGCAAGAGTCGCTCACCTGGAGGCAAAATTATCTTTAGGCCATTTCTGCGCCCCTTGGGGGAAGATCGACCTATTTTTATTAGGCCAAGCTGCCCCAAAGGGGGGCAGAAACCACTAGACACCAGGTATTTTATTTTTTTTGCATCATTTTCACACAAGGGGAGCGACCCCTTAGGCAAGGATAGATCCTCTGGGGGGCAAATTCATTTTAGGCCATTTATGCACCCCCCTTGGGGGCAGATCGGACAATTTTTATTAGGCCGATCTGCCCCCAAGGTGGGCAGAAACCACTAGGCACAAGGGATTTGTTTTTTGTGCCAATTTCATGCAAGGGGAGCGACCTCTTAGGCAAGGGGGTGTCAAATTTATTTTAGGCCACTTCTGCTCCCCTTGTGGGCAGATCAGCCTATTTCTATTAGGCCGATCTGCCCCCGGGGGGGGCAGAAACCACTTAAGCACCAGGGATTGGTGTGTGTGTGTGTATGTGTGTGATTTGTTTGGGGGGCAGCCCCTTGGGCAAGGGTCGCTCCCCATAGAGGAACATTACTGTTGGCATCGGCCTATTTTTGGAAGGCCCATATGCCCCCAGGGAGGCAGAAAGCCCACCAGAGACCATGGAAGATATTTATTTTTAAAAAGAGGGTGGGGGTATGGCCATACCCCCCATATAAATGGGGCCAAAGTTATTCTTCCCAACGGTGGGCAGATGGGTGAATTACCCCTGATCAACCCCTGGGGTTGGGGGGCAGAAAGTCTACTAGATGCCAGGGAACTAAAAAAAAAAAAAAAAAGAATAGTGGGGTGGTGGTTACCAACCAGTATAGGCATGGTTATGCCCCCACCCCAACTGAAGGGGGTAACAGTCTTTCAGCTCTCCCCTGCACACTAAAACATCTTATCCCATGGCAAGCAAGAGGACATTTGATTATTTTAGATTTTGGTTGTACATTTGGGCCACAAGAGTTGTGTAACTCTCAAAATCGTCCCACTTGGAATGGTGAGGGCTGGACTTTTTGGACTTTGGGACGCTGCAATGTAGAAAAATCCACAAGACCTAGACACATCTGAAAATGAAACATCTGGGTAACGGTGGTGGGCTTCACATGCACCCTGTCCCATTTTGTTTACCCACAATGCCCTGCAAACCTCCAACTTTGCTGGAAAGTACACATTTTTCCCACATTTTGGTGATGGAACCTGCAGGAATCCACAACATACCTACTACCCAGCATTGTCGCATCTATACCGATAAAAATTCTGCCTAAAAATGTTTTTTTTCAAATTGCCCTTTTGGGCCCGCTTTGGTTCCCCCTCAATTTGGACATGCTTGTGGCTCTTCTCTGTCACATGCACTTGGCCCACTGTAGACGGGTCGCGTCGACCTCGTCTTCCGACTCTGCGGACTGGCGCCTTTCGCGCGCCTCGTCCGGAGCCCTAGGGCGTTTCCATGGAAATGCAGGAACGCCACGAGAATCGCCGACACCGGATTTCCCGGTGTCGGAGCTAAAATGGACGAAGGACTTCACGGGAGAGGAGGAGGAGTTCCCTGGAGAGACACAGCTACCGCAGACCGAAGAGAGAAGATGGCAAGAGGAAGACGCCGAGGCCGGAGGAGAGAAGACGACGGCAAGCCAGAACCACGACGAACGAGGAAATCAGGATACAGATGACAGCAGTTCCCGCCACGACCCCAGAGAGTTGTGGCTTCACAAGGTACGATCCTTGCTATGGGGGTGGAGGCACTCTGTATCTAACATTAAGAACAGGGGGGGGTAGTAGGAAGGAGGAGAGGGTGGGGGTTGAGACAGGGGGGGGTCACAGGGGACAGAGTCACGGAGGACGAAATCTTGGGCTGAGCACTAAAAACAGCTTGACACAAATGCCTCAGAGAAATCCCCAGCACTCCCTCACTCCCTCACTCCCTCACTAAGCCTATACCTGTTCACCTATAAAAACACCACTCTCTTTTTTCTACCCCCTACTAAACAGTACCAGAGCCCCCTGTGTTCTCGTTTTTCTGGTCCCACTGGAGGAAGAGACGCCACCCAATAATCCGAAAGACACCTAAAGGAGAAGAAAAGATAGAGACAATTAAGACAAGGAGAACTTATATGGAACTGGTCCTAACAAACATTTTTGTTGCTGCCCTATACGAACAGTCTTTTTCCCACTTCGTCATTATAAAAACAAATAAAAACCTTTACTTTTCACCCATATATACGGCCCAGAGTCCTTTGTACCACCAAGCCTACCACACCCACCTACACAAGTGAGGGATTATTTTTACTGGGAGACTGAGGGGAACGTTGGATGGTAGGAAATTTGTCCCAGTGCTGTGATTCCAAACAGAAATATGGGAAAAATTAGATTTTTTTAGCTATCAGGTTTGCTGAGGATTCTGAGTATGAAAACACTGGGGGATCCAGTCAAGTCACATTTCCCTGGATTTCCTCGAGTGTCTAGTTTTTAGAAATGTTTGGGTTTGGTAGGTTTCCCTATATGGCTGCTGAGCCCAGGACCAAAAACACGGGTGCCCTCCTGCAAAAAGAGGTAGTTTAGTATTTGATCATTTTGATGTGTCCACATAGTGTTTTGGGGCATTTCCTTTCGCTGTCACTAGGCCTACCCACACAAGTGAGGTACCATTTTTATCAGGAGACTTGGGGGAAGGCTGGGTGGAAGGAAATTTGTGGCTCCTCTCAGATTCCAGAACTTTCTGTCACTGAAATCTGGGGAATAATTGTTTTTTTGGCCACATTTTGAGGTTTGCAAAGGATTCTGGGTAACCAACCTGGTGAGAGCCCCACAAGTCACCCCATCCTAGATTTCCCTAGGTGTCTAGTTTTAAAAAATGCACAGGTTTGTTAGGTTTCCCTAGGTGCCGGCTGAGCTAGAGGCCAAAATCCACAGCTAGGCACTTTGCAAAAAACAGCTCTGTTTTCTTTGGGAAAATGTGATGTGTCCACGTTGTATTTTGGGGCATTTCCTGTTGCGGGCACTAGGTCTACCCACACAAGTGAGGTACCATTTTTATCGGGAGACTTGGGTGGAATACTGGGTGGAAGGAATTTTTTGGCTCCGTTCAGCTTCCAGAACTTTTGTCACCGAAATGTGAGGAAAAAGTGTTTTTTCGCCACATTTTGAGGTTTGCAAAGGATTCTGGGTAACAGAACCTGGTGAGAGCCGCATAAGTCACCCCATCCTGGATTCCCCTAGCTGTCTAATTTTAAAAAATGCACAGGTTTGGTAGGTTTCCCTAGTTGACGGCTGAGCTAGAGGCCAAAATCCATTGCTAGGCACTTTGCACAAAACGTCTCTGTTTTCTTTGGCAAAATGTGATGTGTCCACGTTGTGTTTTGGGGCATTTCCTATTGCGGTCACTAGGTCTACCCACACAAATGAGGTACCATTTTTATCAGGAGACTTGGGTGAATACTGGGTGGAAGAAAGTTTGTAGCTGCTCTCACATTCCAGAACTTCCTGTCACCAAAATGTGAGGAAAAAGTGTTTTTTGCCAGATTTTGAGGTTTGCAAAGGATTCTGGGTAACAGAACCTGGTGAGAGCCCCACAAGTCACCCCATATTGGATTCTCCTAGGTGTCTAGTTCAAAAAAATGCACAGGTTTGGTAGGTTTCCCAAGGTGCCGGCTGAGCTAGAGATCAAACTCCACAGCTAGGCACTTTCCAAAAAAGACATCAGTTTTCAATGTAAAAATGTGATGTGGCCATGTTGCGTTTTCTGTTGCAGGCATAAGGCCTACTCACGCAAGTGAGGTACCATTTTTATATGGAGACTTGGGGGAACACAGAATAGTATAAAAAGTGTTATTGCCCCTTGTCTTTCTCTACATTTTCTCCTTCCAAATGTAAGACTGTGTAAAAAAGACAACTATTTGAGAAATGGCCTGTAATTCACATGCTAGTATGGGGGCCCTGGAATTCAGAGATGTGTAAATAACCACTGCTTCCCAACACCTTATCTTGTGCCCATTTTGAAAATACAAAGATTTCCTTGATACCTATTTTTCACTCTTTTATATTTCACTAAATGAATTGCTGTATACACGGTATACAAGGAAAACCCATTGAAAGGTGCAGCTCCTTTATTGGCTCTGGGCACCTAGGGTTCTTGATAAACCTACAAGTCCTATACATATGCCTGCAACCAGAAGAGTCCAGCAGACATAATGGTACATTGCTTTCACAAATCCGACATCGCAGGAAAAAGTTACAGAGTAAAGCATGGAGCGAAATGGCAGTTTTTTTCAGCACAATTTCAATATTTTTTTATTTCAGCTGTTATTTTCTGTAGGAAAACCTTGTAGGATCTACGAAAATGACCCCTTACTGAATTCAGAATTTCATCTACTTTTTATAAATGTTTAGCTCTCCAGGATCCACCATTGGTTTCATACCCATTACTGTCACTAAGTGGAAGGAGGCTAAAAGCACACAAAATAATAAAAATGGAGTATGTCCCAGTAAAATGCAAAGATTGTGTTGAAAAATGTGGTTTTCTGATTCAAGTCTGCCTGTTCATGAAAGCTGGGAAGACGGTGAGTTTAGCACCACAAATCCTTTGTTGTTGCCATGTTCAGGGAAAAAAACACAAGCCTTCTTCTGCATCCCTTTTTTCCAATTTGTTTTTAAACAACATTTTTGCTGTTTTGGCTAATTTCTTTGCCTCCTTCAGGGGAACTGACAAACTCTGGGTACCTCTAGAATCCCTAGGATGTTGGAAAAAAAGGACGCAAATTTAGTTTGGGGAGCTTATGTGGAAAAAAAGTTACGAGGGCCTAAGCGTGACCTGCCCCAAATAACCAAAAAAAGGCCTGGCACCTGAGGGGGAAAAGGCCTGGCAGCGAAGGGGTTAACTCATCTTGGACACCAACGTCACCATGAGAAATCAAACCACCACTGCTTTCACATATTTTGCATGCTCAGAAATGTCTTCATATGGCTCCCTCCTGACACCTGCAAGACCACCACTCAGACCCTAATCACTTAGAGACTGGACTACAGCAATGCCCTTTACTAAAGCATCTATACACACCTGCTACACAAGGTGCAAAAAAATCCAAAACACCTCTGCAAGACTAGTACACAACCTTCCTCACTGTACGCACATTATACATCACCTCAGAGAGATACAATACCTCCTGATTCAGAAAAACTGCCAATTCAAGGCACTACCAATCTAGCTCACCCGCCATCTACACTTCCACCAACCAATCATGAATCTCCACTCTGCATCATTTGAACTCACTCACACCCACCCCATATCAATATAAGTAAGACAGGAGGTAGGGTGTTCTCTTAGATGGTGGCTACAACTGGAACAACCTACCCCAGCAGGGCAGATGTGTCAATTATGGATTTGTGCAAGAAACTCTACGCCTGGCTCTTCAAATGTTCCTTCTTGCAGAGCATGCACCTACTCAGCACCTGGAGACCCTGTCGGGTGACAATTTTACCACCTATTAAGCCACATTACATAACAATACATTACATTACTCTTTTGGCGGCCTGGCCCCAACACAAGCACACTTGCATGATGGTGCAAGGGGGCCTGCATTGGCACTGGGCTGCAAAAATTGCTACTGCCCAAGAAAAGGACAGTTATGTGAAGAATGACGTTACGTGTGGGGCATCCCTGCCCTTTCCCTTTCATGGAGCGCAGCAAGGTGTCTTGCTGCATTGTGCTGCAAGACAGTTTGTAAAATATGGTCCCTGGTTTACACTCACCCTGTTCTTCTTGCAGATCCCCTAAGTCAGCACTATCTTGACCTTCCATTCCAGCTGCTAACTCTGTTGGAATGAGGAATGCCACCTGCTCCTCCAATGGGTCCAAAACCTGCTGGACTCCAGCTCCTCCTCCATTCCTCATGGCTGCCTTTGGATTCCTGGTCAGTTTTTTTTGTCCTACGTTTGCAGTTGTGCCACCTCTTATACTCCAGTACTGTCCTTTCTGTTTGTGTAATGCAGTTTATGTTATCCACTGTGGATTGCCAGATCTCAACCTTCTTTCCTAATTGCAATTTGGATGTGGCAAATAATAGGTGATCATTCTTTGTCACCTCAATGATAAATATGTGGTTCTCTTCATTGAAGTTAGACTTCCTCTTCTTTTTTCTCTGAATTCTTTGCACGTCTTCCGTGCTTCTATGTTTTTGTGGGTATTGGTTGAGTACACTGTGTAAATTGCAATGCACTCCGGTGTGACACAGTGCTGATTTTCGGCACATAAAGGTGTTTTACGATACTCAAACAACTTTGCGTCACAAAGGTAGTAGTTGCCGTATGGCACTTTGTACAATTCTCTACAACTTTGCGTCACTATTCGTGACACATTAGAGGACATTGCGCCATGGTGCTCCGCATCATAAATACAGCGTATCCATGGTACAGGGAGGTAATGCAACACAGTGTAAATATTTCTGATACAATGCTGCACAAGGCAACATTGCATCTAGGATGATTGCCCCCACACCTGCAACCTACCTCAGCATTGATCCTATGTTGAAGACCACTCTGCACTTTCTTTTATTAGCTCCAATATGCAGAGATGCATGAAAATGCCACTTTCTATTCTGAGACTTCTTGAAGTGCCTACCTCCACTCCTACAGTCTTTTCTGCTTCCATTCCATCTTGTACTCTCCTTCATGAATTCCAGCTGATAATAGACCTTATTTTGTGGCTCTATTTTGTAGTGTCAGCATGCATCTTTTTTTTGTCTTCACTTAACTGGTTAAAACAGTAAGGGGGTCATTACAACATTGGCGGTAAAAGCCGCATACCGCAGTGCAGAAGACCGCCAACACACAGGTGCGACCACGGAATTCCGCCACGTCATTATGACCCAAATGCCGGAATCCACCAAAATCTAGACACCCACACAAGTCCGCCACACCAAAGGTCAGTGATAAACTGGCGATAACAAAACCTCTACCGTCTTGCCAACAGGAATACACCCACACTATCACGACCCACGAATCCACGCGGCGGTCTTTCAACCGCTGTATTCTATTGGTGGTACACACCGCCGTGCTCAAAATATACACACATATACAAAACACTACCAAATTGGACAATTCAAAATACACACACCTGATACACATACACACCCCACTCCCACACGCCCAATACAATATAAAACACACACTCACATCACCCACAAACCCTTACGGCAGCAATTGCGACTGAAGGCCACAGAGAGACACCACCATCTACAAACCAGCATCCACAGGCACTCAACACCATCACTCACACAACATCCACGCACCTCACACAACACACCACTAAATATCACCCCACACATCACAACACAAATCACCCCACACATCACCCACCCCACCCCATGGCACGGCAAAGACACCCCAGGTTCTCTGAGGAGGAGCTCAGGGTCATGGTGGAGGAAATCATCTGGGTAGAGCCACAGCTATTCGGATCACAAGTGCAGCACACCTCCATAACTAGGAAGATGGAGCTATGGCGAAAAATCAGGGACAGGGTCAACGCAGTGGGACAGAACCCAAGAAATAGGGATGACATCAGGAAGAGATGGAACGACCTACGGGGAAAGGTGCGTTCCGTGATCTCAAGGCACCACATTGCGGTACAGAGGACTGGCGGCGGACCCCCACCTCCTCCCCCACAACTAACAACATGGGAGGAGCAGGTCTTGGCTATGCTGCATCCTGAGGGCCTTGCAGGAGTAGCTGGAGGAATGGACTCTGGTTAGCCAAATCTTTACTGTTACATCCCCCACCCTACCTGCATGCCATCACATACCCCCACCCTCGCCCTCACCCCATCACTCCTACTCCTCACAATATTTCCCAATATCACAAACCACCCATCCAAAAATCAAGCCCTGCATGTAACACCAAAGCATGGACACCCATCACTAAAGCATGAAACCTGCACATACCCATACACCCCACTAAACCATCATCACACAAGGTCCTACACAGGAATGCAAGCACTGGGGTACACGGTCACCCATTGCACACCATGGCACACACAGATGCAATAATCATGCTTTTACACCCCTGCAGGACACCTACCCCATGTCACCGGGCAGGAGGGTCCAGACATGTCCACTCCACCCACAGCAGAGGCCCACAGTGATGACAGCAGCTCTGTCCAACTGGATCTAGATGACCAGCCCGGCCCATCTGGGACCTCGGGACAGTCGGTTCCCCTCTCACAGCCACAGGCCACTACAGAGCTTCCCCATCTGGAAACTCCAGCAAAGCAGCCACCCAGCGGGCCCATACCTCTGACCCCAGGACACGTCAAGCAGCAGTGTGTCCACTACTACAGGGAACCCAGGCTAACCAACCACCCCAACAACACCAGGGACCTGGGGGCAGTGGTAGTGGGCACACAGTTCAGGGGACAGAGGCCCAGGAACACATGGGAACTGGGAGGGCTGCTGGGCGACAGGGGGAGGACAGGCCCAGGGAACCCACTCTCCACGAGGCCCTCTCCAATATCATGGGAGCCTACCACCATTCCCAGGAGATGATGGCAGCGGTACTGGCCAAGTTTCAGGAGACCCAGCGGCTGCAGGAGGAACAGTATTTGGGCTTCAGGGAGGAACTCAAAACCATCAATTCCACCCTGGGCACCATTGTAGGGGTGCTGAAGGAACTTCTCAACACCAGGAGGGACACTGTGGCACTACAAGGGGCCCCTAACACTAGCCTTGATGATAAACTGCCCACCACCTCCGCCGGCGCTAGTGGACAGGAGGCACCGCCACAGGACCACCACATCAGCACCCCACCCCTTGCAGAGGGAGAACCACCCCGCAAGCGGTCCCTGAGATCCAGGACAAAGACAGAGAACAATGCCAAGTCCCCCGCCAAGAAATGAGACCACCCTGATTGTCATCCTTCTGTCCCACCTTGTCACCCTGTCCATACTTAAACTGCCCCAGCTCCACTTCCTATGCCCCTTTGGACAATGCACCTTTGAGACTAATAGACTGGACTCTGCCATGGACCTAACTCCACCATCACCACCCACCATTTTACAACCCCCTCCAATATTGAGCACTTAAATAAACACTCTTACAGCACAAAACAATCTGGAGTCTGTCTGTGATTTCGAAATATTGTATCAGCAATTACAGTGGCAAAATGCTCTTTCAAATGTAATGTCAACATACCTATGTCACACAGCTCGAGTCCATGAGGAAACAAGGCAGATGTCACACAGTGGGACCCACATCTGTGAAATCGTAAGGGAAAGTGACAACTCAGTGACCACACACTGGTTGAAAATGACAGACAGTAGAGAGGTAGTAGATTTAAATTAGATGTAGCAGGTAGGTTTGTCTTCTTACCTGTGTCTCCCTGGAAGTATTGCAGGATCACCGTGTTCCTGTTGTCGATGTCCTCTTCTTCTGCTTCCTCGTCTTCACTGTCCACAGGCTCCACAGCTGCCACAACACCTCCATCTGGACCATCCTCCTGCAGAAAAGGCACCTGTTGTCGCAAAGCCACGTTGTGAAGCATACAGCAGGCCACGATGATCTGGCACACCTTCTTTGGTGAGTAGAATAGGGAACCACCTGTCATATGGAGACACCTGAACCTGGCCTTCAGGAGGCCGAATGTCTGCTCTATAATCCTCCTAGTTCGCCCATGGGCCTCATTGTAGCGTTCCTCTGCCCTTGTCCTGGGATTCCTCACTGGGGTCAGTAGCGATGACAGGTTGGGGTAACCAGAGTCACCTGCAAATGGCGAGGGACAACTTTAGACACACACTAACTCATGGGGACATCCACAGACCCAGACAACTATTCCCACTGATTTGGGTCCAGGTGCTCACCTAATAGCCACACCCGGTGCCTCTGTAGTTGCCCCATCACATAAGGGATGCTGCTATTCCGCAGGATGTAAGCGTCATGTACTGAGCCAGGGAATTTAGCATTCACATGGGAGATGTACTGGTCTGCCAAACACACCATCTGCACATTCATCGAATGGTAACTCTTCCGGTTTCTGTACACCTGTTCACTCCTGCGGGGGGGTACCAAGGCCACATGTGTCCCATCAATTGCACCTATGATGTTGGGGATATGTCCCAGGGCATAAAAGTCACCTTTCACTGTAGGCAATTCCTTCACCTGAGGGAAAACGATGTAGTTCCGCATGTGTTTCAGCAGGGCAGACAACACTCTGGACAACACGTTTTAGCACATAGGCTGGGACATCCCTGATGCTATGGCCACTGTTGTTTGAAACGACCCACTTGATAGGAAATGGAGTACTGACAGCACCTGCACAAGAGGGGGGATTCCTGTGGGATGGCGGATAGCTGACATCAGGTCTGGCTCCAACTGGGCATACAGTTCCTGGATTGTGTCACGATCAAGCCTGTAGGTGATGATCACATGTCTTTCCTCCATTGTCCATAGGTCCACCAGCGGTCTGTACACCGGAGGATGCCGCCATCTCTTCACATGCCCCAGCGGACGGTGCCTATGGAAGAGAACAGCGAGCACAGAGTCAACCAAATCAGAGGTACGGAAACACAGCTTACTCTGAACATATTCATAAATTGAAATTTGCCTGTATGAGTGGTAAGGCAAGGCCTAGTTATGTGTGATGCAGTAAAAAAACAACAACATGTGGGCCCCTGAAATGGGGGCCGCCTGACCTGTAAGGTGGGACAAGGGGATATGAGGTAACTGCGCTGGCGTTGTACACCGTCGTGGTAGGCGGTCGAAGACCGCGGCGCAGTCCTGCATTGGTTAACATTGGACCCTATGGGTCCCAGGAGCCAATGACGATGTACGCCGGCGGTGACGGTACGCACCGCAGCAGTCGTGACCGCCATTTTCTCTCTGTTCAATCACTCGATACCTGATCTTCGACAGGAGAGGACCTACACTGCAAGTGCTGCTGTGACCTCAGTCTGGAAGAGACAATGGCTCATGTGTCTGGGGAAGGGGCACCTGCTTTCAGCACGGAGGAGTTGGAGAAACAAGTGGATGGGGTCCTCCCCAAGTACACGCTACTCTACGGTCCTCCAGACAAACAGGTAAGTACACTGTGAGCATGCTGTATGGGCAATGCCTGTATGGAGTGGTGTGGATGAAAGATGGGGGGGTGAGAATGAGCCGTGCATTAATCGACGGTGAATGCATGTGCGTCATGGCAAGGGTAGGGATGCGGCCAATGACTGTGACGGTGCAGTTGGTAATTACTACTCTTTTTCACCTGTACAATTCCTGTAGGTCAGCGCCCACCAGAAGAAGGACATCTGGCGTGCCATCGCCAAGGAAGTCCAGACCCTGGGGGTCTACCACAGACGGTGCACCCACTGCCGGAAAAGATGAGAGGACATTCGCCGCTGGAGCAAGAAAACAACGGAGGCCCAGCTGGGGATGGCCTCCCAACGTGGGAGGGGTGCCCATCGCACCATGACCCCCCCTGATGTTCCGAATCCTGGCGGTGGCGTACCCGGAGTTGAATGGGCGCTTGAGGGCATCACAGCAGCCACAAGGGGTGAGTACACTCTCATTCTGCTGATTCAGCGCGCATTGGAGGTGTCTGGGTGGGGTAGGTGGGCTGTGAGTTCCCTTAGGCCAGGGCGAGTTTGGTAGTTAAGTTCCCTTCTTCAGCCAGGTCCTGTGGCACCCCACCCCACCTGTGTACAGTGCCACCTACACCTAGTCAGGCTCCTGTGACATACGTGTGTGCAGAAATCGGCTATAGCCTTGTAAGCCATGTCCCAGGGATTGAATAGTGGCCCCAAAGTGCACGGCGTAGTGCAGGGGGCTTCTGTGTCCGTCGTGTCCGCCAACGGTAGCGATATTGCATGCACTGAACATTTCTTTCTTCTGTCCCCCCCCCCTGTTTGTTGTCTCACTCTTCTTTTGTGCATTACCACCATCAGATGGAGGAGCAGTGGCACCGGAGCAGGAGGGAGCTGCATCCCACATGGCCCTGGAGGGCGAGACTACGGACTCCGAATTCACCAGTGGGACGGAGGGCGAGGGGAGCTCCACAGTGGGGACAGGAGCTGACCCCAGCGAAACAGACTCCTCCTCTGATGGGAGCTCCCTTGCGGTGGCGGCCCCATCTCTGCCCCCGCATCTACAGGTACAGCCGCCACCCCCCCTACCAGCACCGCCCTCCCAGCAGCCCCTCAGCTTTTGCCCCATGCCCGCTCACCAAGGAGGGTGGGCATCACCTTCGCCCCAGGCACCTCAGGCCCTGCCCCAGTCACCCCTGCTGCCCTCAGTGAGGAGGCCATTGACCTACTCAGGTCCCTCACTGTTGGGCAGTCTACCATTTTGAATGCTATCCAGGGTGTAGAGAGGCAGTTGCAACAAACCAATGCATTCCTGGAGGGCATTCACTCTGGTCAGGCAGCCCTTCAGCAAGCTTTTCAGACTCTGGCCTCAGCACTGATGGCAGCCATTGTCCCTGTCTCTAGCCTCCCCCTCCAACTTCCTCCACCCAGACTTACACCCTTGTACCTCAGCCTATCCCAAGCACACCATCTGACCAGCATGCACACACCTCAACACACAAGGGAAGCTCTGGCAAACATAAGCACCACAAATCCCACAGGCACTCACGCAAGCATCACACACATGCAGACACACCAACATCCACTGCCTCCACTGTGTCCCCCTCCTCCTCGTCTCCCTCCTCCCTCCCTGCCTCGTCTACACTCACACCTGCATGCACTACATCCTCAGCCACTTCGTCCATCACCAGCACACACACCACCACACCCCGCTCAAGTGCAGTCACCACCCCCACTACCATTCACACATCCCCTGTGTCCTCTCCCAGTGTGTCTGTGAGGCCACCTCCCAAGGTACACAAACGCAGCCACACACCCACCCAACAGCCATCCACCTCACGACAGCCTCCAGCCCATGCACTTCACCCAAAGTCACCAAACGAACACCTCCTACAACCACTACCTCTTCCTCCACTCCCAAACCCCCTCCATCTACCCATCCCTGTGTGTCCCAAAAACTTTTCCTGTCCAACCTTGACCTCTTTCCCTCACCTCCCCCACCCCTTCAGTCTCCTAGGGCTCGACTCACCAGGTCCCAACCTAGCACCTCAGCCACAACATCGGCGGGACCAGTGGTGCAAGTAGTCACCGGATTATGGAGTGCACCAGGCAGCAGGGCAGCCAGTGTGGCAAGGAGCCAGAACACGGACAGTCCCCCACCTGTCAAGCATCAAAAGTTAGCCAGTGCCCGGCGGGAGAGGGGAAAGAAATCAGCCACCAAAGCTGCTCCCAGGGGTCCAGTTCGGAGTGTGGAGACAGCTGTGACACCATCCAAGGTGATGAAGGGACACAGTAAAACCGGCAAGTCTGGGAAGGTCAGCATGGCGGAGAAGACCACCAGCAGCCCCGCTGCCCAGGAGGCGACCGCCACAGCAGCCACACTGCCCAGGAGAAGACCGCCAGCAGCCCCGCTGCCACAGACAGGACCACCAGCTGCAGCCCCGCTGCCCAGGAGAAGACCGCCAGCAGCCCCGCTGCCACAGACAGGACTGCCAGCAGCAGCCCCGCTGCCCAGGAGAAGATCACCAGCAGCCCCGCTACCACAGACAGAACCGCGAGCAGCAGCCCCGCTGCCCAGGAGGCGACCACCAGCAGCAGCCACACTGCCCAGGAGAAGACCGCCAGCAGCCCCGCTGCCACAGACAGGACCACCAGTAGCAGCCCCGCTGCCCAGGAGAAGACCACCAGCAGTCCCGCTGCCACAGACAGGACCGCCAGCAGCAGCCCCGTTGCCCAGGAGAAGACCACCAGCAGCCCCGCTGCCACAGACAGGACCGCCAGCAGCAGCCCCGCTGCCCAGGAGAAGACCGCCAGCAGCCCCGCAGGCCAGGACAAGACCGCCACCAGCTGAACCGCTGCCAAGGACACCGCCGCCACAAGCACCTCTGCCAAGGACACCGCCGCCACCGGCACCGCTGAACTGGACTGCCACAAGCACCGCTGAACAGGACACCGCCGCCACCAGCACCGTTGAACAGGACAAGACCGCCACAAGCTGAACCGCTGCCATGGACACCGCTGCCAAGGACACCGCCGCCACCAGCACCGCTGAACAGGACAAGACCGCCACAAGCACCGCTGAACAGGACAAGACCACCACCAGCTGAACCGCTGCCAAGGACACCGCCGCCACAAGCACCGCTGCCAAGGACACCGCCACCACCAGCACCGCAGGACAATGAGCGCCAAAAGCTCTCGAGCAGGATGAAGAACTCTGGGCACAAAGCCCCCTCCAGAACCAGTGGAGATTTACATCCACTACCTCAGTCCTTGGCAAGATGAAGCACTCTGGGCACAAATCCCCCTTCAGAACCAGTGGAGAATGTTATCCAATTGAGAGACTGTGGCTTTGCACTCCCCAGGATTGAACAGTGGGCAAACCACCCACTGTAGAGACTTGAGAGACTGTGGCTTTGCACTCCCCAGGATTGAACAGTGGGCAAACCACCCACTGTAGAGACTTGAGAGACTGTGGCTTTGCACTCCCCAGGATTGAACAGTGGCAAACCACCCACTTGTGAGACTTGAGAGACTGTGGCTTTGCACTCCCCAGGATTGAACAGTGGGCAAACCACCCACTGTAGAGACTTGAGAGACTGTGGCTTTGCACTCCCCAGGATTGAACAGTGGGCAAACCACCCACTGTAGAGACTTGAGAGACTGTGGCTTTGCACTCCCCAGGATTGCACTGTGGGCATGGAGCCCCCTCGTGGATCTGGCGTTGTGCACTCAACCGGCTGAGGTGCCCCCTTCCCTTCCCCCTGAGGTGCCTGTTTTATTTCCAACTGATGCCCCTGCAGTGTTCTCTCCGTCTTGTTCGGGTATGTTGTGTGGGCCTCGCCCATGCCTTTTGGGCCCAGTGATCCATGGACAATTATGGTGGAATCCCTTGGACTTGTGTTCTTGGTGTATATAATTGTATATAGTATAAATGTATATATTTGAATATATTTTTGATTCATGTCTTTGAATATATCACAATTATTCGACTCATTTTCTTTTGTCCTTGCATTCTTCCATGGGGGTTTGGGGGGTGTAACTGTGATGTATCAACATCTACTTGTGTGTTGTAGTGGGTGAGGGTGGGGATGTTGCGTGTTGCGTGTGTTTGTCACTGTTTTTTCCCTCCCCCCCCCATTTCGTAGGTGCAGTACTCACTGTTGTCTTCGCCGCCGGCTTCGTGCTCCTGGTAGAGGAGCAGGAAGATAAAGGCTGGCAGAATTTGGAGCTCCGGTTCCATGGCGTCCTGGTTCCTCGTGGGGTGTGTAGAGGTGAGCGTTTTCCATTCGAAGTCCTGTTTCTGCCGTGTTTTTGTTTGCGGTGAATCCACCCCAGAAAAGGTGGCGGATTGGTGGGTTGTAATACTGTGGGCAATACATTGTCCTCCGCCTGTCTGTTGGCGGTTACCGCAGCGGTGTTTGTGTGTACCGCCGTGGCGGTCGGAGTGTTAAAGTGGCTGTCTATGTTTGGGGGTTTCCGCCACAGTCGTAATTCCATTTTTTTTCCCGCCAGCCTGTTGGCGGTTTTACCGCCGCTTTAACACCGACCGCCAGGGTTGTAATGACCACCTCAATGTTGGTCAAGTTGAGTCAGCCTTGGTGGTTCATTAGTTGCTGCTGATAGTTTCTCTGTATGATGAACACTCCAATTAGCATTACTTAGCCTTCTTGCCATTCTAACGAGCAAGAAACAACAAACACAAACACAAAACTGAACACCTCAGACAAAACACCTTACATACATACAACACAGTACATATATACCATATAGTTAATTATCCACGTGCTCATAACAGCCCTTCCAAGGAGGATACATCATATACCAAGACACAGTGGAAACATTGGACAGAATTTTGACATTCATCCAACAAAACTTAAATACAGTGTGTAGTCGAATATCACAAATCAAAAGGTACTGGCACTCATCTCCATCTACCAGACAATAAGTTATTTTATGTTACAGATATTTAATATAGAGCAGAAAACTGCTCACTACATAGAGAGTATCCGGCGCTATCAGCTGAAGAGAGGAGGTGGAGCTCTTCCCGACACTCACACAGAAGAAAGATTAAAGAGCCATGCTTTGATAAACGTTTTAATAAGGAAATAAAGCGATATACGAAAAATGTGAGCAAGTAGCTTATTTCAATAGTAAGAAGCGAGAAAGGAGAAGGAACGACTACCATTCCAGGTGGTCCGAATTCTACATGAAACTGCCAGAGCAGTATCAGGGGACTTAAAAGCCCTAGCTGGATGGTAAAAACGAATACAGGGCAGGAGATATAAAGACATAAAGGGCCCGCCCCACACAGGGCCTTATGAGAAAGGCAGAAAAGCCTAAATATACACATTTTCCTGACTAGGAAAGAATGCAAGGAGCTGATCACCCTGCTCATTCTGACACAATTAGGTTGATGGCTCATAAAACGAGCAGCCTAGTTTTGCACATGCTGAAGGCAGGGCATCAAGGATGAGTTCATGCACACCAGCAAAGCATTTCCAAAACCCAGGTGACTTGTTACCAATTCCTGAATCACCATCGTCCTGCAATCTAAAGGCAACCATGTAAACACCTTTCTGAGGAGGTGGAGTATGCCAAAAATATTTCCATATGTAGACCGAACATGATTTTCCATTGAGAGCTGCATGTCTATCGACTGATAGATGCATGTCTATCGATCTGATAGATACTGAGCATTTGACAAGGCACTCGTCCTTAACTCTAACCAGTCATTCATCCACTGTTTAATTAATAAGACTTAGAATACTAAGAACCTGATTTAAAGTTTGGAGGATAGAGTAGTTGTCTGTCAGGGTAGTGGAGGGTGTTACCTCTGCCATCTGAGGGTACTCCAGCTGCCAAATATTTTAGATGACTGCCAGCCCAGCAGTCACCTCTATACATTGAAAAGAACCGCTACCAAAGCGGTTCTTCGATTTACTAAACCTTTGGTGTAAAGCTGCCATCAGTTTTGACAGCATTACATCAAACTATTGACTTTTTTTTTTCAAAAACAACCTCCTCAAATGGGAGTTTGTTTTTGAAAAACAAACTAACTAATGACCCCCCACATCCTTGGATTTTTCTTTCCGGATGTGAGAAAGTCCTTTTTTTTTTTTCTTCTGTCCCTTACCACTAGATTTTTCCTGGCGGTGACAGACAAGAAAAAAAGGGATTTACATCGTACACCCTAAAAAGAGTGTACAGTGGAATGTCCTTCCTCTGCTCCTAGTCCTTCGGTTGAAGTACTCTATTGACAGAGCCAATGGGGGCTCCATCGATGCAATACTGAAGGTCTGCCCATCTATGAATGAGACTGGCGGCCTCAGTGTTTAGAGGGCAGGGCACTCTGTCATGTTTGGCCACGGAGTGCCCTGTCTGCCAAACTCTATATCAGACCTGAAATGATAATATGACTAGAATATTATACCTGCAAGACATTATTACAAAACTAATAGTAAACCACTCTGTCATGGAACACCCTGGAAGAATGTGGAAACTAATGGGAGCTTAAAAGCATAACGAGACTATGACAATAGCAAAATTTGTCCAATGCAGATAATGGTAACAAAACATTCTCAAAGTGCCATTTTAACTCCACGTCACAAACTAAACAAGGAATTGTTTTCCTGTCTTTTTTTATCTCTTATTGCAATGCAGTTCGCAAGTGTTTGCTTTGCTCCTACCTTGCCTGTAATAACGCATGTATTCCTCTTGAGGTAGTTTCCTTCCCAGCATTAGCAACCCTTGCATATTCTGTATTTGTTCTGTTATTTTTCCTTTCAGTCAAGGACCTGCATCCTCAGTTGACACCAAATGACCTTCTTCCAGTTAGAGATGCTTTTAAGAGAAGCATCATTAATAATGTATTCCAATTTCTATTCCCCAGTAGCTCTTTATTCTGACCTGCCTTTAGTATGACTTTGTTTTCCTCTCTTAAACACTGTCCAGCTCCATAATTAACAGACGTAAGCCAGTTAGTAAAAAGAAGTGAAGCATCATTGTGATTGTGCAGACATACGATGGTAAGACCTCAAGTCCGAGGAGGTTGCAGGAAATGCTCATCTTCCACTGTTATGCATAGTAGTACCGGCCCAGAGGCTGGTTTGGTTATTTGTTTGAAATGAGGTGTGGGAAGCCTTATGTTTTGACCGTCACAGAGTTTCTGTGACTGTTATTTGTTGTCTTTCTGTGTCTATACAACATTTGGTCAATTTAACAGGTTGCTGTCGTGTGAATGTGTAAGCTAGAAATGTTGGAGACTGAGTGATTGTAAATGACTTTCCTTGTGCTTTATGTGTAAGGGAATAGCTGTTAGTGGTTCTGATGTTTGTAAGAAGGGAAGTGTGTAGTATTATAAGTGTCCCCATTCCCATGATTTCTGAGTTGCTGAAAGTGGATGATGTAATAGAATGCTGGTGTGCAGTCAAGAGCAGAAGGGGGGAGACAGGCGCCATTAAAGGGAGAAGGAATCCATGTCAGAATCTACCTGCTGTTGTTGTAACCTAACAGCCCAGCATGAAATGAAGAACGTACTTCTTCTGTCTATATAGCTCCAGATTCTTGTATGAAGACCCTGCTCTTAAACCTCAAAGCCATTTTCCTGGCTGCACATTTTACAATTTTCACACTGGACCAAAGAAATGGTGTGGATTGTTTCTGATTGCAAAGCCCAATACCTTACCTAACTCCCAAGGAAACTGCTACCCTGTTGGGTCATGCCTAAATTGTAATATCATACTTATTACCAGTGCTATATCAGTAAAATAATAAGTGCAAGTGGTCAAAGCACTGCTCAGACACCCGCGGCTGGTGCTATAAAATGTCAAGGCGCGAACAGAAAGGGTGCGCAGTCCTGAATCCACCTGAGGCCTCTTTAATTCACTGCCAAATACTACCTGCCCTGTTATGTAAATCTTATGGGTTCCTGCTTTCTCCACTGGTGACAGACCTTCTGCATTTCTCTTTATCTATCTTTTTGCTTTGTTTGTTTTTCCCTCTGATTGACTCAGGAAATGTCTGGTGTCAAAATGTAAATGCCAGTCCCGAAATATAAGTGCTGGTGCCCCCCCACCGGCAACCACCAGCTAAAACTAAGCTCTGCTTATTACCAGCATACTTTGGTAAAGTGGTCAAGCCACCATCAGGTTTGGTTGTCCTGATTTTGTGGATTTTGTGAACTTCCGGAACCATTATCAGGCAGAGGGCTTTTGACATTGAAGCCTGTGCTGTCTTAATTTAGTTTTGACTACATTTGGGGTTGATCCTATATCACCCGATGGGTAATGATCAGGGATTGAACGAGCACTCTTCTTTGAGCCTGAAGTCACTGAGGTGAAAAAAGAATAGGAGTGACATGATCGCATTGCGAATGTCCAGTAAGTAGACAGGCCACGGCATTTTGCATCAGTGGTATAGGAGTCAGGAGTTTCGCAAGGTAACCCATGTATACAGAGTACCATATCCCAGTCTGGGCTGTACAAAGACGTTGTCTACAGGTGTGTGATGATTAGAATAAATAAAATGCAATTTCCCTTTACGGTTCCTATTTGCAAGAATATTTGGTCATCAGGGTTTCCAGGGACAAATCAGGTTCCACTAAAATATCTACCCTACATAAGTGTTTTGAAAGTTCATGGGGTATTCAATCGCAGAAATCCATGTTGTCTGAGCATGGCCTCCATGAGCTATTCATACTAGGGGAGCCCGTCACACGTATCCATTGTTCAGAGATTTTCTTCTGCTTCTTGAGGAGGCCTTTGCAGGAGTTGCACTCCCTAGGATCATTTTTTGGAACTTAGCTGTCAAGGTCTTTGTTGTTTGGTTGCAGACTTCCAGCAACACAATACTCAAGGGCTCAGAGATACCCAGGCCCTGCTAAGAATATTGCCTGAGTTGCTTTGACAGTAAGAAGTAAAATTGCAATTTCATTTTCCACCTAAGACCCAGGCTTATACACATACCTCTTTTTTTCCAAACCATGGCCCTCATTCTGACCCTGGCGGTCTTTGACCGCCAGGGCGGAGGACCGCGGGAGCACCGCCGACAAGCCGGCGGTGCTCCAATGGGGATTCCGACCGCGGCGGTAAAGCCGCGGTCGGACCGGCACCACTGGCGGGGTCCCGCCAGTGTACCGCGGCCCCATTGAATCCTCCGCGGCGGCGCAGCTTGCTGCACCGCCGCGGGGATTCTGACCCCCCCTACCGCCATCCAGATCCCGGCGGTCGGACCGCCGAGATCCGGATGGCGGTAGGGGGGGTCGCGGGGCCCCTGGGGGCCCCTGCAGTGCCCATGCCACTGGCATGGGCATTGCAGGGGCCCCCGTAAGAGGGCCCCTACATGTATTTCACTGTCTGCTGCGCAGACAGTGAAATACGCGACGGGTGCAACTGCACCCGTCGCACAGCTTCCACTCCGCCGGCTCGATTCCGAGCCGGCTTCATCGTGGAAGCCTCTTTCCCGCTGGGCTGGCTGGCGGTCTGAAGGAGACCGCCCGCCAGCCCAGCGGGAAAGTCAGAATTACCGCCGCGGTCTTTCGACCGCGGAACGGTAACCTGACGGCGGGACTTTGGCGGGCAGCCTCCGCCGCCCGCCAAGGTCAGAATGAGGGCCCATATGTTGTTCATTATTGAAAACGTAAAATGAGTTAGTATAAAGTATTCTCCTGTAACCTGGGGGTGGGGGGGGGGGGAGGGGGTACATAAACAAGACAGACTAGTACAATGATAATGAGGAAATAAGGATAGGCGTTGAGTTCAAGAGTCTCTCCCAAGTAACTGATGTTAGCACGTGTGGCAGGCAAGTAGCAGGATTAAAATAGAAGCACCAGGCATATGAATAAAGGAAAAAGTGTCCTCCACAAAGCTCCTAAGAAGGCACAAATACCCCTTCAAATAATCCCTTTAAAACCTTTATGATTTGAGTGAACTGCCACTGAATCACTAATGGGAGCCGGGGATGCTCGCCTGAGCAATTTCCATTATTTGAACCTCAAAACAATACACAAACATACAGAAACTGGTACACATAAAATCGAAATTAAAATTTTAATTGGAGATTGGAACTTTTCAAAATATGGTTTTATTTCTAAAAAGCGAAGAAGTATCAATTTGTCTTTTTAACTGTTAAGGTATGATCTCTCTGGGCATATCTGTGCATCAATTCAGGCCACCAACCATCCAATGTAGATTCCGCTTGCTCTACTTGCCCTTTTCATCCGAATCAAGCTCTACAAACATTAATTCATTGTTAAACATGTGCGGCCTCCTGGATAAGTGTCTCATAGCCCAAAGGTTCTCCCGATCCAGGCTGAGAACTCTGCAATAGGTCATCCTTTTCCACCTCCTAATCATCAGATCAGAGCTCTGGTAGGTTAGCTAGTTGCCTGCTTTTACAGCATGCCAGCAGTAGTTTAAATTCCTTTCTGACCAGAAGAACTCCTCTTTGATGCCTCCATCTTCCTGTGCAACTCCAGCTTTGTTTTCTTTAGTTACAACCAACCCTTCAGAAGTTCTGCTTTGAGATTAGTAACCAATGTTCTCCTTCTCGGGACTGGACTTGGTGAGTTTGATTGAAATGACAGCGTACTGAAGATATAATTATTGATCTGATATGTTTTAAATGGAGTCCACATCAGGAAATGGGGGTTGTGAACTGTGGCATAACAAACATCCCATTAGTCTATGCCTAAAATCATTCTACCCTCCAGTGCTTAATTTGTAAATAAAAACATGGCGGTGACCAAAGCTCTCCTCTGGAACACGCGGTTGCGGCAATTAAATGTGAGCACAGAATACTAAAGCAAGGTAATCCTAAAATCATCTAGGGCCTCTTTAACTTGTTTACCGCCACTTTCTGCCCCTTCAGCACGCCATTGCAGCCTTCTGCTTTCTCCCTTTGTGAGGCGTTTTCACTTTTCTCTTCCTTCGTCTTTCCCATATGTGTCTTTTGCTCGTAGTAAATGCTTGAGGAAGAAAAATAAGTGCTGGCCCTCAAAAATAAGTACGGGTGCCCCGCATCTGAAACCACCAGCTCAAATTAAGCACTGCTACCCTCCTTCAACATCCGGGTAGTTTAGTATGTCTTCCAAAAGCTCCTACTGGAATAAAGGAGAGCCTGACACACATTAACATGCCTCAAGTGTCTCTTCACTGACACAAGGGTCATAGAAGGAAAGCTGCTGCTTGTCTACCAGACTTCAGAGGCAATCTTTTGTCTGTAGTGGAGAAGGGGATCAACATATCTTGAAATATTATCCGCCAGCAACTCGTGCTAGGTATTCTACTGACTTGTACACCTCTTTGCATGCTCTTCATGTCCTTAGGAAAGCCAGGAGTCATGCCCACCAACCCAATGGACAGCACAGGGGACAAGTGTTCCCTGGGCATGACCATTGCACCCTGTGCCTTGCAGGGGCCCCAAGTTAGGGGCCCTGATGGCACTTTATCAAAACAAAAAAAACTTTCCTATAATTACCCTACTCACCTGGGATGGGGTCCCCATCCTCTGGTGTCCCTCTGGTGTGGGTGGGGTGTTCCTGGGGTTTGGGGAGAGCACCTGTGGACCCACTCCATGGAAATGGGTCCACAGGTCTCCTAACGCCTAGTCTGACCCATGCGTTAAATAATGGTGCAAAGCAAGCTTTGCACCATTTTTCAACCCCTCCTCCCACCCGTGCGTCATTTTAGCATGGGGGTTAAATATGGCGCTAGCAGGATTTTTTAGATGGGAAAGCCTACCTTGTATCTCATTGACCCAAGGTAGGTGTACGCATCCAAAAACGGGTGCAAACTCCTATATTTCGATGCTAAACGTGTCTAACGTCAAAATATAAATATGGAGTTAGGCTTGCGCCAAATTTGCGTAAAACAATGTTGCAAATTCGGTGCAATTGAAGCATAAGTATGGCCCTCAAGGTACTCTGCAGTGTCTCTTTGCCCGACCATCACATTTTAGAGCACCTTCAAAAGATTAAATTCAATGTGCATGCCGTACGAATAACTTTTTTGGTGTATTTTCTAAGATACTATAATGTTTTTCAACCTCTAATCACAATGCAGGCAATTTAAAAAGGGCACGTGACATCTGAACATCTGGCCTGTGCCTTGGTTCACTCATGGCATCCTTGTCATGGTTTTGGGAGGCAAGAATGTTTCAAAGTTCAAATTTAGAAACTATCACCTCTAATATATAGCTCTCAATGAACAGAAATGATCTATCCTAGTGAATTGAAACGCTTCTGCTTGTTAAAGGAATACACGTCTTTGAATTTAGAAGGGTTTTCATGATAATTTGAACAGGGCGTTTGTTGCACGATTTACATGACAAACATTTTGAGGCTCGGCTTATTCTTTGACTGTCAGAGCCAAGGAAGCCCCTGACTCGCTGCTGGCTTGGCTCTTCCTACTAATTTGCCAGCTTGCACTCAGCCATATTAAACTTACCTATTCAATCACTCTTTCAGATCAGGCACACTGGCATATATACCTTGCCCATGCAGACCACTTGACAACTCGCCTGTTATTGTGCTGCCCCTGTCAGCAATCACCTCTCCAATGCCCTGCGCCTCCCACCACTGTCACCTGAGCGTTATCAGCAGGAACATGCAGCCAGTTCACATCCAACCATTTATAATGACATGCTTATCAATTAAATAGTTACTGATCTGTACCTGCTAACTCTTCAGAGAGGGAGTCCAAATAAGCCAACCTGTGGGAAACAAACCTGCTGTTGATATCGACCCATGTCTAATTCTATATATATTAAACTACTAGGTGAATATGTTATATCAACAACCATATACAGATATGGGAACAACCCAGTAAGGGTATGTTTCCACAGCAGAACACTAGCTGGACCAGTGATGGGCAGAGATTTATGTCATCCGTGCGCACCGAGCCATACCAAAAATGGCGGCACTAGCTCCCTGTGCTCCTCTGCCTCACCCTTTCTCCAGAGTATTTTGCTGCCTTGTAACCTCATACAAATCGTAACAAACCCTTTCTGTGGAAAGAATCTTAGCTTTAAGCCCTGAAGAAGAATTACCCGGGCTTCTGAGCCATTAATCAGTCAGACAGAGCTCTTTTTCCTACTGCAGAAATATGAACTCTGCAGTGAGGCCCACAGCCGCGAGGTGCAGATGTGCCCCGCGCTGAGGGAACAACAAGCCCGCGGTTTGTAGGACTCGTGTTCTGCCGCAGGCTCCACGTGCTTAGATTTTCAACTGACAACACTAATTATCCCTTTTAACATGGTCTGAATACACCTGTGTGGCGAAGGTCACCCCTTGTGCAGCCTCCTGTGAGGAAAAGCCTCACTGCACCTCGGTGTAAAGGAGTGTTCAGGGCAGAGCAGGCTGACAGGACACAAGCGGGACAGGAAGCCGTGTTTTAAGTGAGCATGTCTGTTTCAAGAGAGAGAGGCAGAGAGAACCAGCATGTATAGAGGAGCAGTGACAGAGAGAGGAAGAGAAAGAGAGAAAAGTGAAATAAGAGATGCAGAAGTTATTGTGGGAGGTGAACAGGAAAACAAATAGAGAGTGAGCTGGGGATAGCAGGTGTGAGGAAGGTTGGTCGGAGAGGAGGATAAAGACAGCAATCATTGACAAAGCCAATAGGTTTCACCTATTTGAGAGCTATTGGCTTTACCAATGTCTTTTAGCCATGTTGTACAGTGGAGTGGCAAGGCATAGAGTCGAGTTGAGTGGTGTGGAGTGGAGTAGAGTGGCTTAGAGTGCTGTGGCATAGAAGAAGTAGAGTAGAATGGCCAGGAGCACATAGAGTGAATTGGTGTAGAGTGAAGTGGCATTGAGTGGGGTGGCTTTGAGTGGTGTACAGTGGAGGGGCGTAGAGTGTAGCGGAGTAGGGTAGAGAGGAGTGGCATAGATTAGAGTACAGTGGAACAGAGTAGAGTAGAGTGGACTAGCATAGAGGGGTGTTGAGTGGGGTGGTGCATAGTGCAGTGGTATAGACTGGAGCGGTGTAGATTAGAGTGGAGTGAGGTAGACAGAAGTGGAGTGGTATGGAGTGGTGTAGAGTGGAGCAGAGTAGAGTAAAGTGAAGTGGCATGGCGTAGAGTGGTGTGGAGTAGAGTGGAGTGAAGTAGAGTGATATACAGTAAAGTGGCATAGAGTGGAGTGGCATAGAGCAGGGTGGAGCAGAGGAGAGTGGCATAGAGTGCAGTGACATAGAGTAGAGGGGTACAGAATATCTTGCAGTGGCTTAGAGTGGAGTGGTGTAGAGTGGGGTGGTACAGAGGAGAGACGAGTGACGTCAAGTGTATAAATTCCTTGACGAGTCAAAGAGTAAAGTGGTGCACAGTAGAGGGAAGGACCATAAAGTGAAGAAGTGCAGAGTAGAGGGGCTGGCATAGAGTGCTGTGGCATACAGTAGAGTAGTGTAGAGTAGGGTAGAGTGGTGTGGAGTGGCATAGACTGCAGTGGCACAGAGGCGAGTGGTGCAGAGTAAAGTGCTGCGGCATAGAGTGCAGTGGTGCACAGTAGAGTACAGTGGTGTAGAGTGGAGTTGCATATATTACCATATTTGTTTTACTAGTAAGTCCCTAGTAAAGTGCACTAGAGGTGCCCAGGGCCTGTAAATCAAATGCTACTAGTGGGCCTACAGCACTGATTGTGCCACCCACATGAGTAGCCCTGTAAACATGCCTCAGACCTGCCACTGCAGTGTCTGGTCGGTGCAGTTTCTCACTGCCAATTCAACCTAACAAATGTCACATCCCCTTGCTAGGCCCAAACCTTCTCTTTTTGTACATGTAAGGCACCCCTAAGGTAGTCCCTAGGTAGCACCATGGGCAGGGTGCAGTGTATGTTAAAGGTAGGACATGTACTGATTTGTTTTACATGTCCTGACAGTGAAACACTGCCAAATTTGGTTTTCACTTATGCAAGGCCTAGCTCTCTCATAGGTTAACATGGGGATTGTCTTTAAATATTTTTAAATGTACAGTTTCCCATTGGGAGCAGGTACAGATATGGAGTTTTGGGTCTCTGAACTCACAATTTAAAATACATCTTTTAGTAAAGTTGGTTTTTAGATAGTCAGTTTGAAAATGCCACTTTTAGAAAGTGGGCATTTTCTTGCTTAGCCAGGCTGTGCCTCTGCCTGCTTATAGAATCCACCTCTGGGTCAGACTGACAATTGGGCTGTTTGTAAATTCCATCTAGACAATGCCACAAAGGGAACTGGGGTGTAGAATGCATATCCTGATGAGTCTCTTGGCTAGAGTGGGGGGGGGGAGGAGCTGACACTTACATCTGAAAGGGTTGTGCCTGTCCTCACACAAAGCAGTTTCCAACCCGCTGGTATGTGTCTGGGGCCAGGCCTGGGCACGGCAGGATCTCGCCAACAACAGAGACTTTCCTTTGAAGTTTGCCTACTTCAAAGGCAGAAAGGAGTATAAGTCGTGGACCCAAAACTCCA
Organism: Pleurodeles waltl; assembly: GCF_031143425.1. Taxonomy (NCBI): domain Eukaryota; kingdom Metazoa; phylum Chordata; class Amphibia; order Caudata; family Salamandridae; genus Pleurodeles; species Pleurodeles waltl. Next base: position 300,259,514 of record NC_090446.1, read on the forward strand.
GATTCTTAGCTTACTTCTGGATCAAGAGGAACCTCTGCCAAGGAGAAGAGCTGAAGAGCTGGAGGAGAAATACTGCCCCTTTGCCTGTGAGTGTGTTTTGCTGGGTTGGCCTGCAGTCGCTGCTTCTGCATTTGAGAGGACAAAGACTGGACTTTGCTATGTTTTCCTGCTTGTGAAGTGTCTCTAAGGGCTTAGACTGAGCATGCCCCCTGTTCTGAAGTCTCCGGGCCATGAAAGACTTCCTCTGCAAGCACCTAGACTCTCCTGCTGAGACTCCTACCTTGCCGAGTGGTGCCTAACCCAGTCCCTGGGCCCATGGAAGCAGAAACTGGTGGAACCAAGACTGAAACACATGCACAGGAGCTGTGTGGGAGGAAAATCAATGCAGCACCTGCTTCACAGATGAAAAATCGATGCACCATCTGCACTGCGGCTGGAAAATCGATGCAACACCTGCTGGCCGCTGCCAAAGTTGACGCATCACCCATGCAGTGTGGCTCTTTACCACCGTGCACCAGAATTTCGCAAGCATTGTCGCTGGGCGAAGAAGAGAAGAAACAACGCACTGCCTCACTTGCGATTGTATAGTGTGCAGTGGCATAGTGTGGAGTGGGACAGAGTACAGTAGAATAGCATGGAGTACAGTGGGGTAAAGTGGAGTGGTGTAGAGCGAAGTGGCATAGAGTGCACTAGCAGTGGGTGTAGTTGTGCACAGTAGAGTAAGTGGCATTGAATACAGTGATGTATAGTAAAGTGGTGCAGAGTAGAGCATAGCACAGTAGAATAAGGCGCAGTGGCACACAGTGCAGTAGGTTATAGCAGAGTAGAGTGGTGTAGTGTGCAGTGTCATAGAGTGGAGTGACAGAGTGTAGTTGCATAGAGTCGAGTGATGTACAGTGGAGTGGCATAGAGTGCAGTGGAATAGAGTTCAGTGCTGCAAAGTAGGGTAGAGTGGCACAGAGTGCAGTGACGAAGAGTGCAGCAGTGTATAGTGCAGTGGTGTTGAGTGGAGTACAATGGGGTAGAATGGTGCAGAGTAGAGTAGAGAGGTGTAGAGGGCAGTGGCAAAGAATGAAGTGTTGCAGAGTAGAGTGCCATAGAGTGCAGTGTCACCGTTTAGAGTAGTGCAGAGTAGAGTAGAGTGACATAGAGTGAAGTAGAATAGAGTGCAGTGGTGCAGAGTAGAGTGCAGTGGCGAAGAGTCAAGTGGCAAAGAATGCAGCAGGTAGAGGAAGTAGAGTGGAGTTGTGCAGCGTAGAGTGCAATGGTGCAATGCGGTAGAGTGGAGTGGTGTAAAGGGCAATGGCGTAGAGTGTAGTGGGGCAGAGTAGAATAGAGTGCCATACAGGAATACAGTCAAAGTCCTACGTCAGATTCTCAGTTCATGTTTTCTCGTGTCCTATGCAGAGAAACCACTCTATTACGTTTTGTCAGTGTTTCACAGAGGCACTCTACTGGTGAGCACTGTATTTTAGGAAAGGTAGAAGAACGCAGCAGAAACAATATTTTAATCGGTAAATGATATTTGGGGACATGAAATAATGTTGCAGTATTCTTTAGTTGGAAGGCACGTAGATTCACAGTCTCACTTTACAGCTCAATAATTTGTGTTGTCTTTGCTACAACAACAGACCTATTCACTGTCATAGATGAGCTTATTTGCTTACATTGTTGGCCTAAGGGGTGGGGGGGGAGGCGAAAGGGACAGATGGGAGGGAATAGAAGCTACATGAAATAGGACATGGGAGACGGCCTGAAAACACAACACTCATATGGGGTGCTTGAACCCAAAAAACATATCTCCAAAAACTGGAGCAATGGAAGGATACAAGTACTTGGTTAATGCTCTAGGGAAGGACCAAACACAAGAAGATAACATTACCGCGCATGCATGACAACTGTTTGCAAAGCAAATGAGAGTGATGGTAAGGCTAACCAATGTTAAGCTGTTGGTGGGCCGTAAACCCCCCTCTGTATGTAAACAAATTTTCTCTCAGAGACAGTGAATATGCTGTCTAGACGATAGCTTAAAAGGCCCCAATTATGAATTAGGAGTAAATATGTGCAGGGATTCAGGGCAACCAAAATTACTTTTTCAGTACAATATTTCCTCACATTTTTAATTCTTATTTACGAGTTTAAGCCATGGAATCAGGAATATCTGTGTGGACCAAGATCTACTGGGCTGTATTCTGCTCTGAGCAAGTGGTAAATGTGTGCAAGGATGCTGGTGTAAGGCATGGGTAAAGGGAGGGTAGTCAAAGTAGTGGTAGTGGAAAGGGGAGAAGGTTGGCAGGGAAACTCTCAAAGAGCCTTTTCAGAGGATCAAGGACAGTTCCAGCTTGCGATATAGCCCTTTCCCCTAATAATTTTACATGTTTCCAGCACCTGGTGAATCTGTGTGCAGGAAAGAGTCCACCCATGATTTGGAGTGGAATTTCACACAGGAATTGCATTCCACTCGACTCATAATCAGGACCCAATAAGAGAATGAGAAAGATTGGGTGCATGAATGGCTAAAAGTCATAGCGACCTTGCGATTGCATTTCACCTGAGCGGTTCGTCTGCAGCCTGACATGGGCATCATCTCATGTGCCCATGTCACTGGCCTTTGAATCACTGGGATACTCCTACAAACATTTAATGTAGACTCCCCACCATATCCCTGTAAATGGTACCTCATATGTCAACTTCTGAGTATCCTGACATGTGCCCTGCAATCAGCATTTTTGCTCAGCCCGCTTGGGACAGTGCATCAACACATCACAAAACCAGTATATTAGATTCTCCATCGCTCATGCTGAAGATTGAGCTGGAAATGCAATATCTGATGGCAGAAATGTAAAAATCTGTAATATAAAGGATAGTGAGAACTGGCATTGGCCAAGCCAATAGGTCGTGCCTAGACAAGACCTCTTGGCTTTGGCAATGTGTTTTACCATGTTGTACACCAGTCTGGCTGCTGTCCAGCAAGGCTAAAAGTTAGTGGCGTGGAGTGTCAGAGTGGAGAAGGGGAGTAGAGTGTCTTAGAGTTGAGTAGAGGGGAGTAGATTTCATTGGTTCAATTGCAGAGCATTGTAGAATGGGGTGGGTTGGAATGGATTGAGGTAGTGTGGTGGATTGGAGTAGATTGGGGTGGATTGGATTGGGGTAGACGGGTGGATTGAGTGGAGTGGGGTGGATTGGCGTGGGGTGGATTGGATTGAGGTGGGGTGGATTGAAATGGGGTAAAGTGGATTGGATTGGGGTGGATTTGAGTGAGGTGGATTTGATTGGATTGGGTGGGTGGTTTAGATTGGAGTGATAGGGCTGGAGTAGGGTGGGGTGGATTGGATTAAAATGGAGTGGAATAATAAATTGGACTGGAGTGGGGTTGATTGAATTCACTGGATTAGAATTGAGTTGGTTGGATTGGATTGGAGTGGGGTGGATTAGATTGGAGTGTCATGGGCTGGATGGATTGATTTGAGATGGGTGGTCTTACCTGGAATGGGATAGGGTGGATAGGATTGCAATAGAGTGTGGTGTACTGGGGTAGAGAGTGGTGTATTGGAGTAAGTGGGGGTAATAGGAGAGAGGTGGGGTGGGGTGGGGTGGATTGGCAGTGGGTGATTTGAAATGGAGTGGGGTGGATTGGATTGGGCTGTGGTGGGCTGCAGTGGGGTGGATTGCATTGAGGTGGGGTGTATTGGAGTGGTGTGGGGTGAATGGATTGGACTGGAGTGGGGTGGACTGAACTTTGATGGGGTGGGGTGGATTGGGGTGGGGTGGATTGGACTGGGGTGAATTGGATTGTAGTGGGATGGACTGAACTAGGATGGGGTGGGCTGGATTGGAGTGAGATGGAGTGGATTGAATGGGATGTGGTGGCCTGGAGGGGGTGTATTGGATTGAAGTGTGGTGGGGTGTATTGGATTGGGGTGGAATAGGGTGAATTGGAGTACAGTCAGGTGGGCTGGAATGGGGTGGACTGGAGTGAGGTGGATTGCACTGAGGTGGATCAGACTGGGGTGGATTGGACTGAGTGCGGTGGACTGGATTGAATAGGGTGGATTAGTGTGTGGTGGGGTGGATTATGGTGGTATGGGGTGGGTTATGGTGGGGTGGATCAGATTGAGTGCAGTGTATTGGATTGAGTGTGATGGATTGGATTGGGTGTATTGGATAGGGGTGGGGTGGACTGGATGGAGTTGATTGGACTGGGGTGGATTGGGGTGGGTTGAGGTGAACTGGAGTGTAGTGGGGTGGATTGGAGTGGATTGGGGTGGAGTGGATTGGAGTGGGTTGGATTGGAGCAGATTGGAGTGGGGTGGATTGGATTGGTGGGGTGAATTGGATTGGAGTGGGGTGAGGTGGATTGGATTGGTGTGGGTGGATTAACTGGAGAGGGGTGAACTGGATTGAAGTGGAGTAGATTAATGTGGTTCGGAGTGGGGTGGAGTGGACTGGAGTAGGGTGGATTAATGTGGACTGGATTGGACTGGAATGGGGTGGAATAAAGAGGATGATATTGGAGTGGAATGGACTGGGGTGTGTGTGAGTGGATTGGAGTGAGGTGGTTTGGGTAGCAGTGGATGTGGTTGGAGTGCGGTAGACTGGGGTGGGTGGATTGGTTGGATTGGATTGGAGTGGTGTGGTTTGTATTGGAGCAGGGTGGGTTGGATTAGAGTGGGGTGAGATGGATTGGAGTGGGGTGGGGTGGGTTGGGTTGGACTAGAGTGGAGTGGATTGGATTGGAGTGGGGTGAATCGGAGTGGAGGGATGTGGATTAGGCTGGAGTGGAGTGGATTGCAGTGAGGTGGATTGGATTGGGGAGAGGTGTACTGGATTGGAGTGGGGTAATGGGTTGGATTGGGTGGATTGGATTGGTGTGGGGTGGAGTGAATTGGAGTGAGGTGTATTGTTTTGGACTGGAGAGGGGCAGACTGGAATAGGGCGGATTGGAGAGTGACAGATTGTTTAGGATTGGTGTGGGGCCGATTGTTTTAGATTGGAGTGGGGCAAATTGGAGTTGGGCTGACTTGAGTAGGACCGATTGTTTTCAATTTGAGTAGGGCAGATTGTTTTGGATTAAAGTGGGGCAGAATGGAGTGAGGCAGATTGAAGTGGGGCAGATTGTTTCGAATTGGAGTGGGACAGTTTGTTTTACATTGCAGTAGGGCAGGTTGTTTTGGATTGGAGGGCAGCATATTGCAGTGGGGGACATGTTTTTTGATTGGGCAGACTGGAGTGAGGCAGATTGTTTTGAATTGGAGTAGGGCAGATTGGAGTGGGGTAGATGGGAGTGGGGCATAATAGTTTGGATTTGAATGGGGCCTATTGTTTTGGATTGGAGTGGGGCAGATTGTTTTGGAGTTGTGAAGATCGTTTTGGATTGGAACGGGGCTAACTGGAGTGGGACAGATTAGATTGGGATGGGTTGGAAGGATTGGAGTCGGGTATGTTGGAATGAATTGATTTGTAGTGGGGCAGACTGAAATGGGGTGGATTGGGGTGTACTGCACGATTATGTGTTAAAGCATCGTTTCAGAAATTATGACCTGAGAAAAGTTAGCTATAAAAAACATAAAACTTATCAATTTTGATTGTCCTGCTGGGCACGTTTTTGACAGTTACAAGCCTGTTTGCAGGGCACTAGAAGTTAAAAAGGACAAAATAGTACCTCAATCACTTTCGGGAGCAACAGATGGGCACAGATTAAGTTGAATCAATCTGTGCTTGGTAAATGCTCCTCACAGATGAACAGAAATGATGGCAGGCCTGCAGTGACAAATTACAAGGCTGTAAAGCAGAGTGCCACGCAAGCCAACAAATGGTAAGCAACAGGTGGGCTCCAAGTGCTTTATTGCACACAAGACTCTCGCAAGCGAGATTCATATGCTAACACATGTACTCGCTGGCTCAACCTTAAAACATGTGATGTTGCTACAGGAGTGCAAAGCCATAAGAGTATTGAGTTAACCAGATCACAGTGGCGGGCTCATGCACATTCTCAGAGCGGAAGCATGAATGAAACATGAGAAGGAGACTATGGGCAAATTTCACAAACATCACTGTAAGAGTTTCAGAGATTTCTATTTCCTCACATACTTTAAATTTCACATTTGCTACAAAAGTCCTTCTGCAATATCTAAATCTGTTTTACCCTGCTTCCAGGTCAACCTCTGTTCTCCAGTTAGAACTCTTCAGCCCTCTCTACTGTGAAGAGAAAATGATGCATATTCACTATGCCTTTGAGCATTTTCAGATTCCCTCCTTTGGTAATCTTTCTCTTCTTCTTCAGTAAATTTTTTCAATCTTTCCCCTCTACTTAAGAAATTCTACATTCATGCCCTTCCTATTGAACCTGGGTCTCTCCTGGATCCATGTCCCACTCAACCCATTGGGAGAATGTTAGACACCATCATCCTGATTCTTAGGGCACTCTACAGTTTTTCTCCAAGTATTACCTTCGTACTTGCAGTTGGAGGAAGACATGGCGACGCCTTCCTTGAAAAACGTCTGTGGACACTCAGCGTCCAAGTAATTTAAGATCAATATCTCTATTTTCTGTTATAAGATTCTGGAAAATAAATTAACCATTAATTGACAAACTTCATCATGAAAACATTCTTTTATCAAGTTGCCTGGGAGGCTTTAATAGACTGCTTCATCAATATTGCTCATTCGTTCATTCATTCATTCATTCATAGTAATGTAAGAACCTTCACATACATCAGAATAAATAGTGAGGTGCTATGGGCAGATGAACATGCACAGAGAATTTTAACTCTCTCCGTAAGGTGTACAGACTGAGGAAATAACAGCTGTGTAAAATAGGAAGACGTATGGAGAGAGGGATTATTGGCCTGGAAACATTCATGATGCCCTGCAGAAAGAAGTGGCTACTATAGGGAGACATTCATACAGACTACTAACATTAATACTAATATGGAGCAACACACTTACAAAGGGAACACCTGCTAGTTAGTATGGGACTACATCCGTAAAGAGTGCATAATAGCTACGCTTCACAAGGAGATATACATACAGGGGAATGTAATACCTAGATATAGAGTGGAGAAGTCAATAGAGATGAAGTACTCAAACAATCTACTTGTTTCTCTTCACACAAATCCTAAAGATGTTACCACCACTGCATCGCGTCCTGCCCTGATCACAGTGTCTTTTTCCATCCCCTCTCTGCATGCCTACCCTCCTCATCGAGGCATCTCCTTGTTTTCCTTTGTCTCCTGGCTCTTTTGCATGCCTACAGCACTTGCATCCATATTGTACAGATCCAAAAGGCAGAGCTCGCAGTCCTGCTTTTCAACGGGTGCTTCAGGCTCATGTGGCATAACCAAAGATCCCTAGAAGTTCCTCTGTCACAAGACTAGGGGTAGGGCAATAGTGCAGAGGAGAGGGGATCCATTGCAAAGCATCATTCCCTGGATCCCTTTTTCATCCACCTTGAGTGAAGCAGCCTTTCAATGTGGAGGCAAGTGCTTCCATGACAAAAGAGCATTTTACTCTTTTCCAAGGAACTCAACAATTCTACCTTCACCTGGTGGAAAACCGTGAGCACTGTCTCCCCACTTGGAAGAGGAGCTACAAAGCCCTGCAACTTAGGCTCACATGTATTCTGTACACTTCCTGCAAGAACTCGAAGGTAGAAACTTCTCAGAATAAGATGAGACTTGGAAGACATTTCCTGTGCAATAGATGGCAAGCACTTGTGTTAATTAGAAGAAAGAATGTTGGTGGGAGTGCCACGTGGATTGTGGAATGTATTTGATTGACAACACAGGATGGGAGTAGTTGACAGTCAGTTATGGAGCTCGGACCATAGAGACCTCATCTGTTGCTCCTGTAGTAGAACCATCTTACCTTTGAATAAAATGTCTATAAATGTACCTTTGTTGTAGAAGCATCTTTCTCCAGCATAACACTCTCAGTACCACAATCCGTACATGAAGAAGTCTTGTGTACCATAGTTGTATGTCACAATATTGAGGTCAATAATAACAACCCGTACTTACAGCCATTGAATTGTCAAGCTAACCATATGTAAGGAAGTGTGGACTTACTACACCAGATCTATTTACCTTAGCTATATAGTGGTAATCAACAATGCAGTGTCTTTGTGAGGGCAGGTTGATTTTGACACTTTGATATTGTATAACATGTACCTTATATAACAGGTGATCAAATTAACTTCAAAAGCTGGGTTCAATCTACCAGTCCTGGAGGACCTCAAGACCTAACATTGTGTAGGAGGCTGGCCTGGTTTGATGTGAATACCTAAGGTACTTACCCTTACACCAGGCCCAGTTATCCACTATTAGTGTAATGTAGTCAGTGTCTAGAAGCCAGGCTCTCTAGGGGGAGTGTGGATGAGAAACCAAGTCCTAACCAGGAGACATGCAAAGCTAATGCACTACCACTGTAGTCACACAGTACTCACACACATGAAAGAAAATACTCAGTGTTACAAAAATAAAGGTACTTTATTTTGGGAACACAAATGCCAAAAATACCTTAGAGACTATGCTCCCTTAGGAGGTAAATAATATACACAGTATATACACTAGAATGCAGAAATAGCTGCAAAAACTGTTAGAAACCAGTGCAAATAGTGAAAATCACAATAATTAGAAATGGGCCTGGGGGAACACAAACCATATACTAAAATAGTGGAATGCAAAAGTCGGTGTCCCTCCTAGGCAAGTGCAGAGTGTAGAGGGGCACTTGGAGTGTAAGAAAACACCAAAGGTAAGTAATAGAACTCACCCCAGATCCCAGGAAAGCAGGAGTAAATCACAGTAACATTTCCTAGAACACACAAGAACACGTGACAGTAGATTATGCAAGAACCAGAAGTGACTACAAGACACCAACGATGGATTCCTGGAGCTACAGACTTGTGGAAGAAGGGGACCAAGTCCAAGAAGCACTGAAGAGTCCAGGGAGAACAGGCCCCCCTGCTAACGCGGATGAAGGTGCAAAAGAAGAACCACCGGTGAGGATGAACAGTCAGTACTGCACCCAAGAAGATGGATGCAGGTGCAGATGATTTCGAACGCTGGAAGAATGATTTCAGTCTGGTTTACGTCACTGGATTCTGCCAACAAGCCTTGGCACATGGAAAGCTTGCGGTTAGCAGAAAATGGAGCTGTCCAGGACCAGGAGGGACTTGGAGGCCTCTACCTAGGAGGGGGAGACAGAGGGAGCTCTCAGCAACTCAGAGAGCCCTCAGAAGACCAGTCACCACGCACAGGAGTCCCACAGCATGGGAGCAAAGAAGGTGGAAAAGAAGGCCCATGCAGCACTACACGAAGGGATCCCACGCCCCCGGAGAACCACTCAGGAACCTGTGCGTCACAGGATAGAGTGCTGGCGGCCAGAGCTGCACAGTGCATGAAGAACTTCATGGAAGGATGCCAACAAGCCTTGGAAACTGCAAAACACGTGGTGCTTTGGGGTACTGTCTTGCGTGGGATGGCAAGCTCTTACCTCCACCAAAGTTGGACAGCTGGACTTCTGGACCGTCTGTCAGTCCACCACCTGTGTTGCTGGATCCACACACTTCTTCAGGAGAGGGGACCCAAGCCACCAGTCCTCGCTGCAGAGCGGTGCCTGCTGAAGCAGGGAAGTGACTCCTTCACTTCAAGGGAGATTCCTTCATTCTTCTGGTGCAGGCTGAAGACAAGCGGTCCTTGGATGATGCATGACCTGGAAACACTTGCAATTGCTGGCAGGAGCTGAAGATACAATGTTGCAGAAGTCTACTTTGCTTCTTTGTTGCAGTTTGTAGAGTTCCTGGCGGGTCCAGATGCAGTTTTGTCGGTAGAAGGTGAAGTAAAGGATGCAGAGGATTCCTGCTGGAGTCTTGCAATCTGAATCTCAAAAAACACAAAGAGGAGAGACCCTAAATAGCCCAAAAGGGGGATTGGTCAGCTACACAGGTAAGCACCTGCTGGTACTGGCCACTCAGATGCTCCCAGAGTGCCCCACCCCCTTGGAATCCAAGATGGCAAAACCCAGGGACCCTCTGGGCACCACCCCTAAGGTGGTGATAGACAGGGGAGTGGTCACTCTCTTTTCCTTTGTCCAGTTTCATGCCAGAGCAGGGACTGGGGGTCCCTGAACCAGTGTACACTGGATTATGCTAGGAGGGCACCATCTGAGCACTTCAAAGCATTTCCAGAGGCTGGGGGAGGCTACCACTCCCATGCCTGTAACACCTATTTCCAAAGGGAAAGGGTGTAACTCCCCTCTCCCAAAATAAATTATTTGTTCTGCCTTCCTGGGCTCAAGCTGCTTGAGCAAAAGGAGGGCAGAAACCTGTCTGTGAGATGGCAGCAGCTGGGGCTGCCTGGAAAACCTCAGAAGGCTGGTATGGCTGTACTGGGGGTCCACTGTGGTGCCCCCTCAGTACATGGAATCATACAACCAATGCTAGAATCAGCATTGGGGTATAATTCTGAGATGTTAGACACCTTACATGGCCATATTCCGAGTTACCATTGTGAAGGTGGACATAGGTATTGACCTATGTCCAGTGCACCCATAAAATGGCGTCCCGCCACTCACGAAGTCTGGGAAAATGGTCCTAGACGATGTGGGGGCCCCTCTGCTAGTGCAGGGGTGCCCTCACACACAGGTACTCTGCACCCAGCCTTCAGGGTTGGAAGGCCTGGTATATGGGTGACTTATAAGTGACCTGGTGCAGTGTACATGGCTGTGAAAGGGTGCATGCACCATTTCACACAGGCTGCAATGACAGTCCTGTAGAAGCCTTTGCATGGGTTCCCTATGGGTGGCAAAAGTAATGCTGCAGCCCGTAGGGATCCCCGGGAACCCCAATGCCCTCGGTACCTAGGTACTATATTCTAGGGACTTATAAGGGGCACCAGTATACCAAGTATGAGTGGAATACTGTGTTACCAGTATCCAACAACCAAATTTAAAGGGGAGAGAGTATAAGCACTGGGGTCCTGGTTAGCAGGATCCCAGTGACGCAGTCAAGTACACTGACAAAAAGGCCAAAAATGGGGGTAACCATGCTAGAAAGAGGCTACTTTCTCACACAACCTCCCCTCAAACGAAGGGCAATAAGGCTAACCTTGGCCAGTGAGACTTTATTGTCTAAGTGGTGATAAGTGGAGAGTAGATCTGCAATAGAGTCATTACTCCCTTTATCATCCACTGCATGGTCCCTTCCCTGTGGGGAGGTGAACCACCCTGTTTGGAGTTTTTAGCTAGAGAACAGTGCAACTGTGAACTCTGAGATTCCCTATTTGGAAGGTTATTAAAAGGATTTAAGTCAGGGCTGTATGACTGTCCCTGACACCCTATTTCAGGACAGGGTTGCTATCTTGAGGATTGCAATGCTAGACAGGAATGCTGTCTTAGCAGAGCTAGAGCAGGGCAAAAAGTTTGACCCCATGGTTCTAGGAGGGGACAGGGTTGCTGTCCCTCTTGCTTTGCAGCAGGACAGGGTTGCTGTCCTAAAGGCTCCACATAAGGACAGGGCTGCTGTCCTATGCTTTAGAGGTAGTGCAGGGGTGCTGCACTAAAGTTTCTCTGGGAGGGCTGAAGGGTTGCCCAAAAGTTACTAATACAGTTCAGGGATGTTTGTCTGTTTTAGTGTACCCACAGAGAGGGACTTTTACCTCGGGGAGTTCAGCTGTGGTAGCTGTTGACTCCTTCGGTAAAGGTTCCACCCTAGGAGAGGTATCTCCCACCACAGGAATGGTATCCTTAGTGGTAGGGTGGGTAAGGGATACTTTGATACACTTTTTACTTGTGGGGCGAGAAGGATCCTGAGGCTTCAGGGCTCCTTCTCTTCTTTGCTTTTTCATCTCACCTGAGATGAAAGAAAGCAATTCCTTGGGGATACCCAGAATGGATGCATGGGTCCTAAACTCTACTTCAGCCCAACCTGAGGCCTCTAGGTCATTTCCTAGGAGACAGTCTACAGGTAAGCTAGGTGACACCACCACCAGCTTTAGGCCAATTACTCCCCAACTAAGTTGTACTACAGCTAAGGGGAGGGACTGAGTGGAGTTATTGACACCAGTAACCTGGCACTTCTGTCCAAGGAGGTGTTGTGCAGGTGACACCAAGTTTTCAGTCACCAAAGTGATGCTGGCACCTGTGTCCCTTTAGGCCTGGGCCTCAACACCATTTATTTCAATTGACTGCTTATACTTATCCATGTTGAAGGGACAAGCATCAGAGGTGGCAAGTTCAATGCCACCAGGTGAGACAGAATCTGTCTTGGGGGTTTCTACACCTACCCCAGTTTCTATGATGGACCCAAAAGTGAACCCAACCACACCTTTACTTTGACTATTGCCAGTAGTCCCTCCACTATTATTACTACTACTAGGAGCAGTAGAAGTTTAGTGGATGTAGTAGTGGTGGTAGGCTCAGGGGCTTTACCTGGACAGGACTTTTCCCCTGGCCTATGGTCTTTACCTCTGTACACATAAAACCAGGGGTTTTTATTGGTGTAGAAGAGGAAGAGGAAGAAGTTTTATCCCCACCCCAGAAGAGTGTTGTGGACCTGAAGAGGAATCATTATGTTTATGTTTGTCCCCATGCTTATCCTGAGACTTCTTACCTTCTTTCTTCTTTTCCTTGTCACCCCCTGTATGAGCTTTTCTGCTCACCCTTGTTCTGACTCATTTGTCTGCCTTCTTTCCCAGTTCTTGGGGAGAGGTCAGACCTGAGTCTACCAAGTATTGGGTGTAACAAATCAGACACACAGTTATCCAAAATATGCCCTCTCAATAGAAGATTATATAGTCCCTCATAGTTAGACACTTTGCTGCCATGTAACCATCCTTCTAAAGCTTTTACAGACCAGTCCACAAAGTCAACCTAATCCTGTGAGGATTCCTTTTTGGTTTCTCTGAATATTATTCTGTACTGCTCTGTAGTGAGCCCAAAACCATCTTTGAGTGCAGTTTTTAGAATACCATAATTGTCTGAGTCCTCTTCCTTGACAGTGAGGAGTCTGTCCCTCCCTTTATCAGAGAAGGACAACCAGAGAATAGCAGCCCACTGCCTGTGAGGGACCCTCTGAAATTTACAGGCCCTCTCAAGTGCAGCAAACCACTTTTAGATGTCATCCCCCACCTTGTATGGGGGAACAATTTTACGTACGTTTCTAGAGTCAATGGTGTCCTCCCTGACCCCATAACCCTTGAGACTGTTGCTGCCACCATGGGGAACTAACCCCAACTGCTGCCTCTCTCTCTCTCCACAGCCTAGGCCTCCTTGTCTAGGGCTAGCTGTTGCTGATGCTGCCTCAGCCTGGCCTCCTCCAGCCTCAGTTTCCTGAGCTCCCTATCTATGGAGGCATCAGCTGGAGTAGAACCATGGGATCCCTCAGAAACTGAGGTGATATTAGAGTGGGCAGAGGTAGATCATTCCCTAACCTTGCTAACCCTGGTAAACTGACCTCTAGGAGTCAAGGGAGCCCTCCCAGAGTGACTACCCCTCCCACTGCCAGCTCCACTAAATGGTTTGCTAGGGGGAAGATCTTTTGAAGAGTCCTCCCCTGAATCTTCAGGATGGTTCCCTGACTCTAAGGGTGTTGAATAGTCCTCTGCCTCCTCTTCCTCCTGGATACCAGTCTGTTCCTAGTCATCCTGAAGAATGAGGCTCAAAAGAAAATTCTTGTTAGGGTGCTTCCCTACATCTAAGCTCCTCTCTGAGCAAAGCCCCTTGAGTTCTTTGAAGGTCATGCCCTCATAGGGAGTACCCCGGACCTCAGAGCTAGGCCCAGCAGTACACATAGTGTAGTTTGTGTTAGAATAGTGTAAGTGAAAAGAAAAACCTACTCTACGTAACCCCTTGTCTCTTTGAAAGGAAGGTAAGAGACTAGGGCCCTCATTATGAACACAGCAGTAAACACTGCACCTCCGGCGGTGGCGGTAACAACCGCCAACAGATGTGCGGTCCGAACCGCCAAATAATGAACCAACTGAAACACAGGCATCCTGGAAACCACTCGCCCCCAGCAGAGGAGTGCCGACAACGACACCAGAGCCCACCCACAGGCCGACAGAAAGGCCATACCGGCCCATCAAATAATGAAGCACTAGACCACCATCAGTTCCGGGGCGGGAACCACCGCCACCTAAAGCCAGGAGGCAACAAACCAAATATAAGACAACACTCACCGGCGGCACACACAACACGTCAACGCAGACATGGAGAGAGAGTTGCAGATCATGGCAGCCCTGCTCCTTGCCATATACCGCCGACGAAGATGACGACGGTAAGTACCGCAACCTACTAAACAAGAGAAGAAAGGGCACAGTTACATACTCACCCACCCTGCAATGCTCCCACAACCCTTCACTGCAGCACAAGCCATACACCCCACAGCAAGAGGTACTTACCCGACACAAGGCAAATCCAACCTACCCAAAGTACATACATGTGCCCCACAACCACAAACAATGAAATGAGAGACCACGGATCCAGAGTGTGCCTCCAACAACACAGGCCACACATTAACCTTTATTATGTTCACTGAGCAACAGAAGTGCATAGGAGGCCAATGGCCAGTCCATATTAAAAGAAGTCCGATGGGCCACAATGGCCCCAACTTGACTCCCACAAGTGCAACGGTACTCCACCTCATAGGGGCAACAATGGGGCATCCAGGCACCTCAGGGAACAGGAGCAGGAGGTTGCGGGGTGCGGATTTATGACTGGGAGGGGGGCTTAGACTTCCGTTTGGAAGGTGGAGGGAGTTTGGGTTTGCCCTTGGAAGGTGGGGGAGTGTGCTTGGAATCAGGGGTGGCAGATGGACCTGGTTCAGCACGGGCTTCTTCCTCTCTGGGGAAGGGGGGGGGAGTGGACAGTGCAAGGAGGTGAGCACGTTTAGGGACGAGATGGGGTGGGCCAGTGGGTAGGAATAGATCAACAAGGGAGAGGTAACGTTTCTTAGGTGCAATTGGGGTGGACCTGGAGGAAGGCGTGGAAATGGAGGTAGAGGGAGTGGTCGTGACAGGTGTAGGTGTGCGTGACGTGGCTGCAGGTGACTCGACAGTATGCTGAGGTGTGGTGGATGTGTCATGGGTGGGTGTTTTTGTGCGTTTGAGTGTCTTGGGAGGAGAGGGGGTGGACACAGTGGGACAAGACAGGCTGCCAGTGTAAATGGATGTTGTCTGGGTGTCTGCAAGTCTGGTGAGTGTGCTGCATGTGTCAACTAAAGTTGTTGTGGTGAGTGCAGGTGTGGTGTCTAGGGTGCATGAATGGATGTGTGCTATTGTGGTGACTGCAGGAACAGGGTCAGCAACATTGAATGAGGGTGCAGTGCCAGTGGGTGTGCATGTACAGGGGACAGACAGGGATGCGGAAGAGGTGGACACACTGGGGGGAGTGGATGTTGGTTTGTGCATGTGTATGATGGCTATGTGTATGCTTGTGGTGGGAGGTGTGGTGCTTGTGTTTTGAAGTGCGTTTCTTGTGTGTTGAGGTGTGTGCCTGCGTGTCAGAGTGTGTGCTTTGGACGGGTGAAGGGAGTGGGGTGCTGGAAGGGGTAGAGGTGGTTGGAGGGGGGACGGAATGACCAGGGACACTAGCTGCCATCCAAGAGGAGGCCAGAGCCTGAAAAGATCTCTGTAGGCCAGACACAGCACAGTGAATGCCATCCATATAGGCATTGGTCGGCTGCACCCCTGATGCTAGCCCCTGGATGGCATTGACGATGGTTGTCTGCCCTGCAGAGATGGTTCTCAGGAGGTCAAAAGCCTCCTCAGTGAGGGCAGCAGAGCTGACTGGGGCAGAGGATGAGGTGCTTGGGTCAAAGGAGACGCCCACCCTTCTGGAACCGGGCATGGGCAACTCGGTGGGGAGCAAATGGGAGGGTGTTGATGGTATGGGGGGTGGCGGAAGATGACACAGTAGGGGTGGGCCCAATAGGGTCCGCCACCAGGGAGCTCCCATCGGAGGAGGTATCGGAGTCACTACCTCCAGTGGTAGTTCCCTCCCCCCTGGTACTCCCCTCGCCCTCCAACCCACTGGTCCCCTTGGCGTCGGACGACTCTGCCTCCGAGGATCCGTGGGCCGCTGCATCCCCACTCGACGGTGCCTCAGCTCCCTTGCTAGATGATGCAGATGTACACAGAAAACACAAGAGAACAGGGATGGGGAGAGAAAACAGGAGAGACACTTGTAAATAGCTGAATGGAGGTACATTATTGGTTCACACATACACCCACCCAGAAAACCTTCCACCAGGCAGCCCCTATTGCTATACACATGGCTATGCCCCTGACTAGTGGCCAGAACCCTGCTCTACAGCCATTCCCCAACTAACTTAAGGACCTTACGTACTGCAGACTTGACCCAAACACCATTACTCCCCACGGGGCCATTATGTAGATGGACATCAGTCATATTCCCTGCCACTAGACAGCATAAATACGAATGCCCACACACACATCCATCAAGGGGCCAAAGTATGGTATATGTTCTCACCCCCATGTGACTGCTGTGCAGCCTTCAAGCGCCCATCCAAGTCCGGGTACGCCACCGCCAGGATGCGTTGCATAAGGGGGGTCAGTGCCCGACGGGAACCCCTTCCTCATTGGGAGGACTTCCCCAGCTGGGCCTCGCAGATCTTCCTCGCCCAGTGCCGCAGGTCCTCCCACCTCTTCCTGCAGTGGGTGCTCAGCCGGTTGTAGACCCCCAGGGTCCGCACTTCCTTGGCAATGGCATGCCAAAGTCCCCTCTTCTGGTGGGCACTGACCTATATGGGACACACAGAAAAGTTACACCGAGGTCAGACACTGGCCAATGATATACAGCTGGCTATACGTCCACTGTGGGATGGAAATTTCAAACAGCCTAACAGCACACACACACGCAGCATGTCAGGAACCCTGGACCATACAGTGTCACAGGTGCACACATGTCTGCAGCCAACACCCACCACTACACACATCCATGCCCCCCAATCCTCCTACTCACCTGTACCTCTAGCCGACCGTAGAGCTTGGCGTACAGGGGCAGGACCACGTCCACGAGCTTCTCCAATTCCTCGTTGGTGAAGGCCGGGGCCCTTTCCCCTGCAATACGTGCCATTTCCATGACCAGAGGCAGGACACAGCAGTACACTCAGTGGAGTACCTGCATGCACGAGATCAGGGAGTCAAGTGAAGTTGGAGTGACGAGTTGCCGTACGCACCGCAGCGGTGTGCACCGTCACCGCCGGCGGCAATCATGATACGCTAAGATTGCCCATTGAAAACCATGTTAACCAATGAATTTGCGCACGGCGGTAAACACTGCCTTATGCTATTATGTCAACCGCTAGCGGTATGAGGTCACCTCCACCACGACACTTCTGGATTACAGGGGGCAGACATTTTGGCCTTCACTACGCATTTGTAAAACCCTCATCTGCACAATGCAGGCCCTATTGTCCCATAAACACCCATAGGCACGTAACAATATACATTACCTCACCTGAGCAGTCCTGATATATCATTGTGGTCATGTTGCTTTAATGTCACACACACTAAGCATTAATGTCGTCGACAATCATGCCAGCAGTGCTGAATGAAAAACAATGTGTGCAGATATATGTGTGTTCCTCACACGTGTACACAACTCCTCCTAGGTACAGACCCTTGTGGCGAGGAAGGGCCCCATCGGTGTACAGACCACTTGTTGATTTGCAGACCATGGTGGAGCATCACATCATTATCAATTACAGACTCACAGGTGCAACTACTCATGAACTTTGTGCATTACCGGATCCAGCACTGACCCTGGCAAATTGTAATCAGCATGCCATCCCTACTGAAGTGCAGGTGCTCACTGCACTTCATTTCTTGGCCGCGGGCTCATTTCAAGTGACAGTGGGCATGGGTGCAGGTTTTTCACAGCCTATGTTTAGCATAATACCGTCGAGATTCCTGAATGCATTTGTACGACACCTACAGTCCTATGTGAGGTTTCCCCAAAGTGCTGACCCCACTGCCATCAAGTCGGACTTCTATGCCTTTGCCAACATACCCCATGTGATAGGTGCCATTGATGGCACCCACATAGCTATCATCCCCCCAAGAGTCAGTGAACGGGTGTACAGAAACAGGAAGAACTTTCATTCCATGAACATTCAATTGGTGTGTACTGCAGACCAGTACATCTCACATGTGAATGCCATGTTCCCTGGTTCAGTCCATGATTCCTTTGTGCTGAGGAACAGTAGTGTGCCACACAAGATGGAACAACTACAAGAGAACAGAGGGTGGATCATAGGTAGGTGTTTCTGACACTTATTGCCACATAGCAGACAGCCAGGCTGTCTGCCTCTGAGGGTTGTCAATGAAAGTCCTGTTTTGAACCTTTTTCTAGGTGATTCTGGCTATCCCAACTTGCGTTGGCTTCTGACACCAGTGAGGAATCCTGGAACAGATGCAGAGAGGAATTACAATGAGGCTCATGGACATACTAGGAGGGTGATAGAGTGCACAATAGGTCTCCTGAAGGCTAGATTTCGTTGCCTACATATCTCTGGTGGTTCCCTGACCTATGGGCCTGAAAAGGTGTGTAGAATAGTGGTGGCCTGCTGCAAGCTGCACAACGTGGCTGTGAGAAATTCTATCCCCCTCTTGGAGGAGGAGGGTGCTGTATCTCCAGACCAGGGGACGAGATGGATGGTGATGATGAGGGGGGGGAGATGTAAATACCAGGACCCAACTGATACAAC
Source organism: Pleurodeles waltl (assembly GCF_031143425.1). Lineage (NCBI taxonomy): Eukaryota > Metazoa > Chordata > Amphibia > Caudata > Salamandridae > Pleurodeles > Pleurodeles waltl. The sequence continues at coordinate 300,278,238 of NC_090446.1, forward strand.
TCTAATTCCAGTAACTTTGTGGGACAATTGAATGAGATTGCTGTCTGTGCATCATACTGTCAGTGTTCCTTGTCATCTAGGGGGGTGTTGGGTCAATAATTATTGCCACTGTGACCAGGTCTGCATAGGACAGATTACAATATAGTATAAAAGTTCAACACATCTGGAGGCACAACAAAATGTAAGGCGTGTGGTGCATTTCCTGCTACTCAGATAACAATAAAAGAATTATCATACAGTTGCATCCATACTTCACTTTGTTTAAGCTTACTGACAGGGGACATTGTAACAAGTGAAAAGGTGTTTTATTTGGTGCAGGGATAAAATCATGCAGATTACAGTGATGGGAGTGGGCTACTGGTGGTTGTACAATATGGCAACATGGTCGCAGCATTGTTTGCAGTAGTGGTAGGTCCATCAATGTTCACAAGAGTTTGTTGTAGTTTGGTGATTGATTCAGTGGGACACTAGGAGGACAGTTCTTGCCAGAGTCACTTCTTTGAGGGGGCCTTGTTCTTGGCAGGTGTTCCTGTGCCATATCTGGGCCTGAGGGTCCATTTGGGCACCTGGTGTTGGCCGGTACATGTTGAGATGGATGTCCCCTGTGTGTCCTGAGAGGGTGGTACATATGCAGTTGCTGCTGATGCTGTTGTTGTCACGTCTATATCCTGGCCTGTAGTAGGGGCTTCCTGGTCTGTGTGGGCCTTAGGCTGTGTTGGGACAAGGTGCAGCAGCACACCTGCTGTGCTGGCCACTGTGGCATTGTGCAGTTTACACTGCTCCATGGCCTCTTGGTGGTGTGCTAGCTCCATCCTTTGACTCTGCTCCAGGGTGAATACTATCTGGGCCAATCTGTCCTGGGTATGGTGATATGCTCCCAGGACCTCAGAGATCACATTATGGGCTGCAGCATTCATCCTGTGGCCTCCCCCCTGGGCCACTGATGCCTTCCCACTGGGCCTAGCCCCCTGCGCCTGTGTCCCCTGCAGAGGTCTGGCGGTACCACTTGTACTGGGGCCATCGTCTTCCTGCCTGTTGGTAGGGGGTGACTGTGGCCTCTGTACTTGTGTTCCACCAGTCTGTGGCCTGGATACACATGTGTGGGGACGGTTGCCCTGGGCTGATGTTGTTGGCTGGGTGGTAGGGGTGTCAGTGGTTTCCTGGTGGGGCAGCTGGATGGTGACAGTCCAGGACTGTGTGAGTGGCCAGGGTGATCTTCAGTGTCTAGGGTTCCATCCCCAGTGTCCTGGGAGGTGCCTCTGTCTCCCCGTGGGGACACTGCCACTACCTTGTCTTGTCCGTCAGGGTGGCATGGGTGGTGGTGCTGTTGGGAGTAATGGACATTTCTGTTACACTGGCATGATCGGATGGGGTGCATAGGACTGGGGGGGGGGTTGTGCAGGTTTCACACTTTGGGGCCATCGAGGTTGCTTTTGTGAGGTTAGCATTGCTTTTTTGCTTAGGATGTGGAGGTGCATTGTGGGTGCTGTAGGCCATTGTGATTCCTTGCAGGGGTGGGTGGCTGTGCACGGGGAGGGATGTGGGCCTGTTAGTGGGTTTGTGGGCATGCAGGGTGACTGGATGTAGGGACTGTGGGTGGGGTTGTGGTCCTGGTGGTAGTTGGAGGGGTGAGGTGGTGCATGCATTCCAGTTGTGATGGATATGGGGTAATTGTAGATGACTTACCCGAATCCATTACTCCAGTAAGTCCAGTGAGCCCCTCAGGGTGCAGGATGGCCAGTACCTTTGCCTCCCAGTCAGTGTAGTTGGGTGGTGTTGGTGAAGGTCCTCCCCCAGTCTTCTGTACTGCAATGTGGTGCCTGGATGCCATGAACCTGACCTTCCCATGCAGGTCGTTCCATCTCTTGCGGATGTCGTCCCTGGTGCGTGACTGGAGTCCCACTGCATTGACCTTGTTGACTATTGTCTGCCATAGCTCCATCTTCCTGGCGATGGGTGTGGGCTGGACCTGTGCCCAAATAATTGTGGCTCGACCTTCAGGATCTCATCCACCATGGTCCTTAGCTCCCTTTCTGTGAAGCATGGGTGTTTGGGGGTGCCATGGTGAGTGCTGTGGATGGTGTCTTGTGTGGATCTAGGTGAGGGTACTCTTGTGTGGTTCAGTGTATGTATTGTGGATTGTGGCGTTCGCTGTCTGCTTCTGGAGTTCTCTGTATAAGTTAGCCTACTTTCATTGCAAAGGATTGTGGGGTGTGTCTGTGAGTGTTTTATAGTGTTGTGGATGTGTGTGGGTTTCAAACTTAACAAGGTATGCATTTCTTGCTGTTGGCTCTACTTGCCGCGCGTGGCAGTCTGTACCAACAGTGGTCATTCGGCTTCCACTAACCGCCACAGTGATTTGTGCTTCATAATTTGGAGGGTGGGGTATTTGTGTGCTTGGCGGTGGCGGGGTGGGAGGTCCAGCATTTCTGCCTGACAAGGTCCTGGTGGTGACTGGTGGCAGGGAGATTATATGGCGGGTTTCTGTTCACCGCCAATGGCGGTCTTCTGTTCGCCGCCGCCACGTCGGTCGACGGTGTTTACCGCCGTGTTCATTATGAGGGCCTAGATCCTGTAACTAGCTATATGTATGTATAGTTCTAGGTACAGAGTACTCTTTCCTGTGGAAAGCACCGGTGACAGAATGATAAGGCAATTGGAAGTAATTATCTCACCGCTGCACCACCAGTGTAGGAGGCTGGCCTGGCTTGTGGTGAGTACCTAAGGTACTTACACCTTATACCAGGTCCAGTTATCCCTTATTAGTGAAATGTAGTCAGTGTCTAGAAGCCAGGCTCTTTAGGGGCAGTGTGGATGAGCAGCCAAGGCCTAACTAGGGACATGCAAAGCTCATGCAATACCACTGTAGTCACACAGTACTCACACACATGAAAGAAAATACTCAGTGTTACAAAAATAAAGGTACTTTATTTTGGTGATGCAAATGCCACAAATACCTTGGAGACTATACTCCCTTTGGAGGTAAGTAATATACAAAGTATATACACTAGAATGCAGGAATAGCTGTAAAAACAGTTAGAAAACAGTACAAATAGTGAAAATCACAATAAACAGAAATGGGCCTGGGGGAACACAAACCATAAACTAAAATAGTGGAATGCAAAAATCAGTTTCCCTTCTAGGCAAGTGTAGTGTGTAGAGGGGCACTGGATTGATGAGTGTAGTCTGGTTTGCGTTACTGGATTCTGCCAACAAGCCTTGGCACCTGCAAATCTTGCGTTTAGCAAAATATGTCGCTGCCCAGGACCAGAAGGGACCTGGTGGCCTCTACCCAAGAGGAAGAGACAGAGGGCTCTCAGCAACTCAGAGAGCCCTCAGAAGACCAGGCAGCGTGCACAGGAGACCCACAGCATGGTGACAAAGAAAGTGCAAAAGGAGGCCACACAGCATTACACAAAGGGATCCCACGCCAACGGAGAACCACTCAGGAGGCTGTGCGTCACAGGATAGAGTGCTGGGGGCCGGAGCTGCAAGGTGCATGAAGAACTTCATGGAAGGATGCCAACAAGCTTTGGCAACTGCAAAAACATGCGGTGCATAGGGTACTCTTTTGCGTGCGGAGGCAAGATCTTACCTCCAACAAAGTTGGACAGCTGGACTTCAAGACCGTCAGGACCACTTCAGTCCACCACCCTTGTTGCTGGATCCACGCACTTATTCAGGAGAGGGGACCCAAGCCACCGGTCGTCGCTGCAGAGTCGTGCCTGCTGAAGCAGGGAAGCTACTCCTTCACTTCAAGGGAGATTCCTTCGTTCTTCTGGTGCAGGCTGAAGACAGGCAGTCCTTGGAGGAAGTACAACCTGGAAACAGTTGCAGTTGCTGGCAGGAGCTGAAGATGCAATGTTGCAGAAGTCGTCTTTGCTTCTTTGTTGCAGTTTGTAGAGTTCCTAGAGCGTCCAGATGCAGCTTCGTCAGTAGAAGGTGAAGTAAAGGATGCTGAGGATTCCTGCTGGAATCTTGCAATCCGAATCTGAAAAAATACCCAGAGGAGAGACCCTACATAGCCCTGAAAGGGGGTTTGGTCAGCTACACAGGTAAGTACCTATCAGGGGAGGGCTCTGACATCACCTGCTGGCACTGGTCACTCAGACGCTCCCAGAGTGCCCCATCACCTTGCAATCCAAGATGGCAAAACCCAGGGACACTCTGGAGGAGCTCTGGGCTCCACCCCTAAGGTGGTGATGGACAGGGGACTGGTCACTCCCCTTTCCTTTGTCCAGTTTTGCGCCAGAGCAGGGACTGGGGGTCCCTGAACCGGTGTAGACTGGATTATGGTAGGAGGGCACCATCTGTGCCCTTCAAAGCATTACCAGAGGCTCTGGGAGGCTACCACTCCCATGCCTGTAACACCCATTTCCAAAAGGGAGAGGATTTAACACCCCTCTCCCAAAGGAAATTGTTTCTGCCTTCCTGGGCTCGAACTGCTTGAGCAACAGGAGGGCAGAAACCTGTCTGTGATGTGGCAACAGCTGGGGCTGCCTGGAAAACCTCAGAAGGCTGGTATGGCAGTACTGAGGGTCCACTGTGGAGCCCCCAGTGTGCATGGAATCATACAACCAATGCTAGAATCAATATTGGGGTACAATTCTGAGATGTTAGACACCTTACATGGCCATAGTCGGAGTGACCCTTGTGAAGTTGGACATAGCTATTGACCTATGTCCGGTGCACGCGTAAAATGGCGTTCCCGCACTCACGAAGTCCGGGAAGCACAGGGGTGCCCTCACACACAGGTTTTCTGCACCCAGCCTTAAGGGTTGGAAGGTCTGGTATATGGGTGACTTATAAATGACTTGGTGCAGTGTACATGGCTGTGAAAGGGTGCATGCACCATTTCACAAAGGCTGCAATGGCGGTCCTGTAGAAGCCTTTTAATGGGCTTCCTATAGGTGGCAAACGTAATGCTGCAGTCCATAGGGATCCCCTGGAACCCCAATGCCCTGGGTACCTAGGTACCATATACTAGGGACTTATAAGGGGGGTGCCAGTATGCCAGTTATGAGTGGAATACTGTGTTACCAGTATCCAACAACCAAATTTGAAGGGGAGAGAGCATAAGCACTGGGGTCCTGGTTAGCAGGAGCATGTGACACGGTCAAACACACTGACAAACAGGCCAAAAATAGGGGTAACCATGCTAGAAAGAGGCTACTTTCTCACACATTGCCACTCTCAAACTATCAGGGACCTTGGCTCTTACATACATCATTCATTTCAACCCTCAAACATGTATATGGAGCACTCACACCAGAATTCAACTATCCCCCACCTTAGGAACCAAATTTCTTTGTACATTAAAAATCAATCCATGACCTGTTGCTGGAGCAACACCGATCCTCTGCTGAGAGATAGCTGTTTCTATCTCACCTTTGACAACAACACGGGCTGCAAACTTTCAATATCTCCTGAGAGCAAAGGTGCAGACATCAAGATATACACAAAAAATCCCACAGTTAATGGCTGCTAAACTTTCTTTGTTGTCAAGCAATTTGTGAAGTGATTTTGAGGTGACATGTATTGACACTACACAGAAATCTTAAATGAATATATAGTTAAACATACCTATAGACTGTCTTTGCATTGTGATATACTGCTTTATAAGAAAATTTAAAATAGCAAAAGACTAGTACAATGGATAAATGAAACATAAAGAATGATCAACAAAAATGAGAAAAAGAAGGGTGATAACCTTAGGAAAGAAAGACTTTAATAGTATAGTAAAGACCTATTCAATACATAATCATGTAATTTAACTGGTGAGTGTCTTTACTACATCTGTACATAGGAATATTTGAAGTTGAGCTAGTTTTTGCCTCCAGCTGAAAGGTAATACATTTATGAGATCCTACAACCCCATTGTGATTAATACTGTCCTCACCATGAGTTCTTAGTTATGATTTCAATACATTATTTACCTAGCTTTCCAGATATATTGTTTTGGCATTTTCCAGCCCTTGAAAACTGAAACCCTACTGAGGTTCTATGCATTTCTGCCTATAACTCTTACAGCATGTTTATATCCATTAATCTTCTTCCAGGATCTAACAAAAGTGAAGTCTCTTTCCTTGAATATGAAGGATACTGAACTCAAATCAGCTACCTAACTTTATTCTGCTACATCTTTGTCTTATGTTAGTAATATTTTTTACCTTACATTTGAATACTTCAACTGCCTTTCCTATTTACTGGTAGTAATCACTGACTCTTACCAACACTTATTCTTCAACTACTGTGGAATTAATGTAGAACTTGGACATCATTAAAAAGGAGACACAAGCAACACTACATTGGGAGATGTTCTATAAATAAGCAGAATAGCTTGTTGAGCCTTCCTCCGTTCAGTGGCTCCCCTAGTGGATTTATTCCATTATCATTCTCTTGGACCTCTTGACCTGACCATTAGATTCAGGATGAAACACAGATATCTTCATGTCTGATTGACATTTACTAAAATCTCTTTCATCTTACAGCTCATACAGTATGGGGCATTTGTTTTTATACTCTCTCTGGAAGTCTCTTGCAGTATTATTCCCATCATCATTTTTTTGCCCACCATGCCACCTCAGTTTTCGACCCAGCCCATGCAATGAGTCTTGACCGTGCTCCAATAAGAACAGTGCAGCTTGAACAGCCAGGTCCCTGAAGCGGGAACACAAGCAATCCAAGACTAGTTTCTCCATTGATTGGGGCTTTGCTTACAATAAGTCTAACCACTGGCAATCGCTCGGAGTAGTCCAGCAAAGCATTGTACTTTTGGCTTAATGCCACCTCAGTCTGGAACTAGCCATATGCAAATCAGTCTTGTCCCTGGTCTAATAGGAATAGTTGATCCCGAACTGCCAGACCATTTCCTACCTGAATCGGAACTCAAACCACCACGGTCTGTTTCTCCCTGATTGGGAATCTTCAATCGAGTGTTTCTTGGCTCCAATGTTACAGTGAGCCTCACGAGCCAACAAAATCAATACAAAAATGCATCTTGCCTACAAACACTACAGAAAATACCAATTATGTAAATTACTAATTATTTCTAGTGTCCCCTACTGTACTTTAAAAGTCTCTGCTTCTCCCTTTCCAAATCTTCATTGATTTGTCACTACTCCTTCAACAATTGCATCCCAATCCACTTGTAAAACATAGCTTTCATCAATAGCCCCCAAAATGCTCTAGGGCCCGTTTTCTTGTGTCAGCCATTCCCAGATGTCTCTTATGACACAAACTGAAAATCTACATACACAGCTTAAATGGGGGTACAGTGAAGTTGCATCTAATCAAAACCTCATTTTGAATAATGAACTTTATATTAAGCCTTCGACTCTCCATGTGCTCTCAACTCTCTTGGTCAGCCTACAATGACATGCTCCAAAACAGCAAATATGTCATCGTCATTTCCCATCTCTTTAAGCCACAATTCTTCGATTTTATGATTTCTTTCTTACATAGATCTCCCAGTAACACCTTCAACTTCCCTTTATAGGTGAAAGCAAAATTCCTGACACGTTTTCTGGTATGGCATTTTTTTATTAACAAATGTTTGTTGTTTGAAGCTGTTGAATTGTCCTAGGCCCTCAACAAATACAGTTTGATATTCGTTTCCTAATGTTGACACATATTCTAAAGTACAGCCAAAAACACCATTCATATCAGAGTTGTCAAAAAACATGTTTCTGGTGAACAACAAAAACTGGTAGCTAGGCTCTGAGATCTATCCTAATCCACATTTCCACTTGATGTAGCTATCAACTTGCTGCCGCATAAACCATCCCATTGGTGCATCTTCGAGAGAAAGTTAAATCAAGCCAGAAAGAACTTAGGGCTAGGTGTACTAACATGAGGAAAACCATTTTCCTAATTGCGAATCTCTCGGAATCACAATTAGGAAATCAGTTATTAATGAGGTAGCTTTTAACTTGTGACCCATTAGGAATTTGCAGCCTTCAGAGGGATGGTGGCCTTCAGGGCTCAGAAGACCAATATGTCTGTGAATGCTTTTCAATAAAGCATCCTTTTTTTAAATGCAGCAAAATGGGATGTGTTTAAAATGAAAAGGAGTAGTAGGTGGTCTATGGAACCACTGCCTGCTTTTAAGAAATATTATTATTCACATTCTCAAAGGGGAAGGTGTCCCTTGGGGCCCTCTCCCCTTTGTGAATAGGTTAGCATCAGTTTGAAACTGGTGGTAAAGTAATACTGTTTGGCAACTGGAATTCGGTCACAAAACAGTAATACATACCATACCGATTCAGTATGTGGAAGGAACACCCTAAACATGCCCTTCCAAATACCAAATCACGAAAGCAAAATGTGATACGGTAACAAGTTGCTGAATTGCATTTTGCCCTTTCAACATTAGAAAAAGCATTTTTCCAGTTGCAAGCAGCCCGATGGGCTGTTTGTGACCGGAAAAGTGCTTCATACATCTGGGTCTTAATAACTTCATCTTGTGCCCCAAATACCACAGTGGTGATTTTGCAGCACTGATCGACGTCACTTTCCTCTGACAGGAGATGCCTTAATTCTTGGCACAGGTCTGTTTCATGACATTAGCAAATGCAATCATGAGTTGATTAGCACCTGACTCTTGTAATTGTTAGGTTCTCTCAGTGGGATAGCCGCAAGGCATGTCATTAATCTTCAGGAAGAGCCCACGGTAACAGCCATTTCCATGGTTCAGTACATGCTGCAGTACCATTCACATTATTCAAACCCCAACATTCGGTGAGATTAGTGCAGGCCTTCCCATCATTGCAGTGGCTGTCACAATTCATCACTGTCTCAGCTCCTATGCAGTCCCATGCTTCAAGGCAGCTTCTTCCTCATGGAAGAACAATTCCTGTGATCCTTCAAACCAGTCGGTCAGCCACTTCTTTCAAAGCAGGCCCTAAAGCAGCTTGTGTTGGCAGACTATAGAAGTGCCCTGGTTTCTGGTGCTGAACCTGGCAGTGGGAGTTGGAGGTGGCTACCCCATGCATGGGCACAAAAGAATTTCCTGGCTGAAAATGATTTAGGACCCTTGATTTTGGTAGAGATATCTTGGAACATAGGATGGAAGTTTATGTCCCATCTTTATAAAAAAGTTGCAGACAGTGTTTGTGTATTCCAACCGTCAGCTCAATGACTGGTTTCAGGAAGTTCCTTCCTTTAGAATATTCCTATCAGATTAGTCCAGCCATAGACTTTTCTTCAACTGTCAGCAGGAAGGTGGGATGGGGGAGACCCAAAACATGGGCAGAAGAGACTGAGCTTTTCCCCCCGTAATGCTATCTGTATTTAATGTTTTGCTCCATCTTGACTACTGACTCCATTTTATGCTTAGCTTAGCTTCACACACCGTTAGGTATTTTTCCGCTCACAACTAATGCAACATGTTTTCTGCTCTTCTCGCTTTTTCTCACCAAGGCAGGGACATAACATGGAGGAGTGAGGGAGAGATAAGGATGTATTAGAAAATGTTTATGGTACAGCAGGGAACAGTTCAGTCTTGGGAGCGCACCTTTGGATGTGGTCAATCTCTAAATGTGCTCTTTCAGTACTGACCTGGTGCAGCTAGCGTTTGAACAACAACTTACTGTATGGGAGGGGGAGTGTCTAGAATTCTCCTCTGTAGTTTTTTTAAAGTATATAAGAGGGACGCTTTACCGAGGTTAGACAGAACTCATTTCCGGGAGGGGACGCCTTGCTCAGATCCCATTGTGAGTAGTTCTCTCTTTTCCTTGTCGTTTCAGTTCATGACTTGAAGCTGGCAAAGAGATGATGTCTATGTCAAGCCCCATGGTGAAGCATTTTTAATTCTTATTTTTAGCTTTGTGTTGTGCATGAATAAATAATCACTGTGTATTGATATATTATTTATGGTTGAAGCCGTGAATTTTCTTTGTTTGTTTGTTTGTTTCTATGATCAATATTATACTACTGCTGTGATTATTTTCAGAAATACACCTGTGTTGCTGCATTTGACATAAATACTCACATTAGCTTTCCCTGTACGAACCTTAAGAAGTGCCTTACAAAATTCATTACTCAGACTAGGAATGCTACATTCATTACTCAGACTAGGAGTGCTGCATCCTTGGCTTTCCTTTCATTTTGTCTCCTCTCTCTCTGAAGTACGACAAACCACCCCGTAACGACGAGGGACGGGGAACATGGCGGCCGGTTGAAGCGCTGACCGCGAACTCCCATCGGACGAGAGACGCGGACGAGAGACGCGACCTGCGACCCCTGACCTGGAAACGACGCGCTGAGAGCCGGAGCAGTCCCGCAGTTGGATCGACGCGCGAGAGGATCACCGCGGCCGTAGAGGGGCCCCCTTGTTGTGACGAGGAAGAGGTTTGGAGGAGAGACGCCGGGGAAGAGACTAGGGGAGAGACTGGGATTGTGCAGGGCTCCTAGACCGGCGCCCCGGGTGAGTCGTTCCTCTTGCCGGGAAGAGCTGTTGATGCCGGTTTTTTTTTCTTTTTTTTTTTCTCGGTGTTGAGGTTGACAGAGCTCCCTGCGTGAGAGATACACACTGATAAATCCAGATTGGTAGGAATACCATAAATCGTTAATTAACCTGAACATCGGATCTTTAAAAAACAATCGCAGGTTGAATCTGCATAGGATTTTTTTTTTTTTTTTGTGAGCCTTTCTTTTTTTTTTTTTTTTTTTTTGAGACTTCTTCTGTCACCCACAGAGGTTTAATGTTAAACTCTCTTATCATTAACTTTGAGCATTGTCTCTTTGCTTTAAGAGTTATTCCAACGTTGTTTCTACTCCTTGAATTAGACCGAGTTGGGCATCACTGGGCATCATTTGCCTATCGGGCTTGGAGTAGCTATTTGAAGGACTCGGAAGGATCCTAGAAAATCCAGTCTCGGAATACGTTACTATTGGAGTGTACTTGTCTATATTGATCTCCCCGCCCCAGGTCGGGAGATTTAATTAAAAATCACGGCGAACAAGGAGGGGGGCGAAATTGCTTCGGCGAGAGGTGGTCAGGGGGTCCCCTGGAATCAAGCTTTAAATTCCAGTATTTGGGCTGAAGCAGTGAGGGGTGTGCGACGAGGGAGATCTTATACCTCTCGCTGTTCTCTTCGTGGGAGTTTACCGGAGACTCCGGGGCTTTCCACTAGGAGTAATTTGAACAGGAATAAGGTGGGAGGAGAACGTGATACCAGCAGAGCCTCTCGGTGCATGTCTCCAATCAAACGCCGCCCCAGGGTTGCACGGGCAGAGGTTAAAAACCTGGTTGGTGCAAGGACTTGTAAGCCCGGCCCCCTGGGTGTGAGTGATAAGCCCCAGGTTTATTCATCAGAGACTGTAGCAGTTACAAATCCTGGATATAAGACTCACGGCGAAGTCTCTTTAAAGGGGACTGATCAAATTTTGTCATCTGTGGGCCCTCCTATCCCTCTCTTGGGGGAAGGCCAACCTGAACTTCTGGGGAGGAGTGAATCACTGATCACAAGATATTTTCGGACTACTACCTTTCCATCGCAGGATATGGCAAATAGTCAACTAACCTCAGATGATTTAGAAATGTCAAATTTAGCTATGCGTTTGGCTAGGCGGTCGCCCCTAAATCCATTAGACAAGGATCTAGATGGACAGGGAGAGGATTCCTCTAAATTATCGGCTTTGTTAGAAGTGGAGAGCAACCCTCTCAGAGGTACAATGTCTTATGGTATGGACGTACAGGCCCTGCTAATCTCTCTTACTAAAGAGATTAGGGAAAAATTTGAGACATCAGAAAATAACCAAACAAGGATTCGGGAAGTATGTGAGGCTTTGGAAAATAAAATCACTTTGTTAACAGATCGGATGGGTAAACTCGAGACTGTGGTGGCGGCCCATGAGGAGCGGGTGGCAGCTCAATCTGAGGATATTTCACAATTAAAACGTGGAGAAAAGTTGTTACAGGACAAACTAGAGATTTTGGAAAATAACATGCGGAGAAATAATATCAGGCTTTTGGGTGTTCCTGAGGGATTGGAAGGGGAAGATATTAAGGGCTATGTGATTGCTTTGATAAAAGAGGTTATCCCAAATACAGCAGGGTTTAACCTGGAAGAGGATATTCAAAGAGTCCATCGTGACCCGTTCAAGAAAAATCCCGGGAGGAAGAATCCCAGGAGGATTCTGATAAATTTCAATACGTACTCTATCAAGGAAAAAATTCTGTCTGAAGCCCTTAAAGTTGGTGTTTTTTCCAAGGGGGATTGGGCCTTCAGGATAAGATCGGACTTGTCTAAAGCAACGTTAGATAGACAGTGGGAATTGGGAAATTTTATGCGTGAGCTTCGTTCTCTTGGGGCTACCGTACAGCTAAGGTTTCCGGCAGCACTCCGGATCATGTGGAAGAACAAAATGTATAACATGAGAGATCCGGGGGAGGTTAGCGCATTTATAGACCAGATTAAGGCGTCACAATAAGATCTAGTGGAAGTATCTCGTCCGATGGGGAGTTCGAATTTAGGATAACAGGATGGTTATCCTAGTAGAATCAGGGAGGGTTCCCCAGGGTAGGGGGGTTGGGTTTGGGTGGGAGTTGGGGTTGGTGTTGGTGGAGGGGGTGGAAGGCACTGGGTGTGGGAGTTTGGGTTGGGTTAGGTGGGTTAGGTGGGTTGAAAGGATAAAAATAAGAAAGTCCTCATATGTTGTTTACCTAGGAGGGGGGTGCGCTGTGCTTATGACGTTTTCCTTTTCTCCTGACAGATATGTCTAAGTATGGGAATTTAAGATTGAAATTTCTTTCTTGGAATGTGAATGGTTTAAGAGTGGTAAGCAGGAGGAGGAAGATTTTTGAATATTTAAGATTGGCGGAAGAGGAGATTATCATATTGCAAGAAACTCATCTCCAACAAACAGAGTGGGAGACCTGGGTTAAACGGTTGAATTGGGTTTCTCTTAGCGTATGCTCCTCCCAAACTAGTGTGATAAAAGGCGTGGCAGTTCTCATCAAAAAATCCATAAAGCTTAGGATAGGATCGGTGCAAGTTGACCCTAGAGGGAGATGGGTAGTGGTAGAACTGTGCGTATGTGGTTATTGGGTCACGGTGGCAGGCTATTATGGACCTAACCTAGATGATCCCACACCATTTCAAGAGTTATTCAATATTTTACTTCTAGCTAGATATCCAGTGGTACTAGGCGGAGACTTCAACATTTTGTTAGACCCTGTACACGATAAGTCAACCCCTCGAGGTACGGATAACTCTCCTAAAATGAGGGCACAGGTGAAACAAGCCATGCAAGATCTAGGATTGGTAGACATATGGCACTGCAGAGGAGGCGAAGGAGACAGATATACATTTTACAATAAAAAATATGGGCATAGATCTAGAATAGATTTTTTTTTAATACATAAAAGTTTATGCCCAGAGGTCAGAAAGGTAGCCCACAATCCAGCTCACCTCTCAGATCATTCAGCTGTAAAATTACACTTGGATATCAGGGTCGTAAATAAAGGTATTAGATGTATAATTAATCGCGCTATACTATTAGACGACTCTATAGTAGAAGCATTAAAAAAAGACACAAGAGATTTCTTTCTTTTGAACCAAGGTACGGCAAGTTTATGGTGTGTTTGGGACGCCTTTAAGGCTTATATTAGAGGGAGGCTTATGAGCCTGGCAATATACAAACATCGTGAAGAAAAAGAGAAATTGGGAGATATGGAATTATCTCTAAAAACCTTGCAAGCTGCAATCCATAAAGCACGAGCAGAAGAGAAGGTCAATTTATTAGAGGACTTGATATGTCAAGAGGTTAATGTTCGGACTAAGCTAGAGGCTTTCTTGGAAAATCGCAGTAAGTTAAAATGGGAAGCTAGCCGATATGCTCACCATGAATATGGAGAAGGTTGCAGTAAGCTACTAGCATGGAAGGTTAAGTCAGACCTCTCTAAAAGATATATTTCAGCAGTCAAATCGGACAATACGATTTGTGTGGAGCAAGAAGAGATTGAGGGGGCATTTGTATCTTTTTTCCAAGACGTATACTCAGAAAGCCTGGTTAATTCAGACGAGTCGATTAGTGATTTTCTAGAAAAACTACACCTTCCAGCTCTAGAAGATTCTGAAAAGACCCTATTAAATTGTAAAATAAATGAGGCTGAGCTTATTGAAGGCATAAAAGCGTTAAAAAAAGGAAAGGCCGCTGGTCCAGACAATCTACCTAATGAATTGTACAAGGTCTTGGGGGAAGTTATTAGTCCTTTTTTATTAGAATTATTTAATTCTATGCTGGTTGAGGGGGCTCAGACGCCTAAATCCTGGAGAGAGGCTATAATTTGTCTAGTTTTAAAGCCAGGTAAGGATCCAATGTCTTGTGCATCTTACAGACCCATCTCCCTGTTGAATGCCGACTACAAACTTTATACAGGGATTTTAGCCAGGAGATTAGGGAGTGCCATAGGCAATCTGATTCATACGGATCAAAAGGGTTTTATGAAAGGGAGGTATCTCCAGGATGTAACACATGAGTTATTTGCTGCAATAGATCTGGCGGAACAAGAAAAGACCCCTCTGGCGATCCTGACTTTTGACGCAGCAAAGGCCTTCGATCGGGTCAATTGGTCTTTTTTGAGGTTAGTGCTGGAAAAAGGAGGCTTGGGATTTCCTTTTGTTAGGACAGTCAGGGAATTGTATAGATGCCCCTCAGCGAGAATTCTGGTCAACGGCCAGTTATCACAAGAATTTAGGATTTGGCGGGGTACGCGACAGGGATGTCCATTGTCTCCCTTGCTTTTTAACTTATATATTGAGCCTCTGGCAATTTCTCTTAGGTTAAGTAAGGAAATTACTCCATTTCAAAGTGGGGACTGGGAAAAAAAAGTAGCATTATATGCGGATGATCTTATGCTATATACCAAGGATGTTAGTTCTACCCTACTAGCGTTCAATACTTTGATGGAGCAATTTGGTAAACTTTCTGGTTACAGCGTAAACACAGAAAAGACAGAAATAATGTGTTGGAATTTGACTTATGCTTCTCCTTTAGTCAAACAAGAGATCAGATATTTGGGTATACGATTAACAAATGATCTAAATGAGGTACCTAAACTAAATTTTAACATAACATACAGAGAAACCAAAAAATTGCTAAAGACGTGGGCCGCTCTCCCTCTTTCCATAATTGGAAGATCCAACATTTTGAAGATGTGTATTCTCCCAAAATTCACCTTTTTATTCAACACTATTCCACTAGAGTTTAAGAACTGCTGGTTTAAAAAACTACAGGGGGATTTATCCTCGTTTGTATGGGCCTCTAAAGGAGTAAGGATCTCGTGGAAAAAGATGAGTAAAAAAAAGAGTGGGGGGGCATTGCGTCTCCAGATTTCTTCAAGTATTATCTGGCATTTCAATTAAAAAACATTAGAAACCTATTGAATAAGAAGTCAGAATATGATCCGGCGTGGAAAGCCTTAACGGCACACCTCGAGGAAAAAGCAGATCATTTTCTATATAAATTCGGCCATCCTAAGTACTTCAAGAAGGTACGCTTGAAGACACTCAGACATGCATGCAACATTTGGATGCACTTTCGGAAGGTGCTAGAGATACCCTATTTTTGCAGCTCTTCCCCCATTTGGGATTCACCTGGCACTCCTGAATGCCTCACTGATAAATTATCAATTCCTTTGAGAGTGAGTGGGATTGTAAGATGGGGCCAGATAATGGAAGGACCAGAACTTTTAAGCTGGTCGACACTTTATGAAGGGACTGGAGGGACAGTCTCCAAATTCAAGTATCTTCAGATAGCTAGTTGGGTTAAATCGCAACAAATAGGAGAAATAGGAAGGAATATATGGGAAGGGAAATTAAACCAGAAAATCATTAATAAGGAAGTTGCTCTGTGGTACCATGCTCTGTTGGAAGCAACAAGGGATGGGACATCCCTTCCCTTGTTGAAGTGGGGGGGGATCTTTCCAACTCTAGATGTGAAATCTTTATGGAATAGGTCCTGCTCAGAATTGTGGTTCACGACCAGCCCGGCAGAGTTGAAGAAAAACCATTTGTTCACACTTCATAGGGTTTACTGGACGCCGGCCAGATTAACAGCTATCGGGAAAACTCAGAAAAACTGTCCGAGGTGTGGTGACGATAAGGCAAACGATATACACATGTTTTGGCAATGTTCAAAGTTGTGGGAATATTGGGAGGAGATAGGAAACACTTTAAAGATAATATTTAATGTGAACGTAAAATTGGATCTTTCTATGGTGGTGTTTGGGGTCAGTGAACAGGGTATGAATTATCAAAAATTGTCAGCACATCAGGAGCACCTGTTGTTTGTATTAATACTTTTGGCTAGACGAGAAATTTGTCGTAAATGGGTTGACCCCTTTCCCCCCCGTTCTAAGGATTGGCAAATATCTGTAAATCGAATGTGCATAATGGAACAACGAGGTCCCCTTTCTAGAAGGGATAACTTCTGGATGAACTGGGAAAATGTCTACCAATAGTATATTACTGTTTTGCTGTCTGGTCTCCTCCTCGTGCAACTTAAGTCCAATGATTAGTACTCCCCTTACCCAATACTGGGCGATGCTTTGGTTATGACTAGGTTCCATAGAAAATAGTATATCCTGGTTGATGGCATACGATTGGGAGAATAATAAAACGTAGACCAAACGGGACGACCCAAGGGTTACGTTTCCCCCGTCCGGTACCATTTTTCCTCTACCAAAGCATGGGTGATAATTATGAGGACGAAAAAAAAAAAAAAAAAAAAAAAATACACCCCGTAACGCTGCTTTAGCAAAATGTCACATTTTAAATATCATGGGACAAAACCTCCAAAGTTCCACACTTTCCCTAATGTTACTTACATAGGAATGTGAATAGTAAATCTAACCCTTCCAAAGTCCAACATTTTCTCTGATTTTGCTTACGTCTGATGTTAGAATGGCAATACTAAATCTAATCCCTCTAAAGTCAAATATTTTCCCTATTGTTATTTAGATTGTAGTCAGAATTAAAACTTCCAGAGGTCAACACTTTCCCTACTCCTAGGGAATACTAAATCTAACCTCCTTCAAAGTCCAACACTTTCTCTAGGGTTTTTTAGATGGGAGTGGAAATAGTAAATCTAACCATTCCAAAGTCTAACACTTTCCCTAATTTTACTTACAATGTAGTGGGAATAGCAAATCTAATTCCCCCAAAGTCCAATACTTCCCCTACTGTTATTTAGATGGAAGTGGAATAGTAAAACTAACCCCTCCAAATTTCCACAACCTACTGTTACTTAGATTGGCATGGGAATGGTAAATTTAACCCCTCCAAAGTCAAACACTTTACCTGCATTTACTTACTTTGATGTGGGAATGATAACTCTTCCCCATTTTTGCTGCTTTTGCTCCCATTAGAGTGGGAATAGTAAGTCTAACTCCTTTAAAGTCCAACACTTTCCCTATTTTTACTTACATTGGTGTTAGATTAGTAAATTGTACTCCTAAGTCCTACACTTTTGCTAATGTTGTTTGGTTTCAATTGGTATGTATTTTTTTTATTTTTAACCTTAATGTTTATTTTATGTGAAAAAAGTGCATTTTCTTTTACTTTTTTTTATCCTTGTGATATGTTTTTAGTAACATTTGTTGCTCATTTGTGTTTTAAAGTTATTGTTACTATTTTAAATGTAATATTGTTGAATTATTTAAATATTGTGTTTATATTTGTAAATCATACATATGTGTGAAATTATGAATGTGTGTATTAATATTAATGTTAATGTTTAAATGATGTTTCGTATATTTTTTCTTAGATATGTTCGTTAATTTTTACATTTATTTTATTGTTGATATTTTTAATATAATGTTTTTAAAATTGTTTAATTTTCTTTTATATTGTTTAAAGAATACATTCATGTATGTATGTATAATTACATATATATATATAAATAGCTTTCTATGTATCTGTCTATCTCTAGCTCTGTAATCATATATCTATCTACCTCTCTCTCTCTCTCTCTCTCTCTATTCTCAATGTGTATATGTGATATATATATATATATATATATATATATATATATATATCACATTTCAAAAATCAAGATCATTAGGAGACATGTTGACTGGAAGTGTATTTATGGAAAAGGAGAAATCTACGTGGTTGACTAATAGGAGTCTGGGTTTTTGGACTTGTGTCAATTGGAAAGCATGCAAGTATGGGACTAATATACAGCTTTATGTGACATTTGAGGGAATATCATGTTTGATCACAGAAAGGATCACTTGTGAAACTAAATTTGCGGTAGATGTTCTCCAATGTGAATGTCATAAAAAATACATTAGGAGCACTATTCACAAACTCAATGTTCGTTTCTTGCAACACCTCAGAGTTATTGAAAATCAGGACAGGTTATATCCGATGGCCATGCATTTCTGGGATGTCCATGAAGGGGATTGCAAGAGTTTGGAATTTTATGGTATCAAACATGTCAAAATTGGACCCTAGGAAGGGGGATCGAGCATTTGAACTGAGAAAAGCAGAGTCCAGGAAGATTCTCTCTTTGGTAATGGAGTGACCATGGGGGCATAATCTTGATGCAGAACCGTATGTGCATATATAAGAATGGTCATGGGACCTCCAGAGTATTGGATCAGGCTGTGATTACTATTAATGAGTTCTTTATTTTGGAGTCTCCTGAGTTACTCAATACTAGTATTCATTTGAACATTCAAGTATTAATGGGTGACAGGCTTTTTCTCTTTTCTTTTCTCCCCATTTCCTTGCTCTGTTGCTTAATTATATATATTTGGTGTGGAGATCCTGAAGAATTTAAATTATGTTAATGAGGAGTTCATAGTCTGGTATAAAATTTATGCAAAGGAAGGTTGATCTAATTTGCTGCTATGAGACTGAGCACTTTAATGTGTAGGTAAGAGATTGTACAGACGCCACTAGAGTAGCAACAGGTTTTTTTATTGCAATGTTTTTTTATTGAGTGTATAAGTAATCACACTTGGGAGGTGACATTTTATAATCTGTTGCCCTTTGTCTCCGCCCTCTCAGCTTGGCCACAATCCTACCTCCTACGAGTATTGACATGTTGACTGTACAGTCTGGAAGCAATAGTGAGATCTGGTTAATAGCACAGGGCAACTTATGGTTTTCTATTGCCTTGATAGTAGCCTTTCAAATACTTACAATGGATATATTGTTTAGTATGGATATGTTATGACAATTGAGGCTCAGTATTGCCATCTTACGATATTGCTAATTTGCATATAACGACTAATGTTGCACAGAACATGACACTTTAAATATCTATTAATAGAGAGCTCCTATGAGTGCCATTTAGAGGTATTGCTGATTTGCACAGAAATATTGCTTGTGCACAGAATGTGTCACTTTAACATCTGCTAATAGGGTGCACGCATGATTGATGTCGCACAGCACATGTCACTTTAAAAATCTGCGAACACAGTGCTTTTATGTGTGACATTTCAAGGTATTGTTGATTTGCACATAATTATGAAATTTTTATGTGTCTAACATCTGCCAATAGGGTGTTTAATATTGGATAGCGAAGTGCCTATTTCAGGAGATATGTTGATTAATATTAACACTTCCTTAGCACAACACATGTCATTTTCCAGGTTTCTTTAATTACACCAAATGATGAAGATAGCCCTCCTATAGACAATCCTCATTATTAATTATCTCCCCCCCACACCTGTTCATCGATGTGCTGATTGATTGGGATATGTTTCATACCTTGGGTAGATATAAATGAATAGCTATGATATTCTATTTGATGATTTGAATTTAGTGCATTTTTCTGCCTAGGGGACTGCATTAAGACTATGGGATCAGCAATGTTGCACATTTGCATATTATGTTGATCATTATGTGGTGTATGGGGGATAAATACGAAATGTCAATAGTAACTGTGGGACGAATTTCTTTGAAGAAGAGGAATATTGTTTAAAAGCTGTGTCTTTGAGATTTTATTGAATAGAACTCTGAATAATTGTATTATTTGTATTATATATCTATTATGCATACTCTTTGAGAAGAAAATTATCTATTGGTACGTGGAGATATGCACAATGGCATACTATGTGATTATACTTTAGGAGTATTTTGTCATTTAAAGATGGTGCTCATTTTTTATTAGGAGATTAGGCATTGCGATGTATAGGCTGGGGTATAGGGAAAGAAATGATGGTTGGCATATTTATATCGAGATGTTTTTGATGTGGTGGATTGTCCAGTGGAAGGGGTCTAGCCGAAACACATTGGTGTCCGGTTATGGGTGGAGCACTCTTGCATAAATAAATGGATGAATTATTCCTGTATTATACAGTTGCCTATTTACGATGCCTTAATGCTGTGAGCCTTTGCTTTGGTGTGGCTGCTTATGTTGGGAGGACTTTCATCGACTTGGTGATACTGGAAGATGAAGGATTACAAGAAAACAACAGCCAGCCAGGGCAAAAAGCTGGATCCCAAAGGATGCAATGAGTCACAAGAAAATGTAATATCCAAGAAAGAAGTGACTCAAACAGATGATCTCACCAAAGAACAACAATATATTTCTACTACAACGTTTCAGCTTCCGCCTTCCTCAGGTAGTACACGATGGTTTGCTCAGTGGCTGCACAGCAGACACTGCTGGATTTTCAAAAAACATCATGAGTGAAGATTCCAATTGGAGTGTGAAATCAATGCAGTCATGAGAACTTTTCAGACCTGCAGAAATCAAGTGGTATTGTCAGTGATATTCAGTCCATCTGGGAGCAGTGATTTTAAACAGTACATCCAGAAATGTTCTCTGATGTCCAGTAGTTCTTCCTTTAAAACATGTTCCACAGGGAAAATCTTCAAATCTGATAGTAAATGGTTCACAAGGTTAAAACAATTGGCTACAGGATGGTCAAGTTTCTTGCTAGTTATTGCCGATTTGTGGTTCCTGAATCGTGTACGGAGGTTATTCACTGTTTGGCCTACATATTGTTTTTTACAGCTTTGACGTTGGCACTCAATCACATAAATAATGCATGTTGAGCGACATGTTAGAGTGGGAATCAAACACAGATGAAGAGAAAGAGTATTGTAATTACGAAGGATAGAGGCCTGCTGCTACATTGATTTGGATACTAAGAACCCAATGGCCTGAATGTTGATGAGGAATTGTTTGTGTATTTAAATGAAGCCGGTTGTAATTTTGACTGTAGCACAGTACGGCCCATTTTTCTGATAAGCTTCTTTGTGTAATGTAATCTGTTGGTAGTAGTGGTTTTAATTATTCTATTTTTTCTTAGACCTGTGGCACCCTAATGGTCCTCCAATGATGGCTTAATTTTGGGTCTTGTATGAAGAATTAATCTACCCTTTTGTCCCAAAGGTTATAGTTTCTTCAGGAATTATTATTTTCTTGTGTAGGACCACAGTTGAATTATATTTGGTTTACAATAGATGTAACTATTCTATTCTAAGATGGCTGACGATTTACACTACAATGCTAATATGCTAAAAACACAGCCCTCTTTCTATCATGGAGGTTTGAATGTTTAGGGTTCAATGTTTAAACTGTGTCTCTTTGATGCTAGTGTGATCAAGGCTGGTGGGCTGAAACCCGTTAAAAGAGTTGGGGTTCATTTCAAGAATAAAAGACTTATTGCAGAGCCCTGAGTGTGCATTTTTACCTCAAATGGAAGCCTACCTTTGGAATATAAATAATTCATATATATATATATATATATATATATATATATATATATATATATATATATATATATTATAAATATATATGTCACTATATATATGTATATATACATATATATGTCACTATATATATGTATATAAATGTCACTTTCTAGTTAGCTCGGTGTGGATGGCACTGTGCCAATCCTATGCCTAAAAACCTTGCCAAAAAAACAGTCATTTGAAGTGAGCAAATCTAGAGTGTCACTGGTGTTGCAGGGTGCTCCTTACAGGAGCTGCTCTCCACCTAAACTTGGGAACTACCCAGCATTCTCTCTTCTGTTTTGCATAATTTATGCATCGCTCTAACCATGAAAAGGTTTTGTTTTGGCTTATAGTGGGTGCTCCCTTGTGCCCGGACAAAGCTAAATCTCTCTGAAGAGATGTAATGACAGCGAAACACCTGTCAGGGGATGCTTTTGCCCATTCCAGATTGGCTTGGATCGTATTTTAACAGTCCAAAGCTGTAATACTATGCAAGGAGTGGTGAAAGGCTTTTTTCCGTTTTACAGCTTGGCAAGAATGGCACTGGGACAATCCAATGCTTAAAGATTTTGCTGTACAAATCGCAAAAGACTTTGCCACTTTCTAGCTCAGCATGGATGGCACTGTGCCAATCCTATGCTTAAAAGCTTTGCCAGAAAAACAGACATTTGAGGTGAGCAAGTCTAGAGTGTCGCTGGTGTTGCAGGGTGATCCTTACTGGACCTGTTCTCCACCTAAACTTTGGAACTACTCAGAGTTTTCTCTTTTGTTTTGCATAATTTATGCATCACTCTAATCCGGAAGAGGTTTTGTTTTGACTTATACTGGGTGCTCCCTTGTGTCTGGACAAAGCTAAACCTCTCTGCAGAGATGTAATGATATTGAATCACGTGTCAGATCTTGCTTTTGCTGATTCCAGATTGGCTTGAATGATATTTTACAGGCCAAAGCTGTAATTGGAGTAGTGAAAGGACTTTTTCATTTTACATCTCAGCAAGAATTGCACTGGGCCAGTCCTATGTTTAAAGATTTAGCTGTACAAATGGCAAAAGACTTTGACCCAGTTTTATGAGAAAATGACAGAGCGCAACGCTGTACCAAATTTGTCAGCAGCACGCTCTGTCATTTTCAAAATGCAGGGATGCAGTATATTTAACAGAATAAGCCTCACTCCTGTGTTGCCCCTTGCACCGGTGCTAAATGTGCTGCAGAGCACCAAAGCAGCCACAATTGCACCATTGTGTAAGGATGGCTGCGCTGCAGGAGAGATTGTTTTTGTGCAAGAAGGGACACTTTCCTGCACAAAAACTATCTTCTATTGCATTTTTCTCATTCTATGTGTGCTGCAGTTTGCAGCACACATAGAAAAAGTGACAAAAGAGCAGAATTAAGAGCATTTCTCCTTGCTTTGCATGCTAGCGCCACCCCCGGGGAGCGTTAGATTTTGGTGCTGCCTCACCTTTAAGAAAACTCGTAAATCTGTGGCAGTGTCAAAATGAAATGGGTGTTGCAGTGGCATGCACACAGCAACACCCATTGCACACCCCTTCCACTTAAAGAGCTGCATGTGAAGAAGCCATATTTACAAGGTGGCATTAAGCCACAAAAGGGGCTTAACCTCACATTGTAAATACGGCGCAGTGCATAGCGCCACGGAGCGTCACTGAAGGTAAGCAAATCTAGAGTGTTAACAGTGTTGCAGGGTGCTTCTTACTGGAGCTGTTCCCCACCTAAACTTGGGAACTACCCAAAGTTCTCTCTTCTGTTTTGCATAATTTATGCATCACTCTAACCCTGAAATGTTTTTTTTTTTACTTAGACTGGGTGCTCCTTTGTGTCTGGACACAGCTAAACCTCTCTGAAGCGATGTAATGACATTGAAACACATGTCAGGGGTTGCTTTTGTTCATTCCAGGTTGGCCTGGATGGTGTTCTACCAGTCCAAAGCTGTAATATTGTGCCTGGAGTAGTGAAAGGCCTTTGTCATTTTACAGCTTGGAAAGGATGGCACTGGGCCAATCCTATGCTTAAAGATTTTGCTGTAGAATTGGCAAAAGACTTTGTTGCTTTTTTGGCTTGGTGTGGTTGGCACTGTGCCAATCCTATGCTCAAAAGCTGTGCTAGAAAAACAGATATTTTTGGTGAGCAAATCTAGAGTGTCACTGTAGTTGCAGGGTGCTCCTTGCTGGAGCTGCTCTCCACCTAAACTTGTTGGGAACTATCCGGAGTTCTCTCTTTTGTGCAAAGCAAAAGAGAGAACTCCGGATATCTATACATATATATATAGTAGCTTACTAATCCTTTCTTTTGCCGGTATTCCGTTCCACAGTATTTTTTACTCAATATTTTGGAAGTTTACATGCAAAGTATGTAAACTTGATATTTCTGTCGACAAGATTTGCGACACACTATTCTGGTATCACAGTATTGTTATCCATAGTCTGTCATACAGCCTCTCTGCTCCAAAATGTTGGTATGTCTGCAAAATGTATTTAATGTGTAATAATCTAGAGAGAGGGTTCATATACAGACAAACCATATAGGGTCAGGCTTCTGTTGTAAGTCAGGACTCTTTGCTGGATGTAGTTTAAAGTCAGAAACCAGAAAAAGAGAAGCTGTGGATCAAAGTCCCCATGCCTAGTAAAATGGACATGGAAACCAAACTGCGTTAACTCTTTTGAGGAAAATCACCATGAGAGCCATGTACTGTGCCCTCACGGAGGAATCCATTTATACCACATATGTTAGTTTTGACTACCACTGCACTGGGATGACTGGAAACAATCTAAAGTGCTGAAAATTAAGTTATAAAATACGATTTAAGTATTAACCCCAATACTGTAAAAAGGAAACAAGACTACCACACAAGTGGAAATGAAGGTCAGGTCTGTTTAGTATCAAAACATTTGAAAAGGTGAACAAAACATCCCATAATTCTGAAAAACAGTTCCTTGCAAATCAAATATCAGGAAAAAAATGAGAAGTCGTGAGAAAGAGAGCTAATCAAGAATCTAGGATCCTGGTAGTTCACTTTCTTTTTCTACAACATCCCTGAACCGGAAGCTGAAGATTAGAGGAGGAAGAAGTCGTAAGAAGGATTGAAGGAGGAGGAGAATTCAAGCTGGGGTTGAGTCGCATGGTAAAGTAGTATGGAATAAGGGGAAAGGAGTGAAAAGGGTTCAGAATTAACAAATCTACAAAAGGGGTTGGTTAAAACGGGGGCACAGAAGGAAGAATTTAGAACCTTATCCTCAGTGAACCTGATGACGTTGCTAGCACTATCAGTTACAAAACAGGCAGTTAACTGCTACAATATATCTCTTGTGCCAAACAGGCACGAGTCAAATCTTGAAGGAAGACTAAATCTAATCTTAACTGTTCTGCAACAGATACCAGGCCATTTATACCTCATCTACTTGTTTAAAGCTTCCTGTACCCTTTATTGATGACATAACTACACTTTCACAATTGCTTTACTAACATTCTTGCTTTCTCAAATGTACTTGAAAATGTACCATTTGCCCACTCTTTTTTCAAAATGTTCTCAGGGGAGAAACCTTCCTAGAAGGCTTGGGTTTGATTGCTATGCACGCTCGCCACCAGCTACTCGTCCAGAACTTTTACGCCCTACCACTTTAAAATCTCACCAGCTCGGGCGTGGCCAAGATGGCGGCGTGAACGGATGTGTCTGGGAGCGCTCTGCCGCCTGGGCCTGGAAAAACGGCATAGCGGCCCCGGAATGCTTCGGAGCGCTGTTGCGACCCGGGGGGCCGAGTGGAGTGGTCCGGCACTGGGGCGGAACCAGGCGAGGAGCTGCACCTGACCGGGCCGTCGGAGAGGCTCGAGAAACACGTGGGCCGTGCTTACTGACGGGGGCCGAGCCTCCGGCCCCCACGCAGCAAGGTGAGATCCCGACGAGAGGATTTGGGTCCCGCAGCGCTGACGAGGAGCGGGCCGGCCGGCCTGAGGACTAGGATCCGGTGGCACAGACGGGGCCGCGGAGGTAATTGGACGGGGCGGGGTATAGTTCGCAAGGCTGCGTCGCGCGGCTCCGGCCCCCCGGACCTCAGAAATGCTGATGGCCCAGGATGTGGGCCCCTGGAGGACCTGAAGAGGAGGGGCGGGGAACGCTGGGCCATCCTGCCCCTTTTGAAAACTGATTGCCCGCGGCCCGGTGACAGAGAGTGCAGCGCAGCGGGAGGCGAGAGCTTGGCGTGTTCAATCGCCCCGTGGTGGTGCGCAGTATTGGAGCGCGTCAGAGGGGGCTGCCCTTCCATGGGAGTCGGAGTGGCAACTCCACCGTGAGCTCCTGGGGGCGATGGCCTCCTCAAAACCAAAGAGAGATCAGTCAGTCCGGGAGATGCTGACTAGATCCCACCCATCACAGGGCAAACACGTCGACGCTGCCGCCCAAACACAGGGGCTTGCAGAAAAGGGAGATGCGGAGGACGACGGGGCAGCACCGGTTACAAAGGGATTCCTCACCTCCTTATTTAACTCTCTGAGGACGGATCTTCAGGAGCTACGAAAGGATTTCTCTCAGGAGATGCGTGAGCTACGCGCTGATCTCACCTCGTTAGGGGAAAGAGTGTCCAGTATAGAGAACAATGAGATATCCAGAGGTGATGAAGTCGAACAACTTGAACAGGAGATCATTCGCCTGCGCGAACAACAGGAGCAACTGCAGATCACGACCGAGGATCTAGAAAATCATCCCCGTCGCCACAATAAACGCATTAGAGGGGTTCCTCATGGGGCTGAAGGAGAAGACATCAGAGAGTATGCTACGGCTTTGTTTTGCTCACTCCTGGGCTCAGAAAGTAAGCTGGAGATCATATTGGACCGGGTCCACAGGGCGTGCCGACCAGGAGGCACTGGAATGCGCCCTCCCGACATCCTAGCGTGTGTCCACAATTTTATGACCAAAGAAGATATCCTCCAAAAGGCGCGGAATCTACCCCAGATCCAGTTTAGGGGGCACACCTTGCTGTTCTATCAGGACCCCTCTCTGCTTACACTGCAGAGGTGTAGGGAACTCAAGCACATCACAGACTACCTCCGGGCCAACTCCACACCTTACAATTGGGGTCACCCCTTCTGACTTATATTCCGATGGTGGGACCAGACACGACAGGTGAAATCACTGCACGAGGCCTGACGGATCCCAAACCTGGAGGAGACAGAGCAAAGGGCATTGTCCCCTGGGGGGCCCCCCGAAAGTCACTCTGGATGGCGATGAAAGGAACGGAAACAGAGACCGCCGTGGCAGTCTTCCATGGAGAGAGCTCTTGAGAGACAATCTGTTTTGAACAGCATTGCTGCCAGCGTTGGCCCATAGCCACCGTCCGCTGCCAGAAGCTGATGGGGCCACCCTGGGAGCCCAGAGTTGACGGGTGCTGGACTGGGCCCGGGCGGCGGGGCCTCTGGACGTCGCACTAGGACTTTGTGAGATATCCCCGACCCATGCTCGAAACCTTGCTTTCTCTGGGACTTCCTATAGAGGACTTAACCGTTGTTAGATGAGCACCTGTTGTGCCGTTTGGTTAGTAACAAAATGCTCCCCCGCAAGAATCACCTCATGGTGCATAGGCCTATAACCCTCCCACGTGCACACTCCATCAAGGGCTGCCCTCGGGCCCAGCTTACTCACAGAGCTTGGATGCCACAGCTTTATACCTCGCATTTATTCACTTGACATTTAAGTGCCTAAGCCTCAATGTCCAAGGCCTTAATAATCCCTCTAAAAGACTGGCGATCCTCTCTTATCTTGAGCGGTCAGAAAGCCATATATGGCTACTACAAGAGACACACCTGCTGGCCAAAGACACTTATCGAATGCGCTCCAAATGGTTTCACCAACAGTACTTGTCTTCAGCTCCCTCTAAACATGGGGGGGGTGGCGATTTTGGTTTCTAAAACATTCCTTGGGGAATTCACTGCCAAGATTCATGAGATTAAGGGCAGATATCTGGCCTACAGAGTGCGAATAGACTCATTCCATTTCACAATAGCTAACATTTATGCACCTAATACACAGCAAGATGCATTCATGAAACAGGCTCTATCTTCGACGCTCATCACCCCCGACAGAGCTATACTCGTAGGGGGTGACTTCAACCTTGTTATGGACAATGAACTAGACCGGTCAGGGCAACGACATGGGCAGACAGGGGCTCTTACTCCTGCAGGTCTGCAGTGGCTTGCAGACTGCGACATAGATGATATCTGGCGGAAGGCTCATCCGAACCTTCGAGACTATTCGTTTTACTTGGCTGCCACAAAGACTTATACATGCATAGATTATTTTCTGGCCTCTTCTGAGTTCCGATCTCGGGTCCAAGAGACTACAATAGAGCCCCGAGCTATAGTGGACCATGCTCCTATAACTTTGACCTTTTCAACCTCAACCGAGCCCCGGGTCCTGGCTGGAGTTTTCGGGACACGATCTTGCAGTCTCGGGGTGTCGTAGACGCAGTACGACAGATGATCACAGATTACCTTAGCCAAAATGATGATGGGCTTGCCCATCTGGAGACGCTCTGGGAGGCACTCAAGGTGGTAGTACGCAGAGAGGTGATTTCGATCTCGACAAAAGAAAACAAGGCCCGGAGAGAACAGAGAGCGTTGTTGGAGCAGAGGGTGGCGGTACTGGAGCGCTCCCACAAACACACGGGAGCTCCAAGAGTCTGGAGGGAACTAGAGAAAATTCGCCTCCAACTGAAAAGATTAGACTGGGATCGGGCCGAGTATGCTATAGCACATCTCAAACATAAATACTACATTGGGGGCAATCGCTGCGGGAAACTTCTTGTCCACAAATTAAGGGCACAACGCCACGCTAATACCATCAAGATGGTGCGCTCCCCCTCCCCAGGTGAGGCGCGCACTGATACGCAAATTGCGGAAGCATTTTCCAAATTCTACAGGGAGCTATATGCAGCAGACACTGCGATCGCCCTCGATCCCTCTGCGTACCTCGCTGACTGCCCAATCACACCACTCTCGGAAAAGGATGCAGCTCTCCTTGACAAACCAATACGGATAGAAGTGATTTCGGCTATTTCCCGTCGTAAGATCGGGAAGTCGTCAGGACCGGATGGCTACACCCCCCTTTTCTATAAAACGTTCTGTCCTGAGCTAGCCCCAATTCTCACATAACTCTTCAACTCTTTCACAGAGACCAAAACTCTTGCTTCCAGCATGCTAGATGTGATCATCACTGTAATTCACAAACCCGGGAAGGACATGGAGGAATGTGGATCGTACCGACCCATCTCCCTTCTAAACATAGATGCCAAGCTGTTCACTAACACACTAGCACAACGCCTCAACCCTTATTTGCCCGGGCTTATTGACCCAGATCAGGTGGGTTTTATACCCTTTCGACAATGTGGAGACAACACGAATCGACTCTTACATCTTATAGACAAAACGCACAGATCACGCAGTGAGGTACTCCTCCTTACTATTGACGCGGAGAAGGCGTTTGACAGGGTGCATTGGCCCTATCTCTTCCAGGTGTTGGAGCGCTTCGGGGTCGGACCGATGCTCCTGACTTGGATAAAATGTGTTTATCAAGAACCCAAGCAGCGGTCTGAGTCAACGGCACGTTGTCATTGCAATTTCCGATAAGGCGAGGAACGAGACAGGGCTGTCCGCTTTCCCCGCTCCTATTCGCTCTCTACATGGAGCCCCTAGCACAAAGACTGCGAACCAATCCCCTTATAACAGGCATAACATTTGGGGGCAACTACCACCTTATTAGTCTCTATGCTGGTGATGTGATCCTTACTCTGTCAGAGCCCATGGTCTCACTTCCAGCGCTCACTGGCGATTTGCACACATTCGGTTCCACTTCAGGCTTCAAAGTAAATGCACAGAAATCTCAAATTCTGAACCTGTTGGTCCTTCTTGAACACGAGGAGGAACTGCACTCTACACTGTGGAGAAGAGTGGCACAATGGTTAGAGCGGCAGACCCTGATGCAGAGATCTGGCCTGGGACCAGGGTTCAATTCCCACCGTGGTGGCTCTTGGGCTCAATTTCCTTGGACCAGATAATTCTCGCCTCAGTGCCTAATCTAATTAATGGCTCCCACTCTGTAACTCTGGGCAATAGCTTGCTTAATCTGCACAATGGCCCTCACAGCCCTTGGATGCTTGGCTTCACCCTGGAGCTGTCCATGAGTGGGTGCCTCACAGGGAAAAGCCACAGCGGTATGCGTACAGCGCCTTGAGACCCTAATGGGTGAGTAGTGTGCTATACAAGCGAAGTTTACAGATTCCCCTTTATCTGGACATCCTTACACATCCTGTACCTTGGTATTGACCTAGCAACGACAGCCACAAAAACAGCCCATATGAACTATGCTATCCTTTCCAAGGTGGTACTAAATGACTTAGACAACATGGGGAAAACATAAACTTTCTTGGTTCGGCAGAATTGCTGCAATAAAAATGACAATCCTGCTGCACATACTCTATCTATTCCAAACACTCCCCCTTGCCCCACCACCTAACACCATAGCTACGCTTCAGATGGCAATATTAAAATGTATATGGGACTGGAAACCTGCACGCATCTCGCGCCACACACTATACCTCCCTAAGGTGGAGGGGGGCTGGCAGTCCCATGCCTCTTGAAGTACTATCAAGCGGCTGGGTTACGTTTCATGCTGAAGTGGAGCCGCCCGTTAACCGAGAAACACCGGTGCTTCATGGACCAAGCTGTTGCAGGGTCCCATATTTGGAAGGAACCCTGGCTGCGGCGCAGACATAGAGCAACACGGTTATATTTTACACCCATCACTGGCACGACTCTCCAGGTATGGGACGCAGTGGCGACAAGAACCGGCCTGATGTCCTTTTCCTTCCCTATGACTCTAATTTGCGCAAATCCTGACTTCACTCCTGGCCTGAAATCCGAGGACTTTCAGCGATGGCATGATGGGGGTTGTAGAAGGGTGGGAAGTCTATTCGACACAGATGGCATTATACCCTTCGATCGCCTAAAAGAGGCATATGGGCTAACGGAGGTAGACAGATTGACATATTACCAGGTCAGACACTGAGTGCTCCAACCAACGGTCAAACCCCTTGTAGCTAG
The DNA here is from genome assembly GCF_031143425.1 of Pleurodeles waltl. Taxonomy (NCBI): domain Eukaryota; kingdom Metazoa; phylum Chordata; class Amphibia; order Caudata; family Salamandridae; genus Pleurodeles; species Pleurodeles waltl. The sequence goes on from NC_090446.1 coordinate 300,309,047, forward strand.
AACACTCACAGCATTTGAGAAATGGTTACTGACTAAAAAAGATGACAAGCGGCTGATTTCTGAAATCCATAAGCATCTTCAAGCAGCCACACCATTCCCCAAAACTAAAGGGCAGAGAAGGTGGGAAGGTGACTTGAAGAGGGGCCTAACAGAAGAGGAGTGGGAAGGAATACACTATAGGGCACATCATACAGCTCACAACATATCAGGGGCCGAAACAGCCTATAAGATAGCAACATATTGGTACTATACCCCTGCGAGAATACATGCGTGGGATCCCACTAAATCTGAGCTTTGCTAGAGGGGGTGTGGAAATCCGGGCACACTCATACACCTGCTATAGCACTGTCCCAAGCTGAAAAAACACTGGAGTAACATCCTTGATGAAACACACAGATTCCCAGATTTCCAACATACACTATTCTTGGCCTGCCCAACCCTCTCAACTTCCCCCTCTGCTCCCTGAGAGGATGGCAGATTGCCCTTGCCCTCAACGCGGCGCACCAGACGATTCTAGCCCTGCGGGGCATGGACAAGATTCCGAGCTACACCTCATGGCTCCATAAACTCTGGCTCATTCTAGCGATGGGGAAATTATCGCTGGCGGATGGAAACCGAGCAGAGGAAATGGCTGCATTGTGGGGACCCTTTATATAGATTCTGTCCACTGAATTTAATGAACTTACTTGCCCTGCATACTTAAAGACCCTGCGTCTGCTGCAGGACAGGTGATCCTCACATGAACAGCCAAACTCTTCAGTTTGGGTTATGGATCCTGGGGGTTAGCAGACAACTGGGCTGGATGCCGTGGGGGTGGAAAGTAAAGGAATTACGGCGTGGCGACGGGGGGAGTTACTTCATCTTTTTTTTTTTTTTTTTTTTTGCTAGTTCTTGTTGATTGTTGATTGTTGACTGTCTGGAATACTGCACATGAGATACAGACTATAGCAGCACTCTCTGCTGAAATCCTTCTTAGATTGTATGAAAGAAGAGCCACCAACGCTGTCGGCCTGTAAGGTTGTAGGCGCATAGCTGTGTACCTTGTTTCTTTTTCTTTTCCTTAATCCAAATATCAATAAACAGATTTGATCCATAAAATCTCACCATCCGCCACTGGTGCCAAGATCCGCAGACACAAACTTAGGTCAGGTCTTACATTCGGGGCAGGTCTCTAGACAAAGGGTAGATTGCAGCCTGAAAGATAATAAGGGGTTAGTTGCAAGGCATATCTTATCTGGCTGCTTTAAGAGGAAGCCAAATTGCCTTAGCTCTGTTGCAGTATAGCATAATCTTCTGTAACATACAATGTGACTTCAGAGGCCACCAATCGTACCACAATTGGCCTCGCCTTTTGGCTTTGCTAATGCAGACCTATTGGCTATGCCAGGGATTTTGCTAATAGTGTTTAGTATTGGCAACAAGAGAAATAAGGGATTTTTTCCAATGAGGAACAACATTGGCAAAAAAGTGCAATGCAGTGACATACACATATGCATGCATAATCACAAGTGCGCACATAATGTATTGTGACGTATGGGCTACTGGGTGATAATGTATACATGTGCATGGGTCGCCACATGTGACATGGACACCATTTAATTTTTAAATTTAGGCCCTGATTTATACTTTTTGGTGCAAAACTGCACTAACGCAGTTTTGCAACAAAACGTTTAGCACCAGCTTGCACCATTTCTGTGCTCCACCCGGACACCATATTTATGGAATGGTGCAAGCCGGTGCAAAGGGTAGGCTAGCATTTAAAAAAATGACGTTAGTCGGGGGGCTGGCAGTATGGAAGAAGGGGGTTTTGAACCAAAAAATGACGCTAGGCAGGTTAGAGTAAAAAAAATGACTCTAACCTGCCTAGAGTCATTTTCTGAAGCAAAACCGTCCATACCACATGACTGTCTTAGAAAAGACCGGAGTCATGCCCACCACCCCAATGGCCAGCACAGGGGTCCAGGGTCCCCTGGGCAGGCCATTGCACCCAGTGCCATGTAGGGGCCCCATTTCAGGGCCCCAATGGCACTTAAAAAATAAATAAAAACCTACCTTTACTTACCTGGGATGGGGTCCCCCATCCTCTGCTGTCCCTCTGGTGTGGGTCTGCTGTCCCTCTGTTGTGGGTGGGGGTGTCCCTGGGGCCTGGGGAGGGCACCTCTGGGCTTATTCCATGGTGTTCCACCATGGAAATAGGCCCACAGGTCTCCTAATGCCTGCCCTGACCCAGGCATTAACAAATGGTGCAAAGAATGCTTTGCATCATTTTTTGACCCCTCCTCCCTCCAGTGCGTGATTTTAGCACGGGGGGATAAATATGGCGCTAAGGCCATAAAGTCATTTTTTGCACGGGAATGCCTACTTTGCATTTCATTGATGCAAAGTAGGTTTCCACGTCCAAAAAATGACTTTAACCCAATAGATTTGCTGCTAGACGGGTCCAGCGCCGAAGTATAAATATGGAGTTCGAAGAAACAAAAAATTGGCAGCGGGTTCAAAAACAAGAAAAAGGAAGGACATGCACCTATTCCTATCGCCAGCTTGTGTATCAATCAATCAATCAATCAATCACAACATTTGTAAAGCGCACTACGTACCCGTTAGGGTTTCAAGGTGCTGAAAAAGGGGGGAGGGTGCTGCTACTGGTCGAAGAGCCAGGTCTTAAGAAGTCTCCTGAAGGTGAGAAGGTCCTGGGTCTGTCGCAGGGAGGTCGGGAGGGTGTTCCAGGTCTTGGCGGCAAGGTAGGAGAAGGATCTGCCACCGGAGGTCTTGCGCTGGATGCGGGGAACGATGGCGAGGGCGAGGTTGGCAGAGCGGAGTTGGCGGGTGGGGGCGTAGAAGTTGAGTCTGTAGTTCAGGTAGGCTGGTCAGGCGTTGTGGAGTGCCTTGTGAGCGTGGGTGAGGAGCTTGAAGGTGATCCTCTTGTCCACGGGGAGCCAGTGGAGGTCTCTCAGTTGGTGGGAGATGTGGCAGCGGCGGGGTACGTCGAGGACCAGTCGGGCGGAGGCGTTTTGGATGCGTTGGAGGCGTCGGATGTCTTTTTCTGGGATGCCTGAGTAGAGTGCGATGCCGTAGTCTAGTCTGCTGCTGACGAGGGCCTGGGTAACTGTTCTTCTGGTTTCCGTCGGGATCCATTTGTAGATTCTACGGAGCACGCGGAGGGTGTTGTAGCAGGAGGAGGAAACTGCGTTGACCTGTTTGGACATGGTGAGGGCGGAGTCGAGGACGAAACCCAGGTTGCATGCGTGGTTGGCTGGACTTCATTCCCTCGTGGAGGTTGGCTTTGGTGGTGTGTGGGTCTTTGGTGAGAGAGGAAGAGCTGGATGTTGTCGACGTAAGAGAGAATGTTGAGGTTGTGCTGACGGGCCAGTTGTGCGAGGGGGGCCATGTAGATGTTGAACAGCGTCGGGCTCAGTGAGGAGCCTTGGGGTACGCCGCAGATGATGTTGGTGGCTTCGGAGCGGAAGGGTGGGAGGCGGACTCTCTGGGTTCTGCCAGAGAGGAATGAGGAGATCCAGTTGAGGGCTTTTTCTTGTATTCCGGCTTCGTGGAGGAGTGTTAATAGGATGCGATGGCAGACCGTGTCGAAGGCTGCGGATAGGTCCAGGAGGATGAGGGCTGATGTTTCGCCGTTGTCCATTTGCTGTCTGATGTCATCTGTGGCGGCGAGGAGTGCTGTCTCGGTGCTGTGGTTGCGTCTGAAACCGGACTGGGAGGAGTCCAGGATAGAGTTGTCCTCGAGGTGGTGGGTAAGCTGAGCGTTGACGATCTTCTCGGTGACCTTCGCCGGGAAAGGGAGCAGGGAGATCGGTCGGAAGTTTTTGAGGTCGTTGGGGTCTGCCTTGGGCTTCTTAAGGAGGGCGTGGATTTCGGCGTGCTTCCAGCTTTCCGGGAAAGTTGCGGTTTCGAAGGATAAGTTGATGACCTTTCAAAGTTGTAGGGCGATGGTAGAGTCGGCTTTGTTGTAAACGTGGTGGGGGCATGGGTCCGAAGGGGATCCTGAGTAGATGGAGTTCATGATCCTGCGTGTTTCAGTGTCATCTACGTAGGTCCAGGTGGTCAGGCGGTTGGTGCAGGTGGAGTTTCCGGGGGTGGGGTCTGACGGAGGCGTGGTGTTAAGGCTGTCGTGGATGTCGGTGATCTTTTGATAGAAAAAGGTGGACAGGGCGTCGCAGAGTTCTCGGGATGGTGGGATGTCGTTGACGTTGGTGCTGGGGTTGGAGAGCTCTTTCACGATGCAGAAGAGTTCTTTGCTGTCGTGTGCGTTGTTGTTCAGGCGTTCTGTGAAGTGGGATCGTTTGGCGAGTCTGATTAGCTGGTGGTGCTTGCGGGTGGCCTCCTTGTGGGCTGACAGGCTGTCGGGTGTGTGTTCGAGGAGCCATTTCTTCTTTAGTTTCTGGCAGACGCGTTTGGAGGTTAGGAGTTCGTCAGTGAACCAGGCGACTTTTTTTCTTTCTTGGTTGTTTGTGGACCTCTTGAGTGGTGCGAGGGTGTTGGCGCAGTCGTTGATCCACCGTCGTAGGTTGAGTGCGGCGGTGTCTGGGTCAGTGGAGTCGGTGGGTGGGTTCTGAGTGAGGGTGCTGGTCAGCTGGTCATCGGTGACTTTGCTCCAGCGACGGTGTGGTGGTTGTTGGGTGCGGTGGTGCTCGGTGTGCTTCTTGAATGTGAAGTGGATGCAGTGGTAGTTGGTCCAGTGAAGTTCAGTGGTGTGGTTAAAGGTGACCTGGTTGCTTGCGGAGAAGATCGGGTCAAGCGTGTGGCCGGCGGTGTGGGTGGGTGTGTTGACCAGTTGTCTGAGGCCGAGGTTGGAGAGGTTGTCAATCAGAGATGCGGTGTTGGCGTCGTTGTTGTTCTCCAAGTGGAAATTGAGGTCTCCAAGGAGGATGTTGTCCGTAGAAGGGAGCGCGTGGGTGCTCGTGAGGTCGGCGATGGAGTCGCTGAAGGGTGCTCGTGGTCCTGGGAGTCTGTAGATGAGCGTTCCCCTGAGAGTGGTGTTGGGGTCAGTGTGGATCCGGAAGTGTAGGTGTTCGGCGGTCTTGAGGGTGTCGTCCGTGTGGGTGTGAATTTTGAGGGTGGATTTGTGGGCGATGGCTATTCCTCCTCCGATTCCGTTGGGGTGATCCCTTCTGATGATCTTGTAGCCATCTGGGATGGCTATGGCGATGTCAGGTGCTGAGGAGTCGTTCCACCAGGTCTCGGTCAGGAAGGCAACGTCTGGGGAGGTGGTGTCGAGCAGGTCCCAGAGCTCGATGGCGTGCTTGAGTGCGGAGCGTGTGTTGAGGAGTATGCAGTGGAGGTGGTTTGTGCCGGTTGTTGCAGGTTTCCTTGTTCTGTCGCAGGTGAAGTTGCAGGCGCGGCAGGAAAGGGTCCTTTGGTGTACTTTGGTGAGGCCTGGTAGCATGCTGTGGAGCAGCCGGGGTTGAGGGCGATGAGCTGGTTGGCCGAGTAGCGGCGTCTGGTGGTGCGGGGGTCGTGCGGACCAGGGGGGGAGGCGCTGGGCACGGTCCAGGCACGGACGGGCGGCGCGCCCGCTGCGCAGACGCGCAGCGCCAGCCATTAAGAAGGGAGGGGGGAGGGAGGAGCAGCTGGGAGGCGGGAGGGAGCGGCAAATGGGGGGGTGAGGGGGGCGGGGCCACAGGGTGGCAACGGCTGGGAAACGCGGCTAAGGGGAGCGCACAAGGGGCAAAAAGGAGTCACAAAACAGTCAAAAAAGCACAAATGGAAGCAAATGGAGCAAAAAGGCACAATAAAGCAAGGCACAGAATAGAGTCACAAATACGGTGAAAACGGCACAATGCACACGAGTCTAGCGACGCTTACCAGAACCCACTAGACACCAGGGATGAGGTGCAGGTGGATGCCTGCGGGTGGAGGAGGGCCTCGAACACGCTAGCAGCAGCGTGCGCCGGGGTCAGGGACACGGACACAGCAAGGTGGTGCTGCGGACGTGGGGGAGCGAGCTCTTGACCGAAATCAGGTCAGAGGTCGCTCTCCCTCGACGCGCAGCGCCAGCCATTAAGAAGGGAGGGGGAGGGAGGAGCAGCTGGGAGGCGGGAGGGAGCGGCAAATGGGGGCGCGAGGGGGGCGGGGCCGCAGGGAGGCAGCGGCTGGGAAACGCGGCTAAGGGGAGCGCACAAGGGGCAAAAAGGAGTCACAAAACAGTCAAAAAAGCACAAATGGAAGCAAATGGAGCAAAAAGGCACAATAAAGCAAGGCACAGAATACAGTCACAAATACGGTGAAAACGGCACAATGCACACAAGTCTAGCAACGCTTACCAGAAGCCCACTAGACACCAGGGATGAGGCGCAGGTGGATGCCTGCGGGTGGAGGAGGGCCTCGAACACGCTAGCAGCAGCGTGGGCGGGGGTCAGGGACACGGACACAGCAAGGTGGTGCTGCGGACGTGGGGGAGCGAGCTCTTGACCGAAATCAGGTCAGAGGTCGCTCACCCTCGACGCGCAGCGCCAGCCATTAAGAAGAGAGGGGGGAGGGAGGAGCAGCTGGGAGGCGGGAGGGAGCGGCAAATGGGGGGCGCGAGGGGGGCAACAAAGAATGTTAATGATGGATTGTGTGCACTGATCACAGTACCTGCTGCCAAGGTACTACCTCATAGGGGTTTCAATAATAGAAATTTTGAACGTGCACCACAAAGAGCAAAACAATTGAGTCCACTTATTCCAAATTATTACAGGAATATCATCTCTTTATTAAAGTGTCCTTAAATAATAAAACAATACAGCCAACGCGTTTCGTCCTAGTCAGAGGACTTCTTCAGGGCTGAAAACATGATAAAAAACATAGATATAACCTAAGTATATGTCCAGACATACATTAATAATACATAAAAAGCATGTAAAAGAATATACATAGGGATGTTTAGAATAAAGAATATTAGAAACATCACCAACAGCATGAATCCATATAAAGGCAAGGGACAACTACACCACAAAAAAGGAAGAAAAGGAAACAATTGTCAGCATAAATTAAAAAACTAACAACATGCAAAACTTACAAAACAAGAACAACCAACAATAACTAACAGAAGCGGTACATCTAAGCAGAGATTACATACCAATAGTCATAAATATCACAAATGGAATTAGTAGTACCTATGTTGAAAAAATGGCTATTGCCAAAGGAAGAAGAAAGAAAAATGACAATAAGAAAAATTGTTACGCACCAATATCATTCACTGAGGCTATTTCTAGTAAGGAACTTACGCATAAATAATAATCATGTATCTTAATTATCCAACTATGAAAAAAATATATATAATAGGAAAGATCATACCTTATAATATACATGATATTCAATTTCTCCCCACATTATTGGTAATTCTTTGCGAACATAAGTGTCAACAGACAGCCAATGCCCAAGGAGTAAACTAAACATAAAGAAGCAAAACGTAATGAAAATGGAAAAAGTGAGCAAAAAACAAAAAGATGTCCATAAGTGAAACATAAAGAAGATTAAAAGAGAACATGACAATAGAGCTTAGATTGAAAAGAAAAATAAGAACTGTAAGAAACATTGACTCGTGCTAGGGCAGTTCTAAGTATAATCTTCGTGGAAAAAAAAATATATACACAAGAAATGTATGATGATAAAACTAGCATGACCCTATTCATTACATCTCTGTTCTGTTTCTTTTGGGTTGCTTTTTGACCTAATACCAGATGGCCGTGCCTGCCTTTTAAAAACAAAAGAAAGGGGGGGAAAGCAGGTGCGGCCATCTTGTATTAGGTCAAAAAGCAACCCAAAAGAAACAGAACAGAGGCGGCCATCTTGGAGCGGACACAAATAATAGATAATGGAAAGAAGTATAATAAAGCGCAGTTTGCAAGGCAAACAAAGAGAAAAAACGAAAATGGAACACAAATAAAGAACACCTGATAATAGCAGCATGAAAGTATAAGAATAATTCATAATACAACCCATAACTAAAAATTATACACCTCAAAAGACAATAATAACAAAACACCAAAAGTAAACATCAGCATATGTAAACTTGAATGTAGAAACTATAATTGATAGAACCTCTATAATAACAAACATGTCAAAAAGAAATATCTAAAAATAGTATCTAAAGGACGTAATGAAATTCATCATCAGAATTATGACCCATATCTACAGCAAGTAGGCGGCATATCCATGCTGCCTCCTTGCCTCGTAGGGCCAATTCTCTATCTCCTCCTCTGCGGTTGGATAATGTCTGATCAACCCAATGAAACCAAATTTTGCTATCAATAGGATGTTGTTCCATCATATGGAGAGACAAGGGATATTTTGTAACCTTGTTTTTAATTGCTCTAATATGTTCCCATATACGTAGTTTGAGGGGTCTAATGGTACTACCCACACAGATTTTATCACAGCCGCACCCCAAAATGTATACAACATATTTTGTTTTACAATTGATGAAATGCCTAATTTCATATCTTTTAGTGGTGTTATAGCTGAAGTTTCTGATCTTATCAAATCCAAATTTACACACATTACATTCATGGCAGGTGAAAAAGCCCTTCGGGCCTGTTGGTAGCCATGTCTGTACCTTGCTGCTAGTAATGTAACTATGGCAAAGATGATCTCGCAGAGTACGTCCCCTACGGTAGGTCACCCGTGGTTTCCTAGAGATAGAGTTACTGATACCAGGTACTTCTAGTAACAGGTGCCAGTGTTTGCGTAAGACCTTATATATGTCGTTGCTCCAGGTGGAAAATTGAGACGTAAACGTCAAACAACTATGTCTGTCCTCACTTCTTTTACTCTTATGGTCAATAGTAAGTGTTGTATGTCTTTTTACTGTCTCAATGCGTTTTTGTGCATTGGTAAGAATAGCCTCACTATATCCCCGATTTCTGAATCTTTATTTAGCTTCATCAATATGGGCAGTAAAGATGTTATTCGTACTGCAATTCGGCCTTATGCGAATCATTTCACCAAAAGGGATATTATTGATGACTGATTTGGGATGGGCACAGCTGGCATGCAGAATGCTGTTACACAAAGTAGCTTTTCTGAAAAGGATACTTTGTATCTTATCACTTTCAACAAAAAAGCCTATATCGAAAAAGTCAATCCGTTCCTTACTGTACTGTAGACTTAAATTCACATTGTATGGATTATCATTCAGAAACCGATGATATGCCAATAGTTGTTCCACAGACCCTTTCCACAAGAGAATTATATCATCGATGTATCCGCCCCAAAAGACTAGTGAGTGCGTCTATTGCATGGCATGTCTGCCTCAGGCATGCTCCCTCTCATACCACCCCATAAATAGGCAGGCATACGAGGGAGCAAACCTGGAACCCATCGCGGTCCCTTGTGTCTGCTGGAACCATTGTCCATCATGCAAAAAAAAGTTTTGGGAGAGGATGATATCCATCATCTCCATCAGCATACTGTTATGCTGGCAATGGTCAGCAGTTCTTGTGCCAAGAAAGGATTCCACAGCTCTCATCCCGAATTGTTTATGTATACAAGTGTAGAGACTAGTCACGTCCATAGTCACAAACAAAAGTTCATCCGACCATTCAAAATCATCAAATTTGTTCAGTATGTCTTGTACATAAGACGAAAGGTTGCGCACAAAAGGTTGTAAGAACACATCAACGTACTCTGACAATCTCTCAGTAGGGGAGGAATTCCCGGAAATTATAGGTCTAACCGGGGGGAATTTGCCTCCTTTATGTATTTTGGGCAATACATAAATACATGGAAAATGTGGATCATGAACCTTCAAGTACTTGTATTCACCATCAGAGATAAGACAACTTTCACACCAGTCATTAAGTCGCATGTTAATGAAATCAGTCAGGGATTGTATTGGATTTTCTGTGATGAGTTTATAGCAAACCCTATCAGATAGTTGCCTGTTAATTTCCTGAATATAATCAGATTTATTCATTACTACGACATTGCCACCCTCATCAGCTTTCCTGATCACTATCGAGGGGTCATGTTTTAAGGAAAGTAACGCATTCCTCTCAAGTTTGGACAGATTATCATTCCTAAATTTAGAGGTATTGGGCCTTTCCAACAGTTTATAGAGATCGTTAGAGACTCGCACACGAAAAAGATCAATGTTATGGTGTGTTCCTTGAGGAATGAATTTGGAACCAAGTCTAAGCCCACTATTAATGCATGTATTCTCCTGAATACCCAACTCCTTCCTTAGGGTTTCTATCCCAATATGATCATTATCCATAAGTGACATGGCAAGTTGTAAGTCATAGAGGTCAGAAACAGAGTGAGATAAGGTAGAGGGAGAGTCAGCTGGCAGAAACACTGGTGTACATACCATATTGAATTGGTCCTTCAATTTAAGCAAACGTACAAATTTAAACAGATCAACAAACACATCTGTAGGGTCATTCATTTGTGTGGAACAAAACCCCAGACCTTTACTGAGAATTTCACATTCATGTTTATTAAGTGTACGATTAGACAGGTTGACAATCACCAATTTTTCTTGCTGTATTAGAGGGTCAGTCGTCTGCACCACATCCAGTGTCTCTAGGTTTTCTTGGAGTGTGTTTGTACCCCCTGAGCATTTAGACTTGTACTCTTTCCTCCATCTTTTGCCCCCCATTCGGAACTTTCTTTTCGTACCCGTTTGTTGCTGAGTCTGAGTCTTTGCATCTCCAATAAAAAAGGTTAGGGATTCCGGGGTGGATTTGTTGATGTCGATGGTTCATTAGATGTTGCACTATCAAAGGAACAGATGGAACTTGAACTTTCTAAATCGGTATCCATTCTTTCAATACGTGTGGTTTTATTGGATACTGCTGATCTTAAATTTTCATATTTACGTGCAAAGGTGTTAATTCTTCCTTCTTTATAGTCCAAATCATCCCGTTTGATTTTGCGTAGTTTCTTATCACGCAAATAGAGTTGATAATCTTCCCAAATTTTATCCATGATCTCATAGTTCTTTTGGGTAGCATCCTTAAGGTTTATACATTCAATACTTTTCTCAATTTTGTCAATCTCAGCCTGTAATTTGGTAGTCTTTTTCTCAGAGTGTTTTATTAGTATGCGCATCATCGTAAAAGAGGCATTCTGTAAATTTTCCTCCCATTCGGTCAGTGATTCATCATCTAGGTCTTCAAACGTTGGAAAAATAAGAATTCTCAGGCCACGTGGGATTTTCTTATTTTCTAAATATTTTTGCAATGTGATACCATCCCACCATCTTGCACCAAATTTGCGTAAAACAAATTATGCAAATTTGGTGCAAAACAAGTATAAATATGCCTCTTAGTGTGCCAAGAAGGTAGATGCCAATCTTGGAGTATTAAATTAAATAACAACTTAACAACTGCAAAAGTGCACGAACAAAAAGATAGAGGAGCAGTAGCAAATTGCAGCTGCTGGGCTCACCAAAAAAGAAAAACGTAAGTAAAAAGAATACCACAACAAGAAGGGACTATGGGGGAACCAGGGGAGAGGGTGGAGGTGGGACAGAGCAATTTATGTCATTCAGTGGTCAGAGCAGCAGAGTGGGAGTGGCGAAGCAACAAAGGAGTAGAGGAATTAAAAATGTAAATAAATCTGGTCAGGGAGGGGGAATGGGAAACCTTTGAATAAATGGGACGGTGAAAGCAGCACACAAACCATGGGATTTGAGTTGAGAAGCAGCACCCATGGCAGGAAGCAAGAAAAAGCTAAATGCATTCACTTCCATTGAGTGCTAAAAGCAAAAGAAACAAGCATTTGCAATGCAGCTGGTCTCACATTTAGTTGGAGCTCTTGGCATTGTAAATGCATAACTGTATTTTTTGTCACATAAATTGGTCAACCCTGCCACATATTTTGGTCCTTTCTGCCTTATAATTCCATTGGCCCTGAATATAACTAAAGGGCTAGTAGGCTCACTGGAATACGTTTTCAAACAGGGCCTTTAAAACACAAACTAGTTCAAGGTGCAAAACAAACGTTCAAGCCATAAGAGAGCTTAAAAATAAACTGTATGGTGGATGGGTTATTATTTTGGGCTCCCCACTAACCTAGAGTGGGGAGCCATAGATGTTCTAGACAGAAAGAGCATGTTGTGATTAATATTTTGAAGATGGCCCCATTGTCCTAGGACCACCACAGGCTGAGTTATGAGTAGGGGTGGGAGGAGCTCACAGAGTTCTACACTGCAGAATTCCGCAGAGTTGGCTAAAAACTCTGTGGAATTCCACGGAGTTCCACGTGCGGTGGAGTGCCATCTGCCTGAATGCTCCTAATCCGGGAAGCGCTAAGCAGGGTCCTTTCACCAACTGCCCTCTTTCACAAACTTGCTACAGAGGGCCAAGCACAATCCATGTCTTGCACCAGCCCTTCAATCACTTCCTCTGCACACAGACTCAGACTGCCCTTTCTTGAGGGCCCAGCACTAGCAGCAGCAAACCAGCGCACCACCAGCAGCCTGGTATTTTTTTACGCAAAGTGCCTAGCCTGGCTTGTGACTGGGCTCTTAGGCACTCTCTCAGGCCACACACATCTCTGGCGGCTGCCGGACTACCACTCAACAGCTGATACTCCCCCGGTCCCCAATTCTCTCTGCTGGCCTCAGCACCATTCCCTATAACATCACTTCCTTTCCCAGGGACTCTGGGAGAAAGGTTCTTTTCAAATGGAGCTCCGACTACAGGTTTCCTTTTTTCCAAGCACAGACTCCCCCCATATGCAAATACTGTCCATGCCCAGTGTCGGCCCCCGGTTGCACATAGAAGAGAAGGCGAAACAAGTCCGGTCTTCCCTGGGTGACAGTCCAGCCAGCATCCAGGCGGGTCCCCGTTGCCAGCGGCATGGCTCTGTGCCTCCCTCTGCCCGTGCTCCCCAGCTGCTGAGGACAGTGAAAGGAGACAGGCCTGGATCAGGAGCTGGTACCGGTGCATCCTCAGCAGCAGCTTGTAGCAGCTACACGCCAACAGGCAGATTGTCTGTGCTTGCACTGTGTGGCCCATAACTGGGATTCAGAGTAATTATGGGCCACACAGCTAGTGCAATGGGCTCCACTCCACTCTCGGGATAGTGAAGTTTTTGAACGAACTCCGCTCTCCAAGCAGAGCACAAAGTGCCAAATACTCTGTTAACTCCACCAGTGGAGCGGAGCTCACCACCCACCCTTAACTATGAGCAAAAAGGTTTGGTAAAAGAAATGCACTGCAAAGCATTATGGGGCGGGTTTCCAAGTGCCACGAACATTATAGTATCTTGATTGTAATGCTCAGAACAGCCCATAAAGAACGCCACAGTAAATATAGCATTTCCAAGCAACATGCTCATGGAACCATATAATTAGCCCCAAAAGGGCATAGCTGCATGAAAACTAAACGGCAGAAAGTAATGCAGTGCAACCATATATCTAGCAAGAAAAAATGCATTACATATTCAGGACTAACAGGCATGCTACAATGACATTACAAACAATGCCTTTAAAACACAAACTACTCTTAGTTGCAAAACAAATGGTCCAGCCATGAGTGAGCTTAAACAGCCTTCGAATGGTAGGAGGGGTCATTATCTTTGGGGCACCATTAACCTATTGTGGGAACCCAAAGATGATCTAGAAAGAAAGAGCATGTTGTAATGAACGTTTTGGTGGTGGTCCCTTTGTCCTAGAATCACCACAGGCTGAGTTATGAGCAAAATGTTTGTAAAAAGGATGCCCTGCAAAGCATTATGGGGTGAATTTCTGAGTGCTGCCAATATTGTAGCATGGTGACTGCAATACTCAGAACAGACCCTATAGGCAACAAAAAAAATATAGCATCCGTAGGAAACATTTTAATGTAACCGTATAGTTAGCCCCGAGAGAGCATCATCACATGAAAACAGAATCCCAGAATGTAATGCAGTGCAACCATGTATTTAGCCCCTACAGGGCATAGTGCATTACATACTTTAAGGCTAACAGGCCTACATCAATTATATTTCAAACAAGGCCCTTAAAACACAAACTACTCTCATTTGTAAGACAGAAGTTCCAGCCATAAGAGAGATTATTTTGGCATCCCCACTAACCTAGTGTGGGGACTCAGAGGGGACCTAGACAAAAAGAGACCATTGTGCTAAACCTTTGGTGGTGGTCCCATTGTCCTAGGACCACCACAGGCTGTTGTGGTCAAAACGTTTTGAAAAAGAATGCTTGCAAAGCATGATGTGGCAAGTTTCCCTGAGAGCAGTAAATATTGTAGTTTCTGTTCTGCCGCTGTGCTGGGAGAGCCGCTTTGATGATTTCTGAGTTTATATTTCGGTATAGCATTTACCAATTACAAGGTTTTTTTAAAGCCGTGGAGCCCGAAAGCGAGAGACAGAAGCAAAATTGAAATGTCTCGATTAGGTAACAGTGTGAACATTGCGACGAGCGATCCAATACCGCTGATCGAGTTTGCACGGATCGCGCTCAAAGCGCCATGGAGTGCAAAGGGGAGAGATGAAAGAAAAAAGTAGTTCGCCCTCACGAAAGTATATCGGCAATCGTGCAATAATCCATGTAATAGGGTCAGTCTGCAAGGTGTAACAAAAGTGTTTCAAGGCGGGACAAAAGTAAAGCATTTATCAGTAACATCAAGGGATTGCTGAAAGGCAAGCCCAGAAATGAATCAAAGTGATGGGCGTGAGATGGGCATGTTTAAAGCCCACAGAATAGATTCTAACATGTCAAAAAGCAGTGCTTGGGCGCTGCTATGCTTGATCTAAAAAACCCTAATGTAAGCAACAGACGGATACAAGTCATCTAATGAACATAATGATAAAGAAGTTATGCTCCAGGGAGGAAAAAACTTAATTAAAATAAGGAAAGCCTTGGAATGAGAAGCAAATAAATTAGATTGTTAATAAAGCCAACCAATGATAATGGGCTAACAGAAAATCCACTTTATGTATACATTCTAATGTATTGGAGACAACAGAGTTTCAACTAAGCTAAAGCTGTCTGTAGCTGAGACCTAATAAGCGATGGTTATGGGGGACTCCCATAAATCAAATAAATATGGGATTGAAAGCAGGAGAACAGCAATGAAATGCAAACCACAAACAGTCAAGGGACAGTATTGACAACATAGAGAATGAGAGAGCCGGAAGAAGGGTAGGAAGAACATCAAAACCTGATTAAGTGGAGTGGCCATCAAGAATCAAGAAAATAGGAAACACTGGAAAAACAGGCCATATGATGCAAGAAAATAAACTTATGGAAGCAGTTAAATACGAATCATTGGTGTATATCATTAACCTGTAGAATGCCATTTTTAGCCAACTACAGGCAAGCACAACCAAACGACACACACTCGGGGTAAAGGTCAGATGGCAGACTGAACTGATTTCGTATGGAGAGGGTTGATAGATTTCTTTCCAATAAATGCAAGTAAAATGGTATGTGTCTGTGTACCTTAATTTAATCACTGACGATCATGAGGGGCTCCATATCCATAACAAGCATTTGCAATGCAATGGGTCTCGCATTTGCTTGAGTAAGAGCTATTTGTGTTGTAAATTCCGAACTGGACATTTCTTGGCCCATAAATTGAAAATTAAAAAGTAATACAGAAGTTTTATCTGCAAAAATGCAATTATCCATGTAACAGGGTCGATGTGATGCAAAGCGCTCGACTACTGTGAGATCGCGATGCATAGGAAATAAATAGAAAAAAGTAGTTCAGAAACCATACGGAAAACACAGAGGGGGTCATTCTGACCCTGGCGGTCGGTGACCGCCAGGGTCACCGACCACGGGAGCACCGCCAACAGGCTGGCGGTGCTCCGTCGAGCATTCTGACCGCGGCGGTTCAGCCGCGGTCAGAAACGGAAAGTCGGCGGTCTCCCGCCGACTTTCCGCTGCTCGGGAGAATCCTCCATGGCGGCGGAGCGCGCTCCGCCGCCATGGGGATTCTGACACCCCCTACCGCCATCCTGTTCCTGGCGGGTCTCCCGCCAGGAACAGGATGGCGGTAGGGGGTGCCGCGGGGCCCCTGGGGGCCCCTGCAGTGCCCATGCACAAGGCATGTGCACAGCAGGGGCCCCCGTAAGAGAGCCCCACTGTGTATTTCAGTGTCTGCAATGCAGACACTGAAATATGCGACGGGTGCAAACTGCACCCGTCGCACATACCCACTCCGCCGGCTCCATTCGGAGCCGGCTTCCTCGTGGGGAGGGGTTTCCCGCTGGGCTGGCTGGCGGCCTCCTGGCGGTCGCCCGCCAGCCCAGCGGGAAAGCCTGAATGGCCTCCGCGGTCTTTTGACCGCGGAGCGGCCATATGGCGGTTCCCGCCAGGCAGGCGGCGACCGCCGCCCGCCAGCCTCGGAATCAGGCCCAGAGTCTCTTATGTTTTCAGTAGTTGCCTGGTGTGCTCAAGGAGGGCTAAACACCAGAAAGGGCATGATGTATGCATGCCTTCCACTAATGAAAGCAAGTGAATTTTAAAAGGCAAGCCCACAAACCAACCAAACTCATGGACATGCAGTGGGCGTGGTTTCAAGTCCATAGAGAGATTATAGCAGGGACAGAGCCCTTCGCGCTTGGCCCCAAAAACTACCCATAGCCTCAGGGATTGACAGCAACTGGAAAAACACTCACTCAGCAGGCCAGAATGCACAAGAGTGAGAAATTAGATACCAGAGACTATCGATATAAGAAATTCAGCCAATGGCCCCTCAACTTATTCCTAACATTAACCCTTAACCAAAAGTTAGAAAATATAACTTTAGGAGGAAACAGTATATTCAGCTTGGTAAAAGATGTTAGGGTCAACTAAGACGTTTCACCTATTTTCTAGTGTTATAAAGAGGGAGACAGATGAAGAACCAGGGCAGATTAGTCCTTTTAGCTAAGTGGTTCTAATAAGCCCTGACAGATTGCTGCTCGTGTGCTCTCCCATTAAAAAGTGTTGTCTTGCCGTCTTCATTTCTAGCAGCAGACCACTGGATGAATAACTCTATGGACTTTATTTAGATGTGGTTGTTAATGGAAAAGTATAGGTTATTGGGGTCCAAAATGTATGTGGGAACAGGTTCCCAGACATGGCACTCCTTGTAGAACCAGACATCTGCAGATTTGCACTCAAGAAGCCTCTGGATCCAAAACTCTGACCTTCAGTCCAGGCCAAGGTGATAATCATGGCCTGTACTACTTACTTCATCTATTAGGTGCTGGATGGGTAAGAACTCTTACAAGATCAGCTCCCACATAGCTGCCAAGATGACCCTCTCGATCCATTGGGGTTCCAAGGGAAGATGTTGGAAATACCTAAGCTGATCCTCAGTACAGGAAGTGCTTGCATTGTCATTTTATGGAAAGTTTCCAAACAAAGAAGAGCAGTTTGTAGGCAACTGCAATCTTAATCCTGCACACATGCCAGGTACAAAAAGGACTGGAAATCCACAGGCAAAATCCATTATTATATAGGGAACATATGCATTAATTTAGAAGACACATTTTCCTTGAGAAATACAGCAAATTTAGTGGAGGGACAGAAAGAGGTGGCGGCAGTGGACAAAACTGCATAATGGGTTATTTTAGGTCCCCCGCTAACCTCCATTCTTGTTGGCACTTTCAACCTCAAGCTAGGGCAGGAGAGGGGTGAACTGAATTCACCTATCTCCTCCCTTTAATGTTTTCATTCTAGGCATGGAAAACAAGGAGATCTTTCACAGATGACATTCCTCTGCAACCACACATTCCACCATGTCCCTCACCCATTCGTCCACCAGTGGAGGGCTAAGAGAAATCCGACAGATAACCACTCTACGCTTGGCCAGCACCAGTTCAGCATTTCAAATTTTCTGCTAAAGTGTTTCTTTTTTTCAGGGACCATTCCTAGCAGACATTTCTTATTATCCGTGAGGGAGGGCCACCCCGTGGCCACACTCAGACGATCAGTCATTGCCTCCCAGAACCCACCTATGTTTCGGCATCCCCACCACATATGCATGAAGTCTGCCCCCAACATTGTGGAGGAGGACATCATCCCAGGTATATTGAGTGCAAGTTATTCGGGGTGAGGTATACCTGGTACCCTACATTATATTATATCAGTTTAAATCTCGAATAGGTAGAGACCTTTCATTCCCCTTCATGCACACCTTCCGATTCTTCATCCATAAGATGTTCACCCAGTATCTCATGCCATCTGCCCTGAACTGGAATGGCCCCCACTGGAAGATCATCTCACAATGCCTGATAGATGTGGAAAAACAGTCTTAAACCACCTGCCATATCAAAAAGTGTCACTAGGGTCCACGACTCTCGGGCGTGTCCTGAAATGTTGGCCAGATTTCCTTTGCTGTACCCACTATCTGCACATACTGGAGAAACTGACCCATCCCCAGGTCAAAGGCAGCCACAGCATCAGCCAGTGACAAATCTACTCCAAGGGTACAAGACCCGGAGAGTCTTGCATCCCTGGCCCGCCACCGATCGACAGACATTGTCTGTGATATCTGCACGAATGGTCGGAGTGACCAAATATTTAGGTCCTGCGCATAGGGGATGTACCTCAACACCCATCAAACCACCGTCTCCCACACCCAACACACCTGCCCAATGACGTAGGGAATTATGTCTGGAACTCTTGCCTCCAGCATGAAGAGCTCCGTCAGGAGAACCGCACCGCTTGTGCCCCCCAATGCCCTCTTCTCCCAGTTTACTTCTGCATCCACCCAATGGGTTGCATGTTTCAACTGAGTTGCAAAGTATTAGATGTTCAAGTTTGGAAGCTCCAACCCTCCTTGTGCCCAGGTCCACTTAAGCATCACCAGTCTCACTCTCTTTCTCCCTGATGCCTACACAAGTTCTTCTATCAACTTATCCAGTTCCGTGAAGTACTTTCTAGGGATATCAAACATGGCCCCCTAGAAAGCATAAAGGAAGCAGGGAAGGATGATCATCTTGACCAATGCCAGCTTGCTCCTCAAGGTCAAGCAGAGGGTGTTCCAGAATTTTACAGATTGTCGAAGGTCTTCAAGCAAGCTCCCGTCATTCATGGATTCAAGCAGTGCAGCTTGCATTGCAATCTTAATCCAGAGGTACCGCACACTAGAGATCTCCCACGGGAGACCAATGTGCAGAAGCTCTTGTAAGGAAACCTCTCCCAATATACCCAGGGGTAATAGTTTAGATATAGCATGGCTCACTTGAAGCCTGGACAACTTCCCAAATTCCGCCATGGGGCAGTCATAATGGGAACCGAGTATTCCAGTCATTGCAAATATATCAGGGCATTATCCATGTATAGGGAAACCATGTGTGTAAAATTCCCTGCTGTGATGTCCAACATTTGTAAGGTTGACTGCAGTCTGCACGCCAACAACTCCATGGCCACTGCATAGAGCAAGGGTGATAATGGGCAGCCCTGCCTCGTCCCCTGAAACAGGGAGAAGCGCTGCAACACCATTCTGCCCACCTGCCGCTCACCACCGGATCAGAGAACCTTCCTCCTCAATTCAGTCAACTGACCTCGTTCGTATGCCTCATTATACACCTCCAGAAGGAGGTCTGTGAAGGTACCCGTCCTCTGCTGGTATAGTTTAGCTCAGAGGCAATCCCTGTGAAGTCTTCGCTTTCTTCAAAGCTCTAATCCTTGCCATTATCTCCTCTCTAGCAATGGGCGCTTCTAGCTTATTCTACCCTCGCTCGAAAGGCGGGCCTTCTGCAGACCGTCAGAACAAATGCCATACTTGTAGTCATATGGCTATGCTAATTAGAAGATTTCAAGGGTTCAGAAACTTTCTTTTGAGCCCTATTTTTGGCTTTCCAAGATCAGTTCAACAATTTAGCTCCTTAGGGATATATGTTTTTCTACTCTGCTAACATAAAGAGGGACAAACTACAACACTACACCTGATTTACAGAAAGTAAAAGATACCATGCATGCATCGACGGCTTCCTAGAGAAAGTAACTCAGGCTGCCTTACTACTTACAGGTAATACTTAAGCAATATTAGAATTCTGGCATATTAAGAGCTCCTTTGAACTGCAATGCAGTTGGCCAGGGTCAATAGTGGTTGGTAGACTTACTGCTTCAACGTTCCTGTGTTTGTATTCTGTTTCTCCCTGTATAAATCACTGCATTTGCCTGCAGTGGGCAGATTGTTCTAGTAGCATTACACCCCTTCTGCCTCAGGCTATGCTGGTTGTTAAATACCCTCATTATAGGTCCTCACCTGTGATCTGGGCCTAGAACTGAAGGAGGGAGCATTTATCTAACAGAATAGTCTATGGCAGCGGGCTATTATGCTGTATTATAGGCCTTTTCCCTCTCTATAATCCCTCATCTGGGGCTCTTGCTTATAACTCAGAAAAAGGCCCTTTGCCAACAGTTATAGCCATTTGCAGCAGAATATTTGTATTCATAGTCCCAGTAAGCAATACTTCACCATAACCCTACATAAACATAGACCCTGTTGTGGATAATTATGGCATGCAATTTTCAGTGTTTCAGTACCTTTTCAGAAAGAAGGGTTTACAACAAGAATATCTGGTTCTGTAATAACACTTGTGGTTTTGGTTGTCTGGTGGGTCAGTGGACTAATACATCCACTCCAGGGATCTGTTCTTGACTCCATGGTCACAATTTTGAATTCCGGTGAGTCCACTCAGCATTTCATCCTACTGATGCCTATAAAACTCCACTGAGTTGGGTAACAGTAATCGTGACAAAAGCTCCAAAATAACTCTTTGATGGTGAAAGTTGCACTCTACAACTACACGTGGTATGTTGATAGGTAAATAAGAAAATGTGGGTAGATAAATAAGAAATGTATGTAGGTGTGAGTAGGGGCTAGAAGCCATTTACATGGGTTGAGACAGAAAATCTGCAAAATGGAGTCCACATTAAATGTATAGTCAATGAACCGTTCCTGCCTTTATCAGTTGGAAACATTTCTGTGGTCAAGGCTTGTAGATTTGGAAGCTCTTGATAAAAATGCGATGCACAAAGAGTTGCCGGACAGAATTTGACTCTAAAGGAACCTTTTCTCTTCAAGGTTTCATTGATACACATCTCCGTAAGTAGAACCTGATGTGATGTTGAAATCAATAGGTAGATGACGCTACAAGCACCCATGACAAAAGCAGCTGTCCAACACAAAGGCAGTAAATTAGCAACACCACCTGCCAATGTACAACTTGTTCAGCTAATCAGGCTAGACATTCTCGTCCCCAAAGGTAGTGTTCTCTAAAAAAAATGGTCTCTATTTGGGGGACGTATTTCAACCATCAAATGGAATGTGTCCAAATGCATTTTTGCTGTCTGCGGTACATGCATGTATTCACTGAGGTTAGGGTTTCAGGTATTAAAAACATGTGTTTGCACACAGATAAACAGATAGAATCGAATATGATATATTTCAAAGGGAATATATATTCAAGCATTCCACAATCTCAGGTGCATTTAGAGGGATAATGTCTGTCTCAGATGTTAGATTAACGACCCAATCCTTAAATTGGTTGCAGACATTCCATATAAGAAGTTCATCTGTAGCGTCACTTTTAACTTTCTACTGAAATCAGATGTCTTGTGCATTAACATGCCAAAGAAACAAACGACAAATTATGAGAAATTTACATGAGCAATCAATTTTTCTAATGTCCAAAATGCTTTACTTTACTAACATCGAATATTTTGAATTACTTATTTTTAATTTTGTTTCATTTAGTTCAACTGTACCACATCAACCCATTTTTTTTACGTCGCCAGTGGTTCCAACAGATGTGTGCTAGAATTCACAAGGTATTCAGCATCTACAAATTCCTCTACTGGGTAGGACACCGAGCTTGTCATTATGATGTAGGTAACGTAGTAGAACAGATTTGTATATGAATATGAACTATTATCGAGTCATATGTGTTCTCAGTATCATCGAGTCATATTTGTCCTCAGCTAAAACATGTCCACAGGTAGGAGACTGGACGTTTAAGGAACATTGAACTAGCAAGTATTATTTTTCAATATTTATGCCCTCTGTGTTTATCTTTTGCCATTCTTGTGGGTTGGTCCAATTATGTTATCTTATTTTTTTGCATTTATATGGCATAAAGGGCCAGATGCAGGAAACACTTTGCGACTCGCAAACGGAAAAATCTGCCGTTTGCGACTCGCAAATGCGTGTTTCCAATGCAGAAATGCATTCTGCGAGTCGGGACCGACTCGCAAAATGCATTTCAGAATCGCAAATAGGAAGGGGTGTTCCCTTCCTATTTGCGATTCCTAGTGGTATGCAATACCATGTGCGACCGCATATGCGGTCGCAAATGATGTCGCAGTTACCATCCACTTGAAGTGGATGGTAACCCACTTGCAAATTGGAAGGGGTCCCCATGGGACCCCTTCCTCTTTGTGAATGGACCCCAAATTATTTTTTCAGGGTAGGTAGTGGTCCAAGGGACCACTACCTACCCTGAAAAAATACCGAAACTAAAGGTTTCGGATTTTTTTTTAAGTGCAGCTCATTTTCCTTTAAGGAAAACGGGCTACACTTAAAAAAAAAAACTGCTTTATTTAAAAGCAGTCACGAACATGGAGGTCTGCTGACTACAGCAGGCCTCCATGTTTGCGAGTGACCATAGTCGGTATGGGGCCGCAATTTGCGACCCACCTCATTAATATTAATGAGGTGGGTCATTGCGACCCCATACCGACTCGCAGACGGTGTCTGAGACACCGTACTGCATAACATTTTGCGAGTTGCAAATAGCGAGTCGCTATGACTCGCTATTTGCAAGTCGCAAAATGTTTCTTTGCTACATCTGGCCCAAAATCTTCTATGTGTATGGCACTGCATGTGAATGGTCGAATTTCAAAACGATTACGATGGTTCAATCTCAGACCGGGCCTCCAATATAAAAGCAGTGTTTTATCATGTGTGTATATATTTTTCATTAAACAACCAGGGCAATGCAATGTCAACGTTTTGAAAAAGCACACAAATATTTTAATTGAAGCACAAAGATGCCCGAGTTGTCGCCAAGACGAAGTACACCAGCATCATGAGGC